>NC_041380.1:302467093-302545702 GCF_002162155.2 Triticum dicoccoides | reverse complement strand
CGGACGAGGCCATGGCCGATGCGGCGACGGCGAAAACGGCAAGGGTGGGCGCGCGCGGAGGACGGGGGCCGGCTGGTGGGCGCAACGCGCGGGCGTGAGGGGAGAGGGCGCGACCACGGCAGAGATAGGAGGGAGGGGGGCTCACAGAGGAGGAGTAGGGCACGGGCAGTGGGCGCAGGGAGGAGGACGGGGATGACGGCGTCGTTGGAGATGACAACGGCGATGGCGTCCGGCGAGGAGGTGTGGTCGAGGCAGCGTGAGGAGGAGACAAGGAGGCCACGGATCCGGCGATGAAGCTTGGCAGCGGGCAGCGGGCTGCGGAATCCACGGGCGGCAGCGGCGACTTCGGCGAGGCGCGGTCGGGGTTGAGCCCCGATCCAGATCAGGGGCGAGAGGGACGAGAGAGTGGGGTGGGGATCGTGCGGGAGGGGAGTGGGTGCACTTGGGGGTAAGGGTTTCGGGTTAGTGGGGGATATGGGCGCGGCTGGTGGGCCGGCTTGGCGGCCTGGTGGCCTGCTGGGCCGTGGCCCAGTGCGAGAGTGTTTTCCTTTTTTGTTTGTTTGTTTTTCTATTACTTTCTATTTAACTTTCTGTTTTCATATTAGTTTTACTTTATTTTTAGTTTTATAAAATATACCACTAGCCCCTAAATTAGTATTTATAAATACTATACTGCCACATTAATTTCTCATACCTAATAAAATAGTTTAATGTTTTAATATTTAAAAATGCCTTTAATTATTTGTTTAAGCCATTGTTTTATTTAGTTTAGTGCTTTTAATTATTTTATAAAAATGTGATCCTTCACCATAGTTTCCTATGCATTATTCGTCACCTCTAGAACATTTTAATTTTTAATGTTTGAAAACTTTACCGTTTGACTTGATTTTGAATTTTGAATTCGAACGGGATTGAATCATAGCGAGGTTTACAACAGTAAGAGTGGTGACGTGGCATCATTAGCAGAGGTTACTGTAGCTTGATTATCCGGGCGTCACAATTCTCCTTCACTACAAGAAATCTCGTCCCGAGATTTAAGAGGGGGTCTAAAGGGAAAAGGTTTGGTTTGAAATTCTAACAAATCTTCTCGGTCTTGGTTGCTCTTCTCAAAGTGGTCGATCCATAGCGCTGATGTCTTCATTACTCTGCTTCAGGTCATCAGGATGAAGTTGTCGTCCTTCTTTCAGGATCTTCACCGTAATTACGAAAGGGTAAGAAGGGAAAACTCGATATGGATGGATCCTAACAAGATCGAGCATCAGGCGGTTAACTCAGGGAAGAAGCATAAGTATCTCTTGATTTGAAACTTAAGAAGATATCGAGAGCAAAGTAAGAAGGTACCATGAGAAGCTTCAACGGATAGGCAATCGTTCGATGCCTAATCAGAAGGTGAAAGGGTTTCAGGGCAACAAGAATAGGTATTGTGCCTCATACCAGAATAAATCACTAGACAGGTGGTCCGTGAATTACATACGAAGTCAAGCGCGAGGAACAACCTTGGGAACATGTGGTGTACAGGAGAGTCAGGTTTCGATCCTGTGGAACTGTGGGTTATGGGCCCACCATGTGGGATAAAAGTAGGAGTGGTAACATCTTGCATGGTCATGATAGCAAGGCATGTCAGAGGGTAGCCAGCCAGTTATGTCCGCAACAATGTCGGTACCAAGGGCGAGGGACGAAGAGAACCATTTTCCTGCTCGTTGAACGAGGCGGACCAATAGGCAAAGTTCTCGTCCATCGGTGGTTACCAGAATGTCAACAACAATAGTAACAGGGTCTTACTGACAGAGTTGTACTCTGAGGTGCTTATAAAAGCAGTGACATATTACTGCTTAGATCATATAAACCTCAAGAAGGTTAAACAGAACAATGGAAGGAAAATATGATTATCAGATTAAACAGATCAATGGGAAGGCAAATTTGTTTAAACACATATTTCAGGGGTATATCCTTCCCAAGAACAAGCAGAGTATGATATCCAAGACCGGATAGAAGGTAGAAAACCACTTAAGTAAGGGGGAGGAAGCTCATGATATTACCCATACAACGGTGTTTGGATAATTGAGTAGGAAACATTTAGCATTAGCTTCAATGTTCTTGTTGAAAATCGGAATACCATAGACATGCTTTGAGATAGCATTGACATGGTCAACGGGTGAAGATCAGACTCTGGAGACACAAAGGATCCATCAGGAATAACTTGAAGAATAGGTCTTACAATTTCCTCATGGAAGAAGGGATAACCTTGCTAAAAAGGAATCTATAACAACAAGTCCTCCGGCCAAGTGTGATAGGCATGACCCCACCTTATCGATATATCAGGACCAATGTAATAACTCTTGGAAATATGTCCCAACCATCATATCTGACCGAGATTCAGATCTGATTGGTGCCAGGATGCCTGAGAAGAAAAGGTGCAACACAATTGACGAGGCGACAATGTAAGATTCTCGGGAAATGTACTATGGAAGCGAGTTCCAAAACAAGAGTTCATCATTAAAGCCAAGGGGAGAATGAAGAGGTGTCTGATGAACTCAGCGACGGTTCATTGAGGTTTTCGAAAGATGGATTTCCACACTTATGTGCACATGGAGTCAACATTTGTCGGACCAAATGATATAAGGATGTATGCTCGAGGAAAACATACACAATTAAGCATTGGTTGAAAAGTGCACCCAAAATATGGTCTTAGGTAGCATGATCAATGTTAGAAAGGTGATTCAACAACCAATAATCTAAGAATGAAATATCGACCATTAACTTGAAAGCAATAGGGTGCTAGAGACACGAACAAGTTTGTGTTGAACGGAAGGCAATAAAGTGGTCGATGATAACACAAATCATCGAGGACAAGGAGGGTACTTCTCATCATGAATTCAATTTATATCTTGGAAGGGGTCACAATGTTGATGATGATCACGACAAATCTTGTCGAGAGGCTCCATGAGGATGCAATCGCTCGGCGATGACATCAAGCCAAGGGAATGGTTAAGCAAAAGGTTATTATAACCATAGATAAGATGCCATCTCAGAATTCAGAGTTGTCTCTGAAGACAAACAATATGATGATGAAGGTTTGATGTAAGGTTAGAGCACTGTCGGGATTGTGTCCGGAGGATGAAGGACATAGGTAGAATGGTCAAGCAGTCAGCCTGACGATGATGATGTAGTCAATCAGCTGGGAATGACACTATCGAGTACAAACTCGTAAGCATTGAAGATTACTAAGAGTTGTTGAATCGCAGTGCACACTCGATTCAGTTATCGATGTCTTTGAGTGTTAAATAACTCAGAGCCCACAAAAAATTGCAATCAATGAGAATGTAGCACTAGATGAAGAACTCGTAAGAAGTTATGCAGTTCCATGATAATCTTGAGATACCAAGGGGGTAATACTCGACGACAAATCAAAGTAGAGGTTGGACTGGGGTATTACTCCACAGAAGACAAGTGCTTAAACTTGCACGAGAAATGGTATTTAAAGGAGAACATGGTCGGAACTATGATTGCAAAAGGCCAGATCCCAGATATAAGATGAACTTATACCAAAGGAATAATTAATTTAACAGAAGCTTTAATGATAAGATCTACATCGTGTCCATGGGCATGAACACAAAGTTCAAGGTCGACTCCCACTTCTACAATGCATAACCTTTCATTCACTTCTCTAGATAAAAATGATTTCAATGTCAAAATCTACCTGGTGAATTACGAGAGGAGTATGACCCGTGAAAACTTTCGGGTTCACACAGATTAAGAAAGGCATAGGTTCAACCCGTCAGGGTATCATGGAAACATATACCACAAGCTTCAATCGTAAATACCACCAGTTCGAAAAGAGAGCATGGTTGAGAAAACAGAGGATACAATTTACCAAAAGCATTATGTATCCGAGGAAAGACTCACAAGCTTATAGAATATGAAGGACGCTGTCGGATAAAATCCAACAAAGGATCTGGTGGTCCACCAAGGGTCTGATGTGAGCATCGGTACTCAACCAGAGGAAGAAACAATGCAAGGAGATCAAACTATAGAAACAACTGACTAATTCAAAGCTCAAATGCAAAAGATTTATGATTTCCGATCAAGGGATCAGAAGCAAACACTCTGATTAAGGATGGATAAGTTGCGTATGCTTAGGGGTACAATCGATGGCAATCTGATTGGTCGAGAACCAGCTCATGTTTAAAATGAGGTCTGAGCCGGAAAGATAATTTAAAAGGATCAACTGATGATTGCGTGCATTCGCCCTTATTGAATCAATGGGCTCAAATTGATAGTGGCAAAGGATGCCAATAAGATTACTATACTTATGGGATTAACCATAATGCTAGCAAGCAAGAATTTCAAGAGCAATAAGCTGCTGAGGGTTTTCGGAAGATCAAATAGTATTTGGAAGACTTTGGTGAAACATATGAACAATTGGGGATGAATGGATACTCAGTAAGTGCAAGAATTATCCGTAGGGGTATTCAGGTGGCTTAGAACTGCAAGGCAGTAGGCACAAGTTTTTTTTCCAGAGCAATACAGAGAATATGGGGGTATCTTGTAATAACAAGATCAATTCGGAGTAATTGTATGAACAACAAGTGTATGTCGTTATCCATATGGATATGTCGGTATTAGGGAATTGAAAAATCAGAGGGCACAAGGGTCTCGGGAATGATCGAAGAGTATCTTCAATATCTTCTAGGGAAGTAGTCGATCATCTGGAATGAAGGGGATCTTCGGGTGGATGTGATCACGAGATCCTAAAGTTAGATTTTAGCAAAATCATTTAACCTGAATAGTAGAGAGATCAGATTCCCAGAGCATAGATCGAGGAGTAAAAGATCCTAATACCACCCAAATGGCGACGTGGGCCTATGGGCCACACAGCCATGTTAGTAAAACAATTTTCATCGACTAGACTCAACTTCGGCCAAGGAGTGTGGAAGGGGGATTCCTATAGGTAGCCGGCTCTGATACCAACTTGTGACGCCCCCGATTCAATCGTACACTAATCATACACGCAAACGTGTACGATCAAGATCAGGGACTCACGGGAAGATATCACAACACAACTCTACAAATAAAAATAAGTCATACAAGCATCATATTACAAGCCAGGGGCCTCGAGGGCTCGAATACATGAGCTCGATCATAGACAAGTCAGCGGAAACAACAATATCTGAGTACAGACATAAGTTAAACAAGTTTGCCTTAAGAAGGCTAGCACAAACTGGGATACAGATCGAAAGAGGCGCAGGCCTCCTGCCTAGGATCCTCCTAAACTACTCCTGGTCGTCGTCAGCGGGCTGCACGTAGTAGTAGGCACCTCCTGAGTAGTAGTAGTCGTCGTCGGCGGTGGCGTCTGGCTCCTGGGCTCCAACGTCTGGTCGCACCAATCGAGTATAGAAAGGGGGAAAAGAGGGAGCAAAGCAACCGTGAGTACTCATCCAAAGTACTCGCAAGCAAGGAGCTACACTACATATGCATGGGTATATGTGTAAAGGGGCCATATCGGTGGACTGAACTGCAGAATGCCAGAATAAGAGGGGGATAGCTAATCCTGTCGAAGACTACGCTTCTGGCAGCCTCCGTCTTGCAGCATGTAGAAGAGAATAGACTGAAGTCCTCCAAGTAGCATCGCGTAGCATAATCCTACCCGGCGATCCTCTCCTCGTCGCCCTGTTAGAGAGCGATCACCGGTTGTATCTGGCACTTGGAAGGGTGTGTTTTATTAAGTATCCGGTTCTAGTTGTCATAAGGTCAAGGTACAACTCCAAGTCGTCATATTACTGAAGATCACGGCTATTCGAATAGATTAACTTCCCTGCAGGGGTGCACCACATAACCCAACACGCTCGATCCCATTTGGCCGGACACACTTTCCTGGGTCATGCCCGGCCTCGGAAGATCAACACATTGCAGCCCTACCTAGGCCCAACAGAGAGGTCAGCACGCCGGTCTAAATCCTATGGCACAGGGGTCTGGGCCCATCGCCCTTTGCACACCTGCACGTTGCGAGCGCGGCCGGAGAGCAGACCTAGCAACCTCCATTACAAAGGAAGTTGTGTTACGTGGTCCAACCGGCGCGCGCCACTCAGTCGCTGACGTCATGAAGGCTTTGGCTGATACCACGACGTCGAGTGCCCATAACTGTCCCCGCGTAGATGGTTAGTGCGTATAGGCCAGTAGCCAGACTCAGATCAAATACCAAGATCTCGTTAAACGTGTTATCTTGAAGACACCGCGAACGCCGACCAGGGCCAGGCCCACCTCTCTCCTAGGTGGTCTCAACCTGCCCTGTTGCTCCGCCACAACGATCCACCCAGAGGGCCGTCGGGACAAAGGTCCTTTCAGCCCCCAATCCGTGAATCACTCGCGGGTACTCCTCGAGCCAACCCGACTTTAGTCATCACATGTATCATGTATAAAGTATAGGTATATACCCATGATCAACTCCCGAGTGATCACGGTCCGATAGTATAGCATGGCAGACGGACAAGAATGTATGGCCACTGATGATAAACTAGCATCCTATACTAAGCATTTAGGATTGCAGGTAAGGTATCAATAGTTGTAGCAACAATGACATGCTATGCATCAGGATAGGATTAACGGAAAGCAGTAACATGCTACACTACTCTAATGCAAGTAGTATAGAGGAGAGTAGGCGATATCTGGTGATCAAGGGGGGGGGGGCTTGCCTGGTTGCTCTGGCAAGAGAGAGTGGTCGTCAACACCGTAGTCGTACTGGGTAGCAGCGGTGTCGGTCTCGGTGTCTAGCGAGAGAAGAGGGGGAAGAAACAATAAATATAATGCAAACAAATGCATGACGATGCATGACATGACAAAGCGTGATGCTAGGTGTGCCCTAACGCGGTACGAGGTGGTACCGGTGAAGGGGGAAAACGTCCGGGAACGTATTCCTGTTGTTTCGCGTTTTCGGACAGATGAACCGGAGGGGAAAAGTTGCGTGTTCGGTATGCTAGGGATGCATGGCGGATGAACGGGTTGCGTATCCGGATTCGTCTCGTCGTTCTGAGCAACTTTCATGTACAAAGTATTTTCATCTGACTTACGGATTATTTTATATGATTTTTCAAAGTTTTAATGATATTCTGAAATTATTATTAATTCGAAATTAATTGAATAAATGCTATGTGCACCCAGCACAGGGTACACAGAAGTGTACCCAGGGGATGACAAGTGGGCCAAGGGGACCCAGTTGACCAGTCAAGGTTTGACTGGTCAACATGGGGTAGGGCCCCCTGTCATTGACTGACTAGTAAACTAACAATTTTAGTTAGACTAATTAAGCAGTTAACAGGTTAATTAACAAGATTAATTAGGTTAATTAATTCATTTGGTTAATTAATTAACTAACTATTTTTAATTATTATATCTTTTCATTTATTTATTTTTCGTTTTCGGGTGGACCCCGTGTGTCATTGGCCAGGGGCCTTGGCGGGCGCCTGGAGCGTAACCCGAACGGGCGACGGGTGTGCGGCGCCAGGTGCCATGGGGCGGACCCGGGCACGCTGGCAATGGCCACCGGGGCGCGGTGGGGTGCCGGGGTTGGCCGCCGGCATGGCGGTGGCCTGCGGGGCCAGAGGCGGAGGCGGGGCACGGGACGAGCAGAGGCGGCACGGGCAAGCCGATGAAGAAGCAGGGGAGGCGCACGCCGGGGCGAGCAGCGGCGCGGGAGCAGCGCAGGCATGGCCCGACGCAGTTGGCGAGGGAGACCGCAGCCGGGGCGAGGCGAGCGTGGCCAACGCTGGCGGCAGCGGCAGCGAGGCGCGCGCGGCTGGGCACGCAGCGGTGGGCGGGGCGATGCGGAGTGGTGCAGGCGCGCGCAGGCGCGTGCGTGCATGAGCGGCGGACGAGGCCATGGCCGATGCGGCGACAGCGAAAACGGCAAGGGCGGGCGCGCGCGGAGGACGGGGGCCGGCTGGTGGGTGCAACGCGCGGGCGTGAGGGAAGAGGGCACGGCCACGACAGAGATAGGAGGGAGGGGGCTCACAGAGGAGGAGTAGGGCACGGGCAGTGGGCGCGGGGAGGAGGACGGGGACGACAGCGTCGTTGGAGATGACAGCGGCGATGGCGTCCGGCGAGGAGGCGTGGTCGAGGCAGCGTGGTCGAGGCAGCGTGAGGAGGATACGAGGAGGCCACGGATCCGGCGATGAAGCTTGGCAGCGGGCAGCGGGCCGCGGAATCCACGGGCGGCAACGACGACTTCGGCGGGGCGCGGTCGGGGTTGAGCCCCGATCCAGATCAGGGGCGAGAGGGACGAGAGAGTGGGGTGGGGATCGTGCGGGAGAGGAGTGGGTGCACTTGGGGGTTAGGGTTTCGGGTTAGTGGGGGATATGGGCGCGGCTGGTGGGCCGGCTTGGCGACCTGGTGGCCTGCGGGGCCGTGGCCCAGTGCGAGAGTGTTTTCCTTTTTTTGTTTTTCTATTACTTTCTATTTAACTTTCTGTTTTCATTTTAGTTTTACTTTATTTTTAGTTTTATAAAATATACCACTAGCCCCTAAATTAGTATTTATAAATACTCTACTGCCACATTAATTTCTCATACCTAATAAAATAGTTTAATGTTTTAATATTTAAAAATGCCTTTAATTATTTGTTTAGGCCACTGTTTTATTTAGTTTAGTGCTTTTAATTGTTTTATAAAAATGTGATCCTTCACCATAGTTACCTATGCATTATTCGTCACCTCTAGAACATTTTCATTTTTAATGTTTGAAAACTTTACCATTTGACTTGATTTTGAATTTTGAATTCGAACGGGATTGAATCATAGCGAGGTTTACAACAGTAAGAGTGGTGACGTGGCATCATTAGCAGAGGTTACTGTAGCTTGATTATCCGGGCGTCACACCAACACCCAAAGGGTTTACTAGAGTCAATAATCTAGTTCACGTCGCTATGTGATTAACACCCAAAGAGTACTAAGATGTGATCATGTTTTGCTTGTGAGAGAAGTTTAGTCGACGGGTCTGCCATATTCAGATCCGTAAGTATTTTGCAAATTTCTATGTCAACAATGCTCTGCACGGAGCTACTCTAGCTAATTGCTCCCACTTTCAATATGTATCCAGATTGAGATTTAGAGTCATCTGGATCAGTGTCAAAATTTGCATCGACGTAACCCTTTACGACGAACCTTTTGTCACTTCCATAATCGAGAAACATATCCTTATTCCACTAAGGATAATTTTGAACAATGTCCAGTGATCTACTCCTAGATCACTATTGTACTCCTTTGCCAAACTCAGGGCAGGGTATATAATAGGTCTGGTACACAACATGACATACTTTATAGAACCTATGGCTGAGGCATAGGGAATGACTTTCATTCTCTCTCTATCTTCTACCGTGGTCGGGTTTTGAGTCTTACTCAGTTTCACACCTTGTAACACAGGCAAGAACTCTTTCTTTGGCTGTTCCATTTTAAACTATTTCAAAATCTTGTCAAGGTATGTACTCATTGAAAAACTTATCAAGCGTCTTGATCTATCTCTATAAATCTTGATGCTCAATATGTAATCAGCTTCACCGAGGTCTTTCTTTGAAAAATCTCATTTCAAACACTCCTTTATGCTTTGCAGAATAATTCTACATTATCTCCGATCAACAATATGTCATTCACATATACTTATCAGAAATGCTGTAGTGCTCCCACTCACTTTCTTGTAAATACAGGCTTCACCACAAGTCTGTATAAAACTATATGCTTTGATCAACTTATCAAAGCGTATATTCCAACTCCGAGATGTTTGCACCAGTCCATAGATGGATCGCTGGAGCTTGCATATTTTGTTAGCACCTTTAGGATTGACAAAACTTTCTTGTTGCATCATATACAACTCTTCTTTAATAAATCCATTAAGGAATGTAGTTTTGTTTATCCATTTGCCAGATTTCATAAAATGTGGCAATTGCTAACATGATTTGGATAGACTTAAGCATAGATACGAGTGAGAAACTCTCATCGTAGTCAACACCTTGAACTTGTCAAAAACCTTTTGCGATAATTCTAGCTTTGTAGATAGTAACACTACTATCAGCGTCCGTCTTCCTCTTGAAGATACATTTAATCTCAATGGCTCGCCGATCAATGGGCAAGTCAATCAAAGTCCATACTATGTTCTCATACATGGATCTCATCTCAGATTTCATGGCCTCAAGCCATTTCGTGGAATCTGGGCTCATCATCACTTCCTCATAGTTCGTAGGTTCGTCATGGTCAAGTAACATGACCTCCAGAACAGGATTACCGTACCACACTGGTGCGGATTTTACTCTGGTTTACCTACGAGGTTCGATAGTAACTTGATCTGAAGTTACATGATCATCATCATTAGCTTCCTCACTAATTGGTGTAGTAGTCCCAGGAACAGATTTCTGTGATGAACTACTTTCCAATAAGGGAGCAGGTACAATTACCTCATCAAGTTCTACTTTCCTCCCACTCACTTCTTTCGAGAGAAACTCCTTCTCTAGAAAGGATCCATTCTCAGCAACGAATATGTTGCCTTCGGATCTGTGATAGAAGGTGTACCCAACATTTTCTTTTGGATATCCTATGAAGATGCACTTCTCCGATTTGGGTTTGAGCTTATCAGGTTTAAACTTTTTCACATAAGCATTGCAACCTCAAACTTTAAGAAACGACAGCTTAGGTTTCTTGCCAAACCATAGTTCATATGGTGTCGTCTCAACAGATTTAGATGGTGCCCTATTTAATGTGAATGTAGCTGTCTCTAATGCATAACCCCAAAATGATAGTGGTAAATCGGTAAGAGACATCATAGATCGCACCATATCTAATAAAGTACGTTTACGACGTTCGGACACACCATTACACTGTGGTGTTCCAGGTATTTGCTTGAAATATTAACTTCAACTCCTGGAACATCTCATATGGTCCATGACATTCAAAATGTCTTTGAAGTCCCGATTCTAAGCTGTTAGGCATGGTGCACTAAACTATCAAGTAGTCATCATATTGAGCTAGCCAAACGTTCATAACGTCTGCCCCTACTCCTGCAATAGGTCTGTCACCTAGCGGTGCATTAAAGGCATAATTCTTCTGTGCAACAATGAGGATAATCCTCAGATCACGGATCCAATCCGCATCATTGCTACTAACATTTTTCAACATATTTTATCTCTACGAACACAATAAACTGGGAGCAACATCGTGAGCTATTGATCTACAACATAGATATGCTAATACTACCAGGACTAAGTTCATGATAAATTAAAGTTCAATTAATCATATTACTTAAAAACTCCCACTTAGACAGACATCCCTCTAATCTTCTAAGTGATCACGTGATCCATATCAACTAAACCATGTCCGATCATCACGTGAGATGGAGTAGTTTCAATGGTGAACATCACTATGTTGATCATATCTACTATATGATTCACGCTCGACCTTTCGGTCTCCGTGTTTCGAGGCCATATCTGTTATATGCTAGGCTCGTCAAGTTTAACCTGAGTATTCCGCGTGTGCAACTGTTTTGCACCCGTTGTATTTGAACGTAGATCCTATCACACCCGATCATCACGTGGTGTCTCATCACGAAGAACTTTCGCAACGGTGCATACTCAGGGGGAACACTTATACCTTGATAATTTAGTGAGAGATTATCTTATAAAGCTACCGCCGAACTAAGCAAAATAAGATGTATAAAAGATAAACATCACATGCAATCATAATATGTGACATGATATGGCCATCATCATCTTGTGCCTTTGATCTCCATCTCCAAAGCATCGTCATGATCTCCATCGTCACCGGCATGACACCATGATCTCCATCATCTTGATCTATATCAATGTGTCGTCACATGGTTGTCTCGCCAACAATTGCTCTTGCAACTATTGCTATCGCATAGCGATAAAGTAAAGCAATTATTTGGCGATTGCATCTTATGCAATAGAGAGATAACCATAAGGCTTTTCCCAGTTGCTGATAACTTCAATAAAACATGATCATCTCATACAACAACTTATATCTCATCACGGCTTGACCATATCACATCACAACATGCCCTACAAAAACAAGTTAGACGTCCTCTACTTTGTTGTTGCAAGTTTTACGTGGCTGCTACGGGCTGAGCAAGAACTGTTCTTACCTACGCATCAAAACCACAACGATAGTTTGTCAAGTTGGTGCTGTTTTAACCTTCGCAAGGACCGGGCGTAGCCACATTCAGTTCAACTAAAGTTGGAGAAACTGACACCCGCCAGCCACGTGTGTGCAAAGCACGTCGGTAGAACCAGTCTCGCGTAAGCGTATGCGTAATGTCGGTCCGGGCCGCTTCATCCAACAATACCGCCGAACCAAAGTATGACATGCTGGTAAGCAGTATGACTTATATCGCCCACAACTCACTTGTGTTCTACTCGTGCATATGACATCTACGCATAAAACTTAGGCTCGGATGCCACTGTTGGGGAACGTAGTAATTTCAAAAATTTCCCTACGCACACGCAAGATCATGGTGATGCATAGCAACAAGAGGGGAGAGTGTTGTCCACGTACCCTCATAGACCGAAAGTGGAAGCGTTAGCACAACGCGGTTGATGTAGTCGTACGTCTTCACGATCCGACCGATCAAGTACCGAACGAACGACACCTCCGAGTTCTGCACACGTTCAACTCGATGACGTCCCTCGAACTCCGATCCAGCCGAGTGTTGAGGGAGAGTTTCATCAGCACGACGGCGTGGTGACGATGATGATGTTCTACCGACGCAGGGCTTCTCCTAAGCACCGCTACGATATGATCGAGGTGGATTATGGTGGAGGGGGGCACCGCACACGGCTAAGAGATCAAGAGATCAATTGTTGTGTCTATGGGGTGCCCCCTGGCCACGTATATAAAGGAGTGGAGGAGGGGAGGGGCCGGCCCTCTCTATGGCGCGCCCTAGGGGAGTCCTACTCCCACCGGGAGTAGGATTCCCCCTTTCCTAGTAGAACTAGGATCCCTTCCAAGTAGTAGGAGTAGGAAAGAAGGAAAGGGAAGGGAAAAGGAGAAGGAAGGAAGGGGGCACCCCCTCCCTAGTCCAATTCGGACCAGCCCATGGGGAGGGGTGCGGCCACCCTTTGAGGCCTTTCTCTCCTTTCCCATATGGCCCATTAAGGCCCAATACAAATTCCCGTAACTCCCCGGTACTCCCGAAAATACCCGAATCACTCGGAACCTTTCCGATGTCCGAATATAGTCATCCAATATATCGATCTTTACATCTCGACCATTTCGAGACTCCTCGTCATGTCCCCGATCTCATCCGGGACTCCGAACTCCTTCGGTACATCAAAACACATAAACTCATAATATAACCGTCATCGTAGCGTTAAGCATGCGGACCCTACGGGTTCGAGAACTATGTAGACATGACCGAGACACGTCTCCGGTCAATAACCAATAGCGGAACCTGGATGCTCATATTGGCACCTACATATTCTACGAAGATCTTTATCGGTCAAACCGCATAACAACATACGTTGTTCCCTTTGTCATCGGTATGTTACTTGCCTGAGATTCGATCGTCGGTATCTCAATACCTAGTTCAATCTCGTTACCGCAAGTCTCTTTACTCGTTCCGTAATACATCATCCCACAACTAACTCATTAGTTGCAATGCTTGCAAGGCTTATAGTGATGTGCATTACCGAGTGGGCCCAGAGATACCTCTCCGACAATCGGAGTGACAAATCCTAATCTCGAAATACGCCAACCTAACAAGTACCTTTGGAGACACCTGTAGAGCACCTTTATAATCACCCAGTTACGTTGTGACGTTTGGTAGCACTCAAAGTGTTCCTCTAGTAAACGGGAGTTGCATGATCTCATAGTCATAGGAACATGTATAAGTCATGAAGAAAGCAATAGCAACAAACTAAACGATCAAGTGCTATGCTAACAGAATGGGTCAAGTCAATCACATCATTCTCCTAATGATGTGATCCCGTTAATCAAATGACAACTCATGTCTATGGTTAGGAAACATAACCATCTTTGATCATCGAGCTAGTCAAGTAGAGGCATACTAGTGACACTCTGTTTGTCTATGTATTCACACATGTATTATGTTTCCGGTTAATACAATTCTAGCATGAATAATAAACATTTATCATGATATAAGGAAATAAATAATAACTTTATTATTGCCTCTAGGGCATATTTCCTTCAGGCATCCTGATGGGAGTGGACATGGATATCTTTGATGTCATTTCCTATACTCATCTAGATTTTTCAGTTAGCTGTGTGGTAAAACTCAAGTCTAATAATAGAGTATTTAGAATTGTTATAGTCTATGGCTCCCCCTATGATGAGGGTAAAGAGGCGTTTCTATCTGAACTACACACTCTCTTTGTTGATGTCTTCTATCCCCACCGTCATTGGGAGTGATTTTAACCTGGTCAGACGTGCCAGGGGTAAAAGTAATGGGGTGGTCAATCACAAATGGTGTGATAATTTTAACGCTTGGATTGAAATATGGAACCTCCTAGAAATCAAACTCTCCAGTAGGAAATTTACTTGGGCTAATAACCGTGTAAACATAATTATGTCCACCATAGATAGATTGTTTTGTGACACTGAGTTAGATAAGATTTTCCCCTTGTCTACATGTAGAGCCCTATCTAGATGTGGGAGTGATCACACCCTTTTATTATGGGACTCAGCCTGCTTCAACAACCAAGAAAAAGTAGCTTCAAATTCAAAAAAGATGGTTGTTAAGAGAAGATTTCTCTGACCTAGTCACCAAAATTTGGTCAGAGCCTACTCGGGCAAACTCTCCGATAACTGGCAGATTAAAATTAGGAAGTTGAGGAAAATCACTAAAGGGTGGAGCTCAAATGAAGAGGCCAACCCTAAGAGACATAAAAAAATTCTCATGGAGGAGTTTGATTCTTTAGATATCAAAGCAGAAACTATAGGTCTTTCTGATGCTGAAGCTAGTAGATGGAAATCCATAAAAATGAACTCCAGAAGATTTGTCTTCAGGAGGAAATCAAAGCCAAACAAAGATATATACACATTAAGGAAGGAGATAGAAACACAAAATATTATCATGTAGTGGCAAATTAGAGGAGGAGGAAAACCCTCATCCACTCCCTTGATGGACCAAGTGGTCTTGTCACTGACCTTAAAGATATGTTAGGTATAGCTAGTGACTTTTATAAAGATCTTTTTAAGAGAGAAGCCAATAGTGGTTTCAATCTCAAACCTGACTTCTTCTCTCCCGAGGAAAAAGTCACTCAAATGGAGAATGACTCCCTAGAGGCTCCTTTTACTGAAGAAGAAGTTAAACAGGTTGTTTTTGGCTCTTTCCCTGATGGGCCCCCTGGTCCTGTTCGAATTCACTTCTTCTATCAGCATTTTTGGGCCTTGATCAAGAAAGATCTTTTGGATATGTTCAAGGTTTTCCATGATGGGAATCTGATGCAGCTTGAACTACGTCGGTATTTCCCCAAAGAGGAAGGGATGATGCAACACAGCTACTGTAGGTATTTCCCTCAGTGATGAGACCAAGGTTATCAAACCAGTAGGAGAACCACGCAACACTATGTAAACGGTACCTGCACACAAAGAACAAATACTTGCAACCCGACGTGTAAGATGAAGGAAATATTCCCTAGAGGCAATAATAAAGTTGTTATTTATATTTCCTTATATCATGATAAATGTTTATTATTCATGTTAGAATTGTATTAACCGGAAACTTAGTACATGTGTGAATACATAGACAAACAGAGTGTCACTAGTTTGCCTCTACTTGACTAGCTCGTTGAATCATTGATGGTTATGTTTCCTAACCATAGACATGAGTTGTGATTTGATTAATGGGATCACATCATTAGAGAATGATGTGATTGACTTGACCCATCCGTTAGCTCAGCACGATGATCATTTAGTTTGTTGCTATTACTTTCTCCATAACTTATACATGTTTCTATGACTATGAGATCATGCAACTCCCGAATACCGTAGGAACACTTTGTGTGCTACCAAACGTCACAACGTAACTGGGTGATTATAAAGGTGCCCTACAGGTGTCTCCGATGGTGTTTGTTGAGTTGGCATAGATCGAGATTAGGATTTGTCACTCCTATTGTCGGAGAGGTATCTCTGGGCCCTCTCGATAATGTACATCACTAAGCCTTGCAAGCAATGTAGCTAATGAATTAGTTACGGGATGTAGCATTACGGAACGAGTAAAGAGACTTGCCGGTAACGAGATTGAACTAGGTATGAGGATACCGACGATCTAATCTCGGGCAAGTAACATACCGATGGCAAAGGGAACAACATATAACGTTATGCGGTTTGACCGGTAAAGATCTTCGTAGAATATGTATGAACCAATATGAGCATCCAAGTTCCTCTATTGGTTATTGATCGGAGACGTGCCTCAGTCATGTTTACATAGTTCTCAAACCCGTAGGGTCCGCACGCTTGACGTTCGGTGACGATTGATATTATGAGTTTATGTGTTTTGATGTACCGAAGGTAGTTCGGAGTCCCGGATTTGATCACGAACATGACGAGGAGTCTCGAAATGGTAGAGACATAAAGATTGATATATTGGACGGCTATATTCGGACACTGAAAGTGTTTTGGGTGATTTCGGAGAAAGCCGGAGTGTCGGAGGGTTACCGAACCCTCCCCCCCGGGGTAAGTTGGGACTTCATGGGCCATAGGGAAGAGGGGAGGCAGCCCACAAGGGGCAGTCGTGGCCCCTCCCTATAGGGAGTCCGAATTGGACTAGGGAGGGGGGCGCCCCCCTTTCCTTCTCCTCTTCCTCTCCCTTCCTTCCTCCCCCTCTCCTTCTAGTAGGACTAGGAAAGGAGGAATCCTACTCCTACTAGGAGGAGGATTCCTCCTCACTTGGCGCGCCACTAGGGCCGGCCGGCCTCCCCCCTTGATCCTTTGTATACGGGGGCAGGGGGCACCCTAGAACACACAAGTTGATTGTTTCCAGCTGTGTGCGGTGCCCCCCTCCACCATAATCCACCTCGGTCATATCGTAGCGGTGCTTAGGTGAAGCCCGGTTCCGGTAGCATCATCATCACCGTCATCACGCCGTCGTGCTGACGAAGCTCTTCGTTGAAGCTCTACTAGATCGTGAGTTCGTGGGATGTCACCGAGCCGAACATGTGCAGATCACGGAGGTGTCGTACCTTCGGTGCTAGGATCGGTCGATCGTGAAGATGTACGACTACATCAACCGCGTTGCCATAACGCTTCCGCTTACGGTCTACGAAGGTACGTAGATAACACTCTTCCCTCTCATTGCTATGCATCACCATGATCTTGCATGTGCATAGGATTTTTTTTTGAAATTACTGCGTTCCCCAACAATGGCATCCGAGCCAGGTCTATGCGTAGATGTTATATGCACGAGTAGAACACAAAGGATTTGTGGGCGTGGGTATATACATATTGCTTGCCGTCACTAGTTGATTCTTGATTCGGCGGTATTGTTGGATGAAGCGGCCCAGACCGACATTACGTGTACGCGAGACTGGTTCTACCGATGTGCTTCACACACAGGTGGCTGGTAGGTGTCAGTTTCTCCAACTTTAGTTGAATCGGATTCAATGAACAGGGTTCTTTCTGAAGATCAAAAAGCAATCACTATACCGCGTTGTGGTTTTTGATGCGTAGGTAAGAACGTTTCTTGCTCATCCCGTAGCAGCCACGTAAAACTTGCAACAATAAAGTAGAGGACGTCTAACTTGTTTTTGCAGAGCATGTTGTGATGTGATATGGTGAAGACATGATGCTAAATTTTATTGTATGGGATGATCATGTTTTGTAACACAGTTATCGGCAACTGGCAGGAGCCATATAGTTGTCTGTTTATTGTATGAAATGCAATCACCATGTAATTGCTTTACTTTATCACTAAGCGGTAGCGATAGTCGTAGAAGCAATAGTTGACGAGACGACAACGATGCTTCGATGGAGATTAAGGTGTCAAGCCAGTGACAATGGTGATCATGACGGTGCTTTAGAGATGGAGATCGAAGGCACAAGATGATGATGGCCATATCATATCACTTAGATTGATTGCATGTGATGTTTATCCTTTATGCATCTTATTTTTCTTAGTTCGGTGGTAGCATTATAAGATGATCTCTCATTAAGTTTCAAGGTATAAGTGTTCTCCCTGAGTATGCACCGTTGCTACAGTTCGTCGTGCCGAGACACCACGTGATGATCGGGTGTGATAAGCTCTACGTTCACATACAACGGGTGCAAGCCAGTTTTGCACACGCAGAATACTCGGGTTAAACTTGACTAGCCTAGCATATGCAGATATGGCCTCAGAACACTGAGACCGAAAGGTCGAGCGTGAATCATATAGTAGATATGATCAACATAGTGATGTTCACCATTGAAAACTACTCCATCTCACGTGATGATCAGACATGGTTTAGTTTATATGGATCACGTGATCACTTAGATGATTAGATAGATGTCTATCTAAGTGGGAGTTTTTAAGTAATTTGATTAATTGAACTTTAATTTATCATGAACTTAGTACCTGATAGTATTTTGCATGTCTATTTTGTTGTAGATAGATGGCCTGTGCTGTTGTTCCATTGAATTTTAATGCGTTCCTAGAGAAAGCTAAGTTGAAAGATGATGGTAGCAACTACATGGACTGGGTCTGTAACTTGAGGATTATCCTCATTGCTGCATAGAAGAATTATGTCCTGGAAGCACCGCTAGGTGACAAACCCGCTGCAGGAGCAAAACCAGATGTTGTGAACACCTGGCAGAGCAAAGCTGATGACTACTCGATAGTTCAGTGTGCCATGCTTTATGGCTTAGAACCGGGACTTCAACGACGTTTTGAACGTCATGGAGCATATGATGTTCCAGGAGTTGAAGTTAATATTTCAAGCAAATGCCCGGATTGAGAGATATGAATTCTCCAATGAGTTCTACAGCTGCAAGATGGAGGAGAACAGTTCTGTCAGTGAACATATACTCAGAATGTCTGGGTACCACAACCACTTGACTCAACTGGGAGTTAATCTTCCTGATGATAGTGTCATTGACAAAGTTCTTCAATCACTGCCACCAAGCTACAAGAGCTTCGTGATGAACTATAATATGCAAGGGATGGATAAGACAATTCCTGAGCTCTTCGCAATGCTAAAGGCTGCGGAGGTAGAAATCAAGAAGGAGCATCAAGTGTTGATGGTCAACAAGACCACGAGTTTCAAGAAAAAGGGTAAAGGGAAGAAGGGGAACTTCAAGAAGAACAGCAAGCCATTTGCTGCTCAACTGAAGAAACCCAAGTCTGGACCTAAGCCTGAGACTGAGTGCTTCTACTGCAAAGGAACTGGTCATTGGAAGCGGAACTGCCCCAAGTATTTGGCGGAGAAGAAGGATGGAAAAGTGAAAGGTATATTTGATATACATGATATTGATGTGTACCTTACTAATGCTCGCAGTAGTGCCTGGGTATTTGATACTGGTTCAGTTGCTAACATTTGCAACTCAAAACAGGGGCTACAGATTAAGCAAAGATTGGCTAAGGACGAGGTGACGATGCCCGTGGGAAATGATTCCAAAGTCGATGTGATCGCCGTCGGCACGCTACCTCTACATCTACCTTCAGGATTAGTTTTAGACCTAAATAATTGTTATTTGGTGCCAGCGTTGAGCATGAACATTATATATGGATCTTGTTTGATGCGAGACGGATATTCATTTAAATCAGAGAATAATGGTTGTTCTATTTATATGAGTAATATCTTTTATGGTCATGCACCCTTGATGAGTGGTCTATTTTACTAAATCTTGATAGTAGCGATACACATGTTCATAGTATTGAAGCCAAAAGATGCAGAGTTGATAATGATAGTGCAATTTATTTGTGGCACTACCGTTTAGGTCATATTGGTGTAAAGCACATGAAGAAACTCCATTCTGATGGACTTTTGGAATCACTTCATTATGAATCACTTGGTACTTGTGAACCATGCCTCATGGGCAAGATGACTAAAACTCCGTTCTCCGGAACAATGGAGCGAGCAACAGAGTTATTGGAAATCATACATACTGATGTATGTGGTCCAATGAACATTGAAGCTCGCGGCGGATATTGTTATTTTCTCACCTTCACGGATGATTTGAGCAGACATGGGTATATCTACTTAATGAAACATAAGTCTGAAACATTTGAAAAGTTCAAAGAATTTCAGAGTGAAGTGGAAAATCACCGTAACAAGAAAATCAAGTTTCTACAATCTGATCGTGGAGGTGAATATTTGAGTTATGAGTTTGGACTTCATTTGAAACAATGCGGAATAGTTTCGCAACTCACGC
Organism: Triticum dicoccoides; assembly: GCF_002162155.2. NCBI lineage: Eukaryota > Viridiplantae > Streptophyta > Magnoliopsida > Poales > Poaceae > Triticum > Triticum dicoccoides. Next base: position 302,525,342 of record NC_041380.1, on the reverse strand, counting down.
CACCTGGAACACCACAACGTAATGGTGTGTCTGAATGTCGTAACCGCACTTTATTAGATATGGTGTGATCTATGATGTCTCTCACTGATTTACCGCTATCATTTTGGGGTTACGCTTTAGAGACAGCTGCATTCACGTTAAATAGGGCATCATCTAAATCCGTCGAGATGACACCTTATGAACTCTGGTTTGGCAAGAAACCCAAGTTGTCGTTTCTTAAAGTTTGGGGCTGCGATGCTTATGTGAAAAAGCTTCAACCTGATAAGCTCGAACCCAAATCGGAGAAATGTGTCTTCATAGGATACCCAAAGGAGACTATTGGGTACACCTTCTATCATAGATCCGAAGGCAAGATATTCGTTGCTAAGAATGGATCCTTTCTAGAGAAGCAGTTTCTCTCAAAGAAGTGAGTGGGAGGAAAGTAGAACTTGATGAGGTAATTGTACCTTCTCCCTTATTGGAAAGTAGTTCATCACTGAAATCAGTTCCAGTGATTCCTACACCAGTAAGTGAGGAAGCTAATGGTGATGATCATGAAACTTATGATCAAGTTACTACCGAACCTCGTAGGTTAACCAAAGTAAGATCCGCACCAGAGTGGTACGGCAATCCTGTTCTGGAAGTCATGTCACTTGACCATGACGAACCTACGAACTATGAGGAAGCAATGATGAGCCCAGATTCCGCAAAATGGCTTGAGGCCATGAAATCTGAGATGGGATCCATGTATGAGAACAAAGTATGGACTTTGGTTGACTTGCCCGATGATCGGTAGACCATAGAGAATAAATGGATCTTCAAGAAGAAGACTGACGCTGACGGTAATGTTATCGTCTACAAAGCTCGACTTGTTGCAAAAGGTTTTCGACAAGTTCAAGGAGTTGACTACGATGAGACCTTCTCACACGTAGCGATGCTTAAGTCCGTCCGAATCATGTTAGCAATTGCCGCATTTTATGATTATAAAATTTGGCAAATAGATGTCAAAACTGCATTCCTTAATGGATACCTTAAAGAAGAGTTGTATATGATGCAACCGGAAGGTTTTGTCGATCCAAAAGGTGCTAACAAAGTGTGCAAGCTCCAGCAATCCATTTATGGACTGGTGCAAGCCTCTCAGAGTTGGAATGTACGCTTTGATAGTGTGATCAAAGCATATGGTTTTATATAGACTTTTGGAGAAGCCTGTATTTACAAGAAAGTGAGTGGGAGCTCCATAGCATTTCTGATATTATATGTAGATGACATATTGTTGATCGGAAATGATACTGAATTTATAAATAGCATAAAAGGATACTTGAATAAGAATTTTTCAATGAAAGACCTCGGTGAATCTGCTTATATATTGGGCATCAAGATCTATAGAGATAGATCAAGATGCTTAATTGGACTTTCACAAAGCACATACCTTGATAAAGTTTTGAAGAAGTTCAAAATGGACCAGGCAAAGAAACGGTTCTTGCATGTATTACAAGGTGTGAAGTTGAGTCAGACTCAATGCCCGACCACTGCAGAAGATAGAGAGAAAATGAAATGTGTTCCATATGCTTCAACCATAGGCTCTATCATGTATGCAATGCTGTGTACCAGACCTGATGTGTGCCTTGCTATCAGTTTAGCAGGGAGGTACCAAAGTAATCCAGGAGTGGATCACTGGACAGCGGTCAAGAATATGCTGAAATACCTAAAAAGGACTAAGGATATGTTTCTCATATATGGAGGTGACAAAGAACTTGCCGTAAATGGTTACGTCGATGCAAGCTTTGACACTGATCCGGATGACTCTAAATCACAAATCGGATACATGTTTTTATTAAATGGTGGTGCTATCAGTTGGTGCCATTCCAAGTAGAGCGTCGTGGCGGGATCTACGTGTGAAGTGGAATACATAGCTGCTTCGGAAGCAGCAAATGAAGGAGTCTAGATGAAGGAGTTCATATCCGATCTAGGTGTCATACCTAGTGCATCGGGTCCAATGAAAAAAAATGTGAAAATACTAGAGCAATTGCCTTGGCAAAGAAATCCAGATTTCACAAGAGAACCAAGCACATCAAGAGACGCTTCAATTCCATCCACGATCAAGTAAAGGAGGGAGACATAGAGATTTGCAAGATACATACGGATCTGAATGTTGCAGACCCATTAACTAAGCCTCTCTCACGAGCAAAACATGATCAGCACCAAGACTCCATGGGTGTTAGAATCATTACAATGTAATCTAGATTATTGACTCTAGTGCAAGTGGGAGACTGAAGGAAATATGCCCTAGAGGCAATAATAAAGTTGTTATTTATATTTCCTTATATCATGATAAATGTTTATTATTCATGCTAGAATTGTATTAACCAGAAACTTAGTACATGTGTGAATACATGGACAAACAGGGTGTCACTAGTTTGCCTCTACTTGACTAGCTCATTGAATCAATGATGGTTATGTTTCCTAACCATAGACATGAGTTGTCATTTGTTTAACGGGTCACATCATTAGAGAATGATGTGATTGACTTGACCCATCCGTTAGCTTAGCACGATGATCGTTTAGTTTGTTGCTATTGCTTTCTCCATAACTTATACATGTTTCTATGACTATGAGATCATGCGACTCCCGAATACCGGAGGAACACTTTGTGTGCTACCAAACGTCACAACGTAACTGGGTGATTATAAAGGTGCTCTACAGGTGTCTCCGATGGTATTTGTTGAGTTGGCATAGATCGATATTAGGATTTGTCACTCCGATTGTCGGAGAGGTATCTCTGGGCCCTCTCGGTAATGTACATCACTATAATCCTTGAAAGCAATGTAGCTAATGAGTTAGTTACATGATGTAGCATTATGGAACGAGTAAAGAGACTTGCCGATAATGACATTGAACTAGGTATGAGGATACCAACGATCGAATCTTGGGCAAGTAACATACCGATGAAAAAGGGAGTTTGACCGATAAAGATCTTCGTAGAATATGTAGGAACCAATATGAGCATCCTGGTTCCGCTATTGGTTATTGATCGAAGACGTGTCTCGGTCATGTGTACATAGTTCTCGAACCCATAGGGTATGCACGCTTAACGTTCGGTGACGATCGGTATTATGAGTTTATGTGTTTTGATGTACCAAAGGTAGTTCGGAGTCCCGGATTTGATCACGAACATGACGAGGAGTGTCGAAATGGTCGAGACATAAAGATTGATATATTGGACGGCTATATTCGGACACCGGAAATGTTCTGGGTGATTTCGGAGAAAACCGAAGTGCCGGAGGGTTACCGGACCCCCCCCCCCCGGGAAAGTTGGGCCTTCATGGGCCATAGGGAAGAGGGGAGGCAGCCCACAAGGGGCAGCTGCGCCCCTCCCTATAGGGAGTCTGAATTGGACTAGGGAGGGGGCGTGCCCCCCTTTTCCTTCTCCTCTTCCTCTCCATTCCTTCCTTCCCCCTCTCCTCCTAGTAGGACCAGGAAAGGAGGAATCCTACTCCTACTAGGAGGAGGATTCCTCCTCCCTTGGCACGCCACTAGGGCCGGCCGGCCTCCCCCTTGCTCCTTTATGTACGGGGGCAGGGGCACCCTAGAACACACAAGTTGATTGTTTCCAGCCGTGTGCAGTGCCCCCTCCACCGTAATCCACCTCGGCCATTTCGTAGAGGTGTTTAGGCAAAGCCCTGTTCCGGTAGCATCATCATCACCGTCATCACGCCGTCGTGCTGACGAAGCTCTCCCTTGAAGCTCTACTAGATTGTGAGTTCGTGGGACGTCACCGAGCCGAAGTGTGCAGATCGCGGAGGTGTCGTACCTTCGGTGCTAGGATCACTACTAGGAAAAGGGCTATAGACGAAATTGACACTAATGGCACACCAGACATGTGGTGCGCGATTAGTGTCCAAATACTAATGGCGCACCACATCCACGGCGCGCCATTAGTAACAAGATTTTTTTTATTTTTTTCAAAACTAGTAATGGCGCACCACATCCACGGTGCACCATTAGTAAAAAAAATTCAAATTTTTTTTTCAATTTTTTTTTCAAAACTAGTAATGGCGCACCAGGGGATAGTGCGCCATTACTAGTTAAACTAGTAATGGCGCACCACATCCACGGTGCGCCACTAGTAATTTTTTTTTCAAATTTTTTATATTTTTTGAAAACTAGTAATGGCGCACCGTGGGAGTGGTGCGCCATTACTAACTTGGCCCAAAAGTTCCCTCGCATGCAACCCCCCTCCCCCCCGTGGACCGCCTTTTCAGTTTTAAAAAAATAAAAGAAAATGATGAAAATGTCAAAAAAATAAAATAAAATAAGTTTCCCATGTGATATGTGGTCTAGTTTTCGGGAAAATTTACAAATATGAATTTCGACTTTATTTGCAAAATCTCTCTGGAATTTGTAAAATGGGCATAACTTTTGCATACGAACTCGGATTAAAAAGTTTTCTATATGAAAAATCATCTACTTGAAAAGTTACATCCGAATTTAATTGGGGGAACCCCGTTAAACATTTTCAAAATCCTCAAAAACCTAACAAAAAAAAAGTTACGGGGCTTTTAAGATCTGGAGGCCAAAAGATTCAAAAAAATTCAAACTTACTAGTGGCGCACCGTATGCTAGGTGCGCCACTAATAACAGAAAAAAGTAGTTTCGATTTTTTTGGGATTTCTTTTTCAAAATATGATACGTAATATGAACGGAAGTTTGAAATATTTTTTCAAAATTTCATCACACTCATGAACATGAACAAAGTCCTAAACATCAACAAGGTTTAATAGGATTGATATGCTAGATATATCAACAAGTACCTGTGAAGTGAGCTGGTGCTGGGGTTGGATAAAACTCTGAAGTTAAGCTGGCTTGGGTTGGAGTAGTGTGAGGATGGGTGACCTTTTGGGAAGTTTGACCACGGAGTGTGATTTAACCTAAGATTAAGCCATAGTGACTCGAGATTAAGAAAAAAATAAAAAAATATTATTTAAAAAAAATAAAAAAAATTGAAAAACATTTATTACTAATGGCGCAGTTCTATGTGGTGCGCCATTACTAAGTCAGATAGTAATGTCGCACCTCTAGGCATACTAATGGCGCATTACTAAGTCAGATAGTAATGTCGCACCTCTAGGCATACTAATGGCGCACTACACGTGTGCCATTAGTAAAAAATACTAGTGGCGTGGTACTAGTGGCGCACCAGTAGTGCGCCATTAGTAGGCAAAACTGGTGCGCCACTAGTAGGCCTTCTCCTAGTAGTGGATCGGTCGATCGTGAAGACATACGACTACATCAATTGTGTTGTGATAACGCTTTCTCTTATGGTCAATGATGATACGTAGATAACACTCTTCCCTCTTGTTTCTATGCATCACCATGATCTTGCGTGTGCATAGGAATTTTTTTTGAAATTACTGCGTTCCCCAACATAAGAGGGGGTGTCAATCCCTCCCGGGTAAAAAGATAGATAAATTTGTAGTAGATTGGATAAATAGATCTCGCGGAAACGCGAAATAAAATAAATAACAAAAAATTCCAGCATGGTATTTTTGAGTTTTTGGATTATAGCTCTGAAAATAAAAGCGAATAAAAATAGATCTTGAAGGAAAATATGATAAAGAATAGACCCGAGGGCCGTAGATTTCACTAGTGGCCTCTCTCGAGAAAATTAGCATACGGCAGGTAAACAAATTACTGTTGGGCAATTGATAGAAATTCAAATAATTATGCCGATATCTAGGCAATGATCATCATATAGGCATCACGTCCAAGATTAGTAGACCGACTCCTGCTTGTGTCTACTACTATTACTCCACACATCGACCGCTATCCAGCATGCATTTAGTGTATTAAGTTCATGGAGAAACGGAGTAATGCAATAAGAACGATGACATGATGTAGACAAGATCTATTCATGTAGGAATAAACCCCATCTTGGCATCCTTAATAGCAATGATACATACGTGTCATGTCCCCTTCTGTCACTGGGATTGTGCACTGTAAGATCGAACCCATCACAAAACACCTCTTCCCATGGCAAGAAAAATTGATCTAGTTGGCCTAACTAAACCAAAGATTCTAAGAATAAATACGAGGCTATGAGCAATCATGCATATAAGAGATCAAAACTCAAATAACTTTCATGGATAAAATAGATCTGATCATAAACTCAAAGTTCATCGGATCCGAACAAACACACCGCAAAAAGAGTTACATCAAATAGATCTCCAAGAGACCATTGTATTGAGAATCAAAAGAGAGAGGGGGAAGCCATCTTGCTACTAACTACGGACCCGAAGGTCTACAATGGACTACTCACACATCATCGAAGAGGCACCAATGAGGATGATGAACCCCTCCGTGGTGGTGTCTAGATTGGATCAGTGGTTTCTCGAACTTGCGACGGCTGGAATTGTGTTTTGTCGACTCCCCTAGGGTTTTTGGATTTTCGGGGTATTTATAGAGAAAAGAGGCGGCGGGGGAGGCGTTCGAGGTATAAAAAAATCTCCAAAAAGTTTCGCTGCATTTGGACTCTGTTTGGTATTGATTTTCTGTGAAGTAAAAAACAAGCAAAAAGCAACAACTGGCATTGGGCACTATGTCAATAGGTTAGTCCCAAAAAATGATATAAAGTTGCTATAAAATGATTGTAAAACATCCAAGAATGATAATATAACATCATGGAACAATAAAAAATTATAGATACGTTGGAGATGTATCATAGCCTAAACATTTTTAGACTTAATTTTGCCACCTCACCTTGATCCCTAAAGAACCTAATGTTACTTCTATGAACAAATTTAGGCCTATTAGCCTCATTAATTGTAGCTTCAAAATTTTCTCTAAAGTTCTAACACATAGGCTTGCCAAAGTCTTGCATAGATTGATTGCTAGCAACCAATCTGCCTTCCTTAAAGGCAGATATATTCTGGAGAATGTAGTCACTGCCCATGAAGTGCTACATTCATTCCACACTAGTAAAAAGTAGGGCCTAGTCCTGAATCTTGATTATGAGAAATCTTTGGACAAGGTAGATTTGAATTTTTTAGTTGATTTACTAGAGAAAAGAGGATTTGGGGGCAAATGGCGCCACTGGATCCATTAAATCACCCATGGTGGTTTTGTTGGTGTGAAGCTAAATAATGTAGAAAGTGATTTTTTTCCTTACAGGAAAAGGTTTCAGACAAGGGGATCACATCTCTCCCCTGCTCTTTAATTTAGTGGTAGACGTTCTTACCAGGATGCTTGCAAAAGTTGCAGACATCAATTTGATTGCTGGTCTTTGCCCTGAGATGTGTCATAGGGGCATCATTTGCCTTCAGTATGCTGATGATACCATCCTTTTCTTGGATGACGATGATATCACCCATGCACACAAGCTCAAGATAGCTTTGACCTGCTTTGAACAAGTTTCTAGCATGAGAACCAATTATACTAAAAGTGAACTGCTGCCTATTAATATGGACAGTGACAGGTTCCAAAACTTTCTCTCTGCTCTAGATTGTAGTGGAGGGACTTTCCCCATTAAATGCTTAGGAATTCCCCTTCACTATGATAGACTTAGAAGAGAGGATATTCGACCACTTATTGATAAAATAATGAAAAGAATTGCTGGCCGGAGAGGGAAGCTCCTTTCCTATGAGGCATGCTTGTTCTTATTCAAGCATGCCTTGCAAATATCCCTATTTATATGTTATCCTTCTTTAAATTCCCCAAGTGGACCATTGAGATGATCAATTCCCAGATGGCACATTGCCTTTGGAATGATTTTGAAGGGCACAAGAAACTTCATCTTGCTAACTGGAGATTAGTCTGTATGAAAACAGAATTTGGAAGGCTAAGAATTCCTAACCTACAAGATATCAACCTTTGCCTCCTGTCGGCCTAGATTAAGTGGTACTACGATTGGGAGGGGAAACCTTGGAAAATGATTATTGATCATAAGTAATGGCAGGGAAACCTAACCTCCTCTCCCCCAGTCCTGACCAGACCACTTCCAAATTCTGGAAAGGCTTGAAATCCATCTTCCAAAAATTGTGTGTGGGGGAAGGGGGCACCATACATTGCGTGTGATAAATACATTATACATGTGACACGTGGTTTAGATTCCAAACATGTAGATGCTTCAAGTGTACTATTATTCATATTCAACATAAAAGTGGATTCAAACTTTTGAATTCTAGATTATATGGTTCACGTATGACATGTTTGGTTGCCCAGAAAAGTTCACTCAGGCCTGCTGTATGCAGCATCTTTTCGGTGTTGGGCTGTTTGGTTACATGCAAACACTGTTGGCATGCATAACACAGTTCTTAAAGCACCATTGGACCTGTATTGCTGGAAACACTCAAATCAACCATTCTTAGTGATCCAGACTCGAGTGATGCTCTCGAGCCCTCGTGGGTGGCTCTGGCGAGACATACATGTATGTGGTTTGCAAGTATTTTCTTCTAAGCACCTCTTTAATCTCCTTCATCCTAGCTGCCCTCCACGCTACTCGCATGTCGGGGTTGCAGCCGCATCGACCACGCTCACCACCCAGGCGCCAGTCATGCGCCCTCCAGAACCAGCCTCCTGAAGCTTGTGCCATCGTGCGGAGCTGCGCTCGTCGTAGTGTCCAACCTTGCTGCCGGAAGAACCCCATGGCCACGGCCATTGTGCTCGCGCGCCGCTGGCCAAAGCTCCCATGGCCACAGACAGAGAGGAGCTCATGCGTGCATTGGCATTCATGTCCGATATCCGAACCAATGTGTACTAGCTAGGTGCCGGCGTCTGCCTGCGTGCGTGCTTGCTAGTTAGCTAGACGCTGCATGCGCTGCCCGCCCGCCAGCCGCCCGTGCACTCATGCCCTCCCCCCGCCTGCTGAGTCTGCAGCCGTATCGGCCGTGCTCATCGCCCGTGCACCGGGGCTGTGGCCGTAGTGGTAGCGCCCTACCTCCTGCGCGCTCGTGCGCTCACCGAGGCTACAACCACAGCTGCCGCCGCGCTCGTGCCTTGCCGCTCATCGTGCCCTACAACCCCCACTTGGTCGCACCCTGCCCCCGCCCACGCGCTCCCCGTTCTCACGGAGGAGGACCCTTGGCGCTCGCCCGCACCCTGTGCTGCCGCCACAGAGGAGGAGGCTAACGAGGATACATGGTGGACGGTGTTGGAGCTCCAGGGACCCGGTTGAGGAGGAGCCACCAGAGATCTGAGTCGGTTCCGGTCTTAGTGACAGTGAACATTCTAATTTAACCTCTCTATTTAGGGTAGTTGTTAACTCCTAATCACGATGCATGTATGAAACCAAACACCGGGTATGAAATGCTTGCATGATGCAGGGGAAGTAGTAGCAGCCTAGGTATCGGTCGACGACTTCTTCTTGGTGGCTTCGTCGTCAGCCATGGAGTCGATGTAGGGGAAGTAGTGGAAGCATAGGATGACGAAGATGAGAACGGATCGGGAGCAATCGCGTCGAGACACTCCCCAAAAAACTTACTGCTGTTTTCCCGGGCAGGATCTCGAGCGACAGGGTTCCGGAGGCACCTGCTCTCCCGACCAACCGTCCACGCGGTCGCTGGGGTGGGATCGCCGAAAGCAGCACACAAAGAGGAATAGTAGATGTCGGCTAGGGTTGTGCAAGAGGGAGTGAGTGAACTGAGTTAGGGTTCACTCCAACGGCCAGCGCCTTCTTATGTTGGTTGTTGGGTAGATGGGCATGGGCTCATTCCTGCAACTTGCGGCGCGCGCGTCGTGACGAGGCGAGGCGAGGCGTGGCGAGGCAGGCGTCAGAGGAGGAGGAGGAGCGCGTGTGTACAACTCCTTTTCCCAAGCTCCCAATGGCATGTGATAGAGCAACCCTTATAAAGGGATCTCACTCTCACTCCACTAGATGTATGGTACTAAACTTCCCACCACTTGCCATGCAGCTAAACGGGCCTTAGATATTAACAAGGGATTATTGGCTTATATGGACTTAAGCCCATATATAATCCAAGAATTCCCCACCAGGTCTCACGGCACATAAGTTTGTCAACTATTCCAAACAATGTTCGATATGCAAGAATTTTCAGTGGAGACTTTTAAGTTGAACTTCCACCTAGAGCAACAGGATTAGACTTCTTCACAACTGGAGAATGGACTATGCCTTGAACTGTCAGTTTGGCATGTAGAAGTTTCGCCTATTGTCAGCTGATACGTGGTTGCCGAAGGCTAAACCCCACGGGTGGAGCTTATTAGTCATACTCCTTAACTTCTCATGAGCTTCCTATGGATTACCCAAACTCATAGACTGTGACCAGTAGTCGGGCTCACATAGGTGTGTTCCTCCAAAGAATGCTATGTCGGATAGCATCTTGCTTACATAAGCTTTGGAACACATTAAGACAAAAGTAAGCCTGCCTTACAGATTATGTGAGTATTACTGCAACTCCAACGGAGTGGGTTAATTAAGGATACTCTCCTTTATTGACCGTTGGACTGTTTCCCAGGTCCTAATTCACGGGATCTCCAATCACATAGGCTAGGTCACCCCCATGGCAACTTACGTGGGTCTCATGCCCATCTCCCTGGATGCATTTTTTATCACAATCTGTGATAGCCCTTTCGTAAAAGGGTCTACCATATATTTAGCAGCCTGGATATAATCCAACGCTATCACTCCAAAGTTTCTTGATTTTCTGCAGATTTTAATCTTCTTCTTATGTGCTTTGTGGATTTCATGTTGTCCTTTGAACTCTTAGCCTTGGCGATCTCTGTTTGATTGTCACAGTTCATAAGGACAATCAGAACTAGTTTATCAACCACTAACAAATCCATCAAAAGCTCTCAAAGCCATTCTGCTTTGATGCATGATGTGTCTAATGCTATGAGTTCCACTTCGATAGTCGATCTCGTTAAGACCGTCTGCTTCCAAGACTTCCAGGAAACAACGACACCACCAAGTGTGAAGACATATCCACTTGTGGCTTTCATCTCATTAACATCAGATATCCAATTCGAATCACTATACCCCTCAAGTACCATTAGGTACCCAGAGTAGTGAATTCTATAGTTCACAGTTGACATGTCTCCATTGTATCTACTTTTCCTAACTCTTTTGCCCTTGTTTTGGACTCTAATTTGCATGATTTGAATGGAACTAACCTGGACTGACATTGTTTTCAGCAGAATTGCCATGATGTTATTTTTGTGCAGAAATCAAAGTTCTCGGATTGACCTGAAAATTTATGGAGAATATTTCTAGAACATATAAAAAAATACAAGTGGAAAAAGATACCATAGGGGGCCACCCAGGAGCCACAAGCTCTGGGGGCGCCTGATACGTCTCCGTCGTATCTATGATTTTTGATTGTTTCATGCCAATATTATACAACTTTTACATACTTTTGGAAACTTTTTATATGATTTATTGGACTAACCTATTGATCCAGTGCCCAGTGCCAGTTCCTATTTTTTTGCATGTTTTTGTATCGCCGAATATCCATATCAAACGAAGTCCAAATGCAATAAATTTTTACAGAGAATTATTTTGGAATATATGTGATTTTTGGGAGTTGGAATCACCGCAAACGGAGGCCCACATAGGGCAGAAGACACCAGCGCACCACCCCTGAGCCAGGCGCATGGTGGTGGGTTGTGCTCACCTCGTACGTCGGTTGGAGCTCTACTTCGGGCGCAAGGAAGCTTATATCCTAAAAAAGTTGTGTTAAAATCTCAGCGCAATCGGAGTTAAGGATCTCCCGGAATGTAAGAAATGGTTTTTGGCCAGATCTGGGGAACGCGAAACAGAAGAGAACAGAGAGGGAGATCCAATCTCGGAGGGGCTCCCGCCCCTCCGCCACCATGGAGACCAAGGACCAGAGGGGGAACTCTCCACCCATCTAGGGGGGAGGCCAATGAAGAAGAATAATGAGGGGGGCTCTCTCCCCCTCGCTTCCGGTGGCGCCGGAGTGCCACCGGGGCAATGATTGGGACAATGATCTACATCAACAATCTTCCTACCGTCAACACCAACTTTCTCCCCCTCTATGCAGCGGTGTAACACCTCTTCTCCCTGCTGTAATCTCTACTTAAACATGGTTCTCAACTCCATATATTATTTCCCAATGATCTATGGTTATCCTATGATGTTTGAGTAGATCCGTTTTGTCCTGTGGGTTAATCGTGATCTTGGTTGGTATGATTGTATATTTTATTTATGGTGCTGTCCTATGGTGCCCTCCGTTCTCACGCAAACGTGAGGGCCCCCCGCTGTAGGGTGTTGCAATATGTTCATGGTTCGCTTATGGTGGGTTGCGAGAGTGGCAGAAGCTTTAACCCGAGTATGGGATAAATAGGACTTTATACTTAATTCTATGGTTGGGTTTCACAACCTTAATGATCTTTAGTAGTTGTGGATGCTTGCTAAAGTTCCAATGATAAGTGTATATGATCCAAGTAGAGAAAGTATGTTAGCTCATGCCTCTCCCTCATATACAATTGCAAAAATGATTACCAGTACTTGTTATCGATTTCCTAGGGACAAATAACTTTCTTGTTGACAAAAACCCTTTTACTAAACACCTAACTTTTATTATCTTGCAAAGTACTTCTAGTTTTATTCTTGCAAAGTAGTTCTAGCATCACACCTACAAACTAGTTTCATACTTGTTTTCGGTAAAGCGGACGTCAAGTGTGCGTAGAGTTGTATCGGTGGTCGATAGAACTTGAGGGAATATTTTTTCTACCTTTACCTCCTCATTGGGTTTGACACTCTTATTTATCAAAAAAGGCTACAAACGATCCCCTATATTTGTGGGTTATCAAGACATTTTTCTGGCGCCGTTGCCGTGGATTTATAGCGTGGAGTGACTATCCTCGTGTGTGCTTATTTGCTTTATGAGAAAGTAGTTTTTATTTCCTGTTCTAAGTTGTTCTCTATCTTTAGTTATGGATATGGAACACGAAATACCAAAAAAATTAGTTGTGCCTGCCACTCATGAAGATGGGGAACCTCCTAAAACCCTCGATGGTCGTTATGTGAAAGATATTTTGCACTACTTTGATAATCCTGAGAAAACCCCATTCAACTATATAATGGGAGTAACGTTGGATCAACATGAATACTTTAGGGATTATCGCTTGACTCATAAAGGGAAATTGTTGTGGGATCAAATTCATGTGTTGAAATGGTATGCTTGGAATCTATGCTTGAGATATGATTATACTTGTTGCTCTAGGATGAATGCTCCACATCTTCCCTTTCCATGCAAATTTAATGATAATGAAACCTTAGCTTCTTATGCTAATGGTATGTATGATTACTATGATGTGGAACGAATAGAAGAATTTGTTGCTTTCAAGGGTGCTTCTGAAATTGAATCTCTGTTTTTAAAGTATGATGATGATGATGATGATGATGTTGGCTATAGACCTTAAAATCTTGCTATTCTTAAATCTTGCTATTATAATTATAAATACAATTGCGATATTGATGCATTTATTGAGAATATCTCCGCTGTCCAAGAAGAGACTTACATTTTGCAGGAGTCTATGGAGGAAGAAAATGATGAAACTGTGAGCTCATTGGATGAAAAAGATGACGAGGAGAGCGAAGAACAAACGGAGGAAGAGAGGATTAGCTACCCATGCCCACCTTCTAATGAGAGTAACTCTTCAACTCATACATTATTTAATGCCCCTTCGTTCTTACCGAAGCATGAATGCTATGATAATTCTTATGATCCCGTTGATTCATTTGAAATATCCCTTTTTGATGAACTTGATGCTTGCTATGCTTGTGTCCATGATGCCAATATGAATTATGCTTATGGAGATGAACTTGCTATTGTTCCTTATGTTAAGAATGAAATTGTTGTTATTGCACCCACACATGGTAGTCCTATTATCTTTTTGAATTCTCCAAACTACACTATATCAGAGAAGTTTGCTCTTGTTAAGGATTATATTGATGGGTTTCCTTTTACCGTTGCACATGATGATTTTGATGAATATAATATGCATGTGCTTGTTGCTCCTACTTGCAATTATTATGAGAGAGTAACTATATCTCCACCTCTCTATGCTTCCAACACGATAAAATTGCAAGAAACTTCTTATGTTATGTATTGACCTTTACTTAATGTGCATGAATTATTCTTATATGACATGCCGATGCATAGGAAGAGAGTTAGACTTCGTCATTGCTTGATATATGTTTCTTTGTGCTCACTACTAAATTCCAAATCATTGCTAATTCAAATTGGCTTTGATATACCTTGGGATCTGGGTGGATCCATTACTTGAGCACCTTATGCCTAGCTTAATGGCTTTAAAGAAAGCGCTGCCAGGGAGACAACCTAGAAGTTTTAGAGAGTCTTTTTATTCTGTTGAGTGCTTTTATATAGTTTAAAAACAAAAAATATAGAGGGGAACCCAAAACTTTTCAAAAAGGAAAGTCAAAGTGAGAGAGACAAGTATATATTATTGAAGTGGGGGAGCTCCTTGAACTTTGTTCATGCTCACGAAAACTTTGTGAATCTTAAATTACAAAAACTTTTAAACAAAAATAATTATCCTCTTGTACAATTACATTGTATTATAAAAATAATGTGCCAAGGTTTGCCTTTAGGATGATTAAATTGCTTGTTGGTTTGTCAGGTGCAAAACAGAAACTTTGGATGTAGTGCTCGATTTTACATTTTTTACTGGAACGTCAAACGGTTCTGAAACTTTTTGCACTGTCTTGCTATACAAAATGTTTATTTTTCCTATTTTTCCAGAATTGTTTGAGTTACATAAGTATGGTGGATGTTCAAATCTTTACAGACTGTCCTGTTTTCACAGATTGCTCTTATAGCTTCATTATTTGCATATGTTTGAATTCTTGTTGAAGCCTCCTTGACTTGAGGCCATAGAATTGTGATAGCATACAGTGGTTAATGTTTGTTTATAATTATACAATAATGTTACAGTAGTACATGATGGGATTTCATTGCCATATTCACTAACCCCGCCACTAAAAGTTCGGTTAAGTTTTGTGTGGATGAAGTGTTCGAAGATCGAGGAGGTCTCGATGTGAGGAGAAGGATGAGAGTAAAGAGCTCAAGCTTGGGGATGCCCAAGGCACCCCAAGTAAATATTCAAGGAGACTCAAGCGTCTAAGCTTGGGGATGCCCCGTAAGGCACCCCATCTTTCTTCAACAAGGATCGGTATGTTTTCGGATTTGTTTCATTCATGTGATATGTGAAATTTTAGTTTTCACCTTTCTTTTATTCACCATGCTGGTATGATACAGTCCATGGTTGATTTATAGAATGCTCATTGCACTTCACTTATATCTTTTGAGTATGGCTTTATAGAATGCTTTATGTGCTTCACTGATATCATTTGAAGTTTGGATTGCATGTTTCTCTTCACATAGAAAACTGTTGTTTGAAGAATGCTCTTTTTGTTCACTTATATTTATTAGAGCATGGTATTTTGTAGAAAGAATTAAATGCTCATGCTTCACTTAGATTTATTTAGAGAGTCAACAGGAACTGGTCAATTGCATGGTTAGTCATAAAATCCTACATAAAACTTGTGGATCACTGAATATGATATTTTTGATTCCTTGCAATAGTTTTGTCGTGGAATTGTCACGACAGATGTCCTAGCGAAAGGACTTAGTCGTAGGGCCATCGCAACTAGGAAGCTTAAAGGGGTTAATCGGGACAAAGGACACGAGAGGTTTATACTGGTTCGGCCCCTTACGGTGAAGGTAAGGCCTAGTCCAGTTGATGTTGTATTGCTAGGTTTCGATGACCAAGGAGCGAATCCGCTAGCTTGGCTATTGATCTCTTGTTTCTTGTCCTAAGCCACCACTGGGTCGTCCCGTTATATACACGGGTTGATGCCTGGCGGCCTACAGAGTCCCAGCCGGCTCATAAAACCTGTCCAGCTCGGTGACTTCTTTTATATGCCTTTCTTTACAAGTCTTTATTTACATACGGTGGTTTACAATATTGGGCCTTAAGCCGCCTCTGGGCTTAGGCCTTCTACAAGTCTTAATAGACTATCACCTTGAACATTACTGGGATTCTTTTGTAACCCGCCATTGGGGTTGACCCGGCCCCTCCTGGGCGGGTCATACCTGGTAGCTATATCCCCAACATTAGGCCCCAGGTTGACTTGAACTTTGTTCTTTGTCAATCTTCAACATTTAGACAAAATCCATCTTCCTCTGTCTGAAAAAACTCAACCCGCCATGACGTCATCTTCCGAAAACATGAAAGCCTGCTATGACGTCATCTTCAACGGATCTTTTATCTTTTAATGTCTTCCGAGAATCAAGATTCAAGGCGTCTGTTTAGCTGGATAATCATTATTTTGGTCTTCTTCAATTTTCACGCCTGCCTGTTCACTTATCCCCTTATAAATAGGCTTGGCCGTCCCTTCTTCTTTCTTCTTCTTCCTTCCATCTTCTCGCTACCTCTCTGCTTCTCGAGCTCCGCCGCTGCCGTAGCACTCACCGTTTCCCTCAACGTCGGCCACCGCGTCACCCTGAGCTCGTCTAGAGAACCGTGGCGGCTCTTTGCAGTAGATCTGCATCTCGTAAGTTCCTTCTTTTTCACGCACTTAGATCTTTATTAGGGTTGTGAGTTCATCGGTGTTCTTTGCTGTTCATCATGGATCTTCTTGTAGTTCTTCCTCCGCAGCCTCTTCTAATCCAGAAAGGAACACATAACTCATGCAGTAGTTGTTTTGCGTCCATTTTTGATACCAGTAGATCCCTTTTTTCTGTACAGATGCCTCATTATAACTCACGAACTCATCTGTACTAGATTTTTAGGTCTGGAATATTTTCTTTTTGGAACGGCCATTTGATCCAAAATAATAATAACAGCTTGGTAAACTTGTTTGTGCCAACACTTAGCCATTTTCTATTTCTTGCATCCTTTGAATATCTTTAGTCATGGCAGCTTATGACTCCGGCTTTCCTTTATATGTCATTAGCCCTTATTTAAGCCACCATGATTCATCTGTATCATGATTACGAACTTGTAACTTCATCAAATGAATTGAATCGGCAAATTACTTTCTTTTCAGCTTCCCCTTTTTCATCATGCCGTCAAAAGCACCGACAGTTTGCAACTAGGTCCCCTCCGCAGTAACTGAGGATAGCTTGAAAGAGTTTGTCACCATTGGATTTTTGCCAGAGAAAAACGTTATGTCTTATCGTGCTCCTGACCCGGACGAGGAACGGCCTACTCCCAAAGACGGTGAAGTTGTTGTCTTCACTGACCACATGAATCGGGGTTTTTCACCACCCGGCTCAAAGTTCTTCAGAGACGTCCTTCATTTTTTCAAACTTCACCCTCAAGACATTGGACCCAATTCCATATCCAACATCTGCAATTTTCAAGTTCTCTGTGAGGTGTATCTTCAAGAAGAGCCGACTGTGGAACTCTTTAGTGAGTGCTTTTATCTGAACTGCCATAATGAGTGTACCAATGGCCCTAGCTTGGAACTCGGTGGAATCTCAATTCAGCGCCGAGAGGGCGCCGTCTTTCCCTTAATAGTCTTACCGAGTCATCCCAAAGATTGGAATCAGACATGGTTCTATTGCCAAGATACTTCTCCAGCTAATGAAAAACCACTGCCAGGTTATCGCGCGGAGCGTCTGGATTCCAAGTTTGTGCTCCCTGATAAACATACTGCTGTTGAACGCAAGAACCTTATTCCATCTATTAAAAGGATTAATGCCTTATTGGGGAATGGCTTAACCGGAGTTGACTTGATCCGTTGCTGGATCTTGTGGCGGGTCATCCCTCTAAGCCGCCGATCCAAATTGATGTATGAGTATGGCGGAGGCCCAAATGACTCTCTGCGTCACAGCTCTGTACAACTAACTGAAGAAGACATTGTTGCAATGTCAACCATCCTTGTGAACGAAAAATATGAGGACTGCAGTAAGGTTGGGTTAAACCCCTTCTGCAAACTTAACCCGGCACCAGAGGTGAAAAACCCCTGACCTCTTTCTCTTTTTTTATTTTCCTCAGTAGTTTTAAATACTTGCATGACCTTTTATCCTGTTTATTTGTTTACAGGCCAAATTCTACTTCTGAAAGGCCAAGTATGACCATGAAGCTGCCAAGAAGCCTAGAGCCGCCGCCATAGCCGCCCGGAAGACGACCCAGAGGTCCAAGAAGAAAAGGAGCACTGCTTCGGACCTGTTAAAGCTTGACGATGATACTGAGTCAGAGGTAGCCCTTGACTCCCTTGGTCAGTTTTTTAATAACCTTATTGACACTGACTATTGCCAGGACGACACGGAGGCCAGCCCGGCCGTAGAAGAAGAGGTAACTATTTCCTCTGACTCAGCCTATTTGCCAAGACAGAAACTTCGACTGGTAACCCAGAAAGTAAGGTTTTCGCACCATTTGGCTTATTTGGACCCTCATTTTCTTTTGAAAAACCAGCAACATGAGAGCCACCGTCAGGCCCGGAATAATGACGACGATGAACCGCCTTCCGTTTTACCATAAACTCCTCGAAAACGCCCGAATGAGGTTTCTTTCATCTTCATCTTTTTCTTTCATTAATGAATCTATTCCCTTACCTCACTGACTTTATTTTACCTTTTACAGGAGGTTTCTCGCTCTTCTGGCGACTCATGTCAAACTCAGTTTCCGGCTTTCAAAACTGCTCCTTGGTAAGGAAAAATCAGCTTTCCTCTGTATCTTTAAAAACTGCATTCTTATACTAACTGTCTCATAAAACTTTTCTTAGCGGCCAAGACAAATCCAAGAAGGCCAAGGTGATTAAGCCGTTAGAAGACCCGAAGGTTCCTGCACCTGAGCCGGCCATGCCAACTCCTCCCCGTGAAACTGAAGCACCTGAAGATCTGGCTGTTCATACTCAATTGGATCCTCCCGAGTTGTCAGCCGACGAGATCACCCTTAATCCGACTATCACTGAACCATCTAGTTCAGCTAACCCACTAACAACTTCTGATACTGATGTGTTGATTACTGGTAGCCGATTTGTTGAACTGGGGATCCCCACTGTGTTAGCCAGGCACACTGCTAAGCAAGAAGCCTTGGAGAAGCAGAAAGTGCGTTTTGATATCTCTCACTACACTCATCTGAATGCTAGTGACATACTGTCCGGCTATCTCAGTCATGTTCATTCCAGCCGTGAGTCAGAAATTGAGATGGTCAAGCAATTGCAGCTAAAATATGAGGTATGTTCTCCGGTTCACTTATACTCTGCCCGCCCCCAAGTCTTCAGATGATGAACCTGAATGATCTATATACTTTTATGATATAGATTGATACTTTGTCTCTAAGTTTTTCGAAAGTCCAACAAAGTAGCGTAAACTTCACCTGTAGTCCCCAAGGGCCGGCTCAATTTATCATAAATGAACCGGTACTTAACTTCATAACTATCTTTTACTAGTCCCAATAAGTATTGCAATCCGGCTTAATCTTGAGAAACTTTCTGAATATCATGCATTAGCCCCCAAGTGCCAAGTGCTGTTACTTTGTAAAACACTTGGGACTTGAAACATATAAGAGTCATAAAAAATTGCTTTGGCAGACATTAGCCCCCAAGTGTCAAGTGGTATTGCGGTGAATAGTACTTAAGACTTGAACCCTTATAACTTCTATTTTAAGCCTTGACACACCTGTGTATGTTTTGTAGAACGCCCTATCTGAATTGGGCTCCCAATTAACTAATGCAAAGACCCGGCTATCAGATCAAGAGGCAAAAATCAAGACTGCTAACTCTAAACTCCAATTGAGTCTTTTTGAGACAGAAAAATTGAAGACCAGCTTGATTGCAAATAAGAAATCCTGGGCCGAAGAAAAGACGCTGCTGATACAACGTGCCGAAACAGCCGAGGCGGCTCTTGAGGAGGTTACCGCGGAGCTCACCGGCTTAAAGAACCGGGTGTCTCAAATGTTCTCCGCCATCTTTGGTAAGTCATCTGTATTAATCACTTATACCTTCTTTTGACCCGGAATAGAAGCCGCCTGCTGAGCCTTTGTTTAAAAAATACTCGCAGGTCCACGAAGCAAAAACCTGAGCCAAGACAGTGTGACCAAATTGAAGGCGGTTTATACCTTGGTGGAGCAATTGTATACTGGCACTCAACGAGCACTTGCCACCATCTCCCCTGCAAACCAAGGACCCAATCAGTTGAGCGATGTCTTGAAGAAGTTATCAATCTTACCCGCCAGGTTTCAAGAGGTCAAATGATCCTGTGCCAGAGCCGGAGCCCTGACTGCCTTAAGCCGCTCCAAAGCCTGGGTGCCAGATCTAGACCCGACGGATGTAGCTAAGGGGTACCCTACCGTGAAAGAAGATGGGACTCTATTTGAGCAAGATGACTTCATTGCCTATGTGAGGGGAGTTTGACCTCAAGCTACCATTCTTGGAGATGAGACCAACATTGATAAATATCAGCCGGGTTTTGATACGGAGAATAAGAAGATGGCGACTCCCTCTTATAAGGTGACAGATCTTATCCCACCGGTTCGTAAACACACTTTTGCTCCAGAAGTTGATCCGGCCGGCCTGATTGATGATGAAGCGGAGTTCATTGCTCTGAACGGCTTTGATTGGTCCAATCCCAGCTTCCAATTAGTAGAAGGAGGTGAACCGGTGAGGGGAGAGTCATAACCATCTTGTGGGCTCTCAAAGCCTTGTAATAAATTTAGCTTGAAACTGTATGTGTTGCTTATGCCATCGCACACAAAATGTTGCATACTACTCTTTGCCAGCACATCTTTGATTACATCTGCAATGTTTTAACTTTGCTCCTGCAAAAAGTGAAAAAGCTGGCCTGGCGGTTTAACACCGGACAGGTCAAAAACACCAGGTATATGTCTTTATGAAATTGTCCTATTGGAAAAGATAAACAAGGCTGAAAAACCTGTTCGTGAACAACACTGTCATACTTGTGTTTTTGGACTGCCAGTTTTCATGATACAATCTTTTTGAGAAGTCAATGCTTCCATATACCTGATGACTATCATGCTTTTGGCAGCTTATTGTCAAATAGTCAAGCCGGGTTAAATAAAAACCATACAGATAGTTTAGATTTGAGACAATAAAAATCAGTAAGACAAAATAACAGATTTCAAACAACATGGATATGGGGGTTTCTGATTCGAGTACGATCAGTAAACAAGACCAAAGGGGTTAAGCTAAGATTCGAATACGATCATATAGCCCCCAGTGGCTTTGGCGTTGCGCTGATCAAGAGGGTACCGACAACTATGTTCTCTTTGGTTTGAATACGACCTATGTTTGCATAGGAAGCCCCCAAATGACCTTGAGAGGTTTTTAACGACCCTGATTCGAATACGATCCAAGTCGGACCCAAAAGGGGTTAAGCTATGATTTAGATACGATCAAGAAGCCCCCTAGTGAGTTTGGCTTTGAGCCGATCAAGAGGGTTACGACAACTATGTTCTCTTTGGTTCGAATACGACCTATGTTTGAACAGGAAGCCCCCAAGTGATCATGAGGTTTACAGCTAGATTCGAATACGATCATAAGCCGGACCAGAAAAGGTTAAGCTAGATTCGAATATGATCATCTCCTTAATAGTTATTTAAATAATGAAAATAGTAAAGATATATGTTCTTTGAAGAGGAAAAAGACAGAGGTCCTGCTTTATTACTTATCGTAATATATACAACGTCAAAGTATGTACATGATGAGAGCCGATATCTCAGGTGTAGTATGGCCGAAGCTGGGCAATGTTCCACGGCTGGCGGGTCTCCTCCTCCGACTTATGTGAGTCTTTGTGCTCTCGAACGTCAATGAGGTAATATGACCCGTTGTTTAAATTCTTGCTGATGACAAAGGTTCCTTCCCAAGGCAGGGATAGTTTCTGTGCATCCGACAGATCCTGGATGAGCCGGAGCACCAGTTCACCTTCTTGAAAGGTCCTGGACTTAACCCGACGGCTGTGATAACGGCGCAAGTCATGTTGATAAATTGTTGATCGAGACGCCGCCAAGTCTCTCTCCTCATCTAACAAGTCAAGTGCATCCTGTCGGGCTTGTTCATTATCAGCTTCAACGTAAGCCGCCACGCGAGGCGAGTCATGACGGATGTCACTAGGCAGCACCGCTTCCGCTCCATAAACCATGAAGAAAGGTGTATAACCTGTAGACCTGTTAGGAGTGGTGTTGATACTCCACAACACTGAGGGTAATTCCTCTACCCAACAACCCGGCGTCCGTTGTAAGGGAACCATAAGCCGGGGCTTGAGACCTTTTAAGATTTCCTGATTTGCTCTCTCAGCCTGACCATTAGATTGAGGGTGAGCTACGGAAGAAACATCAAGCCGGATATGCTCACGTTGACAAAACTCCTCCATAGCACCTTGGGACAAATTAGTGCCATTGTCAGTGATAATGCTGTGTGGAAAACCAAAGCAAAAAATCACTTTTTTCATGAACTGAACCACCGTGGCTGCATCACACTTACTCACTGGCTCTGCCTCAACCCATTTTGTGAATTTGTCAACTGCCACTAAAAGATGTGTCTTTTTATCCTTGGACCTTTTGAAAGGTCCAATCATGTCAAGCCCCCAAACTGCAAACGGCCAAGTGATTGGAGTCATCCGCAACTCTTGAGCCGGCACATGCGCTCGTCGCGCAAATTTTTGACATCCATCACACCTACTAACCAGATCCTTTGCATCAGCGTGAGCCGTTAACCAGTAAAAACCATGACGAAAAACTTTGGCCACAAGAGACTTTGACCCGGTGTGATGACCACAATCCCCTTCATGGATCTCACGAAGTATTTCTTGACCTTATTTAGGAGAAACACAACGCTGAAACACTCCAGTGACACTGCGATGATACAACTCTCCATCAGAAATTGTCATTGACTTGGACCGCCGGGTTATCTGTCGGCCAGGGTCTCGTCCTCTGGCAACTCGCCCCGGGTCATGTAAGCCAGGAACGCTACTGTCCAATCTGGTATAACATGAATGGCTGCCACTAACTATGCCTCCGGGTCAGGAATGGCCGAATCGTCCTCTGTAGGCAACTTAACAGATGGGTTATGTAAAACATCCAAAAAGGTGTTTGGTGGTACCGGCTTACGCTGAGATCCCAACCGGCTTAAGGCATCAGCCGCTTCGTTCTTTCTACGGTCAATGTGTTCCACTTGATAACCCTTAAAATGCCCCGCAACAGCGTCGACCTCGCGGCGATAAGCCGCCATGAGAGGATCCTTGGAATCCCACTTGCCTGACACCTGTTGAGCCACCAAATCTGAATTGCCAAGGCACCGGACCCGGCTCAGGCTCATCTCTTTAGCCATTCGAAGACCATGGAGCAAGGCTTCATATTCTGCTGCGTTGTTAGTACAAGGAAACATCAATCACAACACATAACAAAACTTGTCCCCTCGAGGAGAAGTTAAAACAACTCCAGCCCCTGAGCCTTCCAACTGTCTGGACCCATCAAAGTGAATCGTCCAATATGTGTTGTCTGGTTTCTCCTCTGGCATCTGCAACTCTGTCTAGTCATTAATGAAGTCAATCAGCACTTGAGATTTGATCGTAGTACATGGCATATACTTCAAACCATGACACCCAAGTTCAATAGCCCACTTGGCGACTCGCCCTGTGGCTTCTCTATTTTGAATGATGTTTCCTAGAGGAGCAGAGCTAACCACAGTGATTGGGTGACCCTGAAAGTAATGTTTGAGCTTCCGGCTTGCCATGAACACCCCATAAACGAGCTTCTGCCAATGTGGATATCTTTGTTTAGATTCAATGAGCACCTCATTGATGTAGTAAACCGGCCGTTGGATCAGATGTTCTTTGCCACCCTCCTTGTGCTCCACAACAATGGCCACACTGACAACACGTGAGTTAGAAGCTACATATAACAACAATGGCTCTTTCTCAACCAGAGTAGCAAGAACCAGCGGCTCAGCGAGCTGTTTCTTCAGATCCTCAAAAGTAGAGTTAGCAGCGTCACTCCAGACAAAGTCATCTGCCTTTTTCATCATTTGATACAAAGGCATGGCCATCTCCCCTAACCGGCTTATGAACCGGCTTAAGTCAGCGATGCGACCCGCCAAACGTTGAAAGTCATTGATGCACACCGGTTTGGCTAGAGATGTAATTGCCTTAATTTTCTCTGGATTAGCCTCAATACCTCTATTAGACACCAAAAAACCCAAAAGTTTGCCAGCTAGGACTCCAAAAACACATTTGGCCGGGTTGAGCATCATCTTGTAGACCCGGAGGTTATCAAAGGTCTCCTTCAGATCAGTTACCAAGGTTTCCTTCTCTCTGGATTTCACCACTATGTCATCCACATAAGCATGAATGTTACGCCCAATCTGACTGTGAAGACAATTCTGTACACATCATTGATAAGTCGCCTGGGCACTTTTCAGTCCAAAAGGCATAGACACATAGCAGAAGGCTCCAAACGGAGTGATGAAAGACGTCTTCTCCTGGTCTTTAACTGCCATCTTGATCTGATGATAACCTGAATATGCATCCAAAAAACTCAAACGCTCGCAACCCACCGTAGCATGAATGATCCAATCAATACGAGGGAGAGCAAAAGGATCGGCCGGACAAGCCTTGTTCAAATCGATGTAACCCACACACATACGCCTGGTGCCATTCTTCTTGAGTACAAGCACCGGGTTAGCCAACCACTCTGGGTGAAAAACTTCAACAATGAACCCGGCCGCCAAGAGCCAGGCCACCTCTTCTCCAATGGCCTTGCGCCTTTCCTCGTTAAACCGTCGAAGAAACTGCCTGACCGGCTTAAACTTCAGATCAATATTAAGAGTGTGCTCAACAAGTTCTCTCGGGACACCCGACATGTCAGAAGGTTTCCATGCAAAGATGTCCCGGTTCTCACGGATGAACTCTATGAGCGCACTTTCCTATTTTGGATCCAAGTTGGCACTGATGATGAACTGTTTGGATGAGTCGCCAGGCACAAAATCAACCATCTTGGTGTCATCAGCTGACTTGAATTTCAACACCGGTTCATGCTCCGTAGTTGGCTTCTTCAAAGACGTCATGTCTGCCGGGTCAACATTATCTTTATAAAACTTTAACTCCTCTGTCGCACAAACAAACTCAGCATAAGCGGCATCACCTTCTTCACATTCCAGGGCTATTTTCCGGCTTCCATGTACTGTGATGCTGCCTTTATAACCCGGCATCTTGATACGCAGATACACATAACACGGCCGAGCCATGAACTTGGCATAAGCCGGCCGTCCAAACAGAGCATGATATGGGCTTTTGATCTTAACCACCTCAAAAGTTAACTTCTCTGCCCTGGAATCATATTCATCCCCAAAGGCTACTTCCAGTTCAATCTTACCAACTGGGTATGCCGACTTACCAGGCACAACACCATGAAAAACAGTGTTGGATTGTTTAAGACTCTTATCAGTCAACCCCATCCGACGAAACATCCCATAATAGAGGATGTTGATGGTACTGCCTCCGTCCATGAGCACCTTAGTGAACTTATATCCACCAACTTGCAGTGCCACCACCAAGGCCAAGTGACCCGGATTATCAACCCGGGGAGGGTGATCTTCCCCACTCCACACAATAGGTTGTTCTGACCACCTCAAATAACATGGAATCGCCGGCTCAACAGCATTGACAGCCATCTTAAGAAGCTTCTGGTCCCTCGTGCATAAACTAGTGGTAAATACGTGGTATTGCCCACTATTCAACTGTTTTGGATTACTCTAATACCCGGACTGTTGCTACTGTTGCTCCTAATTACTTTGGCCTGGTTGCTGATTATAGCCACCCTGGTTACCCGGATGGCCCTGACCATGAAAACCGCCCCCGCCTGAACCGGCGCCCGGGCCATGAAAGCCGCCTCCGCCTGAACCGCCGACAGGTCCGTGCCTACCATCAAACATGTTGGAATTTTTGAATGCCTTCATGATCGTACAGTCCTTCCACAGATGGGTAGCTGGCTTCTCCCGGGTACCGTGTCTTGGACAAGGTTCATTCAGTAGTTGCTCGAGGGTGGGACTTGACCCGCCTGACCGAGGAGGTGGCCTACCTTTGCGCCATTGGTTGTTGCCCTGTGTATTGGTGTTAGACACAAACTCGCCAGCCTTACGTTTATTACCTCCTTGATTCACCGGGTTATGCTGGTGACCCTTGCCGTTGCCGTTCTTCTTTCCCTTCCCTGTTTTTTCTTCATCGGACACGGGATCCTTGGTACTGCCAGAATCAGCATATTTGACTAGGGCCGCCATCAACTGGCCCATGTCATTATAATCACGCTTGAGCCGCCCCAGTTTCTGTTTTAGAGGTTTAAAACGGCAATTTTTCTCCAACATTAAGACCGCAGAGCCGGCATCCATCTTATCAAATGAATGTATTATCTCCTTGACCCGGTGCACCCGATGGGTTGTGGACTCACCTTCCTCTTGCTTACAATTAGTCAGGTCCACGATTGACATAGGTTGTTTACATGTGTCCTTGAAGTTCTGAATGAACCGGGCTTTTAACTCCGCCCATGAGCCGATGGAGTTGGGTGGCAACCCTTTCAACCAAGTGCGAGCCATTCCATCCAACATCATAGTGAAATACTTAGCCATTGATGCATCGCTGACCTCCAACAGCTCCATCGCCATCTCATAACTTTCAATCCATGCCCCAGGCTGCAAGTCGGCCATGTAATTAGGCACCTTACGAGGCCCCTTAAAGTATTTTGCCAAGCGCTCATTACGTATAGCCGGCACCAGGCAAGGGTCACCTCCTGTTCTTGTGGCTACTCCTGCCTCGACAGAGGTTGCCGGATAAACCGGAAAAGCCTGATGACCCGCCTGCTCAGCTACCAGTTGAACCGCCCGCTTATCCTCTTGATGGATTCTCTCCTGATCCGCCAAGTTAAGGGCTCCACCCTGCGCCGGCTCATGCCTGCGCGGTTGGTTACGGCGTTGAGCGTTGCTCGACATAGCGGCTGAGTCCATGTGCTTGCTATAGCTCGGGCTCCGGCTTGGGCGAGGGGTTGAATGGATTCTGTCTCGACTGTAAGAGTACGCACCCTGACACGCCAGAGCCGTCTGAAGAAGTTCTCTCGCCCTTCTTGTTTCAATTACTGCCGGAGAGTCGCCTTCCATCGGGAGAGTCGCCAAACGAGTCGACGCAACAATGAGATTCTCCAAAGGGTTAGAAAAGTGACCCGGTGGTATTGGTGTGTAATGAGGTGGAGAAGTATTCATACGGGGTGGCTCCATGGCCCGCGGTTGAACCGGCGCCCCAGCCCCGGGTGTCGTGATCTGGTTTGCCTCCGGCGGGTTATTTGGACCAGCCCCGGGTGTGTGGAAAAGGTTCCTAGGATCGTAAGTCAGAGGCAGACGTGACTGAGTTTTCTGGTGCCTTCTCCTCATGACCTCGTTTGACGCGTTCAGATCCACCGAGAGCCGGAAAGTCTCTGCCTGAAGCTGCTGAGCACAAGCATCCAAATCCGCCCGCTCCGCGGCCATCCTGACCTCTTCTGCTGCTAAATTTTCCTTGGCCTATGCCATCTCTTCACGTAGCCGTGCCACCTCCGCGTCATGCTGATCTTTATCTGCCGTCTCCACTACAGCAGTGCACAGAGCCGTCAACTTATCCATGAGGTCCATTAGCACCTGAGCCGGGGGGCGCGCGGGGTCTCCTGACCCGGCTGCTATCGACCCGGTGGTTATTGCTACCGCAGCCATAGAGTTCTGCCCGGGTTGAGTGCCAGCCATGAAAACTCCAGCTCGATTCGGCGGCTCAGAAAGGTCCGGAATACTGCTGCCATCGGAACAGCCCCCAAGCACGCCATCTTGTAGCTGATACAAAGAATTTGTCTCGCCTGAGGACGACTCACCGTCGGAACAGATGGCCGTCTCACCGCCATCCACTGATCCTTTAGAGAATTCACCTCCATGGATGCAACCCACAAAGGCATGCCTCACGGCCGGTTGAGCCCGGGCGGATCTTGCGCGCTGAGCCGTCTCGATGAGGTTGGTGCAGATGTCCGGCTCAAGGCCAGACTCGTCGATCCGGCCGATGAAGACATGGATTCCGCCAAAGGGGACCCGATACCCATACTCAATTGAGCCGGCCTCGGGGCCCCAGCCTTCGTCGTCGATGTAGAGCTTGCCGCGACGACTCTTGGTCATTCGGCCCATAGCGTATCCCTTGAGCCCTTCGAAGTTGCCCTTCAAGAACTTAAATCCACCGTGCGCTGGCCCCACGGTGGGCGCCAACTGTCGTGGAATTGTCACGGCAGATGTCCTAGCGAAAGGACTTAGTCATAGGGCCATCGCAACTAGGAAGCTTAAAGGGGTTAATCGGCACAAAGGACACGAGAGGTTTATACTGGTTCGGCCCCTTACGGTGAAGGTAAGGCCTAGTCCAGTTGATGTTGTATTGCTAGGTTTCGATGACCAAGGATCGAATCCGCTAGCTTGGCTATCGATCTCTTGTTTCTTGTCCTAAGCCGCCGTCGGATCGTCCCCTTATATACACGGGTTGACGCCTGGCGACCTACAGAGTCCCGGCCGGCTCATAGAACTTGTCCGGCTCGGTGACTTCTTTTATATTTCTTTCTTTACAAGTATTTCTTTATATACGGCGGTTTACAATATTGGGCCTTAAGCCGCCTCTGGGCTTAGGCCTTCTACAAGTCTTAATAGACTATGACCTTGAATATTACGGGGCTTCTTTTGTAACCCGCCATTGGGGTTGACCCGGCCCCTCCTGGGCGGGTCATACTTGGTAGCTATATCCCCAACAAGTTTTGAGATATAGAGATGTAATATGTGGGAGGTACTAGTAAACGGTTGTGTTCAGTAAGAATATTGGTGTTAAGGTTTGTGATTCCCGAAGCATGCACGTATAGTCTCTTGTTATGCTATGATGTTGGAGCATGATTTATTATTGACTATCTTCCTTATGAGTGGCGGTCGGAGCCGAGCAATGGTCTTTTCCTACCAATCTATCCCCCTAGGGGCATGTGTAGTAGTACTTTGCTTCGAGGGATAATAAACTTTTGCAATAAGTATATGAGTTCTTTATGAATAATATCTACTTTTCCAAACACTTTTGCCCTTGTTTTGGACTCTATCTTGTATGATTTGAATGGAACTAACCCGGACTGACGCTGTTTTCAGGAGAATTACCAGGATGTCATTTTATGTGCAGAAAACAAATATTCTCGGAATGACCTGAAACTCCATGGGAGGTCTTAGAAAAAATAATAAAAAATCCTCGCCAAATATGAAGACCAGGGGGATCACACCCTTCTCACGAGGGTGGGGGGCGCCCCCCCTAGGGCGCGCCCCCTACCTCGTGGGCCCCCTGGAAACCCTCCGACGCCAACTCCAACTCTATATATTCGCTTTTGGAGAGAAAAAAATTAGAGAGAAGAAATCATCATGTTTTACCATACAGAGCCGCCACTAAGCCCTAAAACCTCTCGGGAGGGCTGATCTGGAGTCCGTTCGGGGCTCTGGAGAGGGGGATTCATCGCCGTCGTCATCATCAACCATCCTCCATCACCAATTTCATGATGCTCACCGCCGTGCGTGAGTAATAACATCGTAGGCTTGCTGGGCGGTGATGGGTTGGATGAGATTTATCATGTAATCGAGTTAGTTTTGTTAGGGTTTGATCCCTAGTATCCATTATGTTCTGAGATTGATGTTGCTATGACTTTGCTATGCTTAATGCTTGTCACTAGGGCCCGAGTGCCATGATTTCACATCTGAACCTATTATGTTTTCATGAATATATGTGAGTTCTAGATCCTATCTTGCAAGTCTATAGTCACCTATTATGTGTTATGATCCGTTAACCTTGAAGTGAAAATAATCAGGATACTTACCGGTGATGACCGTAGTTTGAGGAGTTCATGTATTCACTATGTGCTAATGCTTTGTTCCGGTTCTCTATTAAAAGGAGGCATTAATATCCCTTAGTTTCCAATAGGACCCCGCTGCCACGGGAGGGTAGGACAAAAGATGTCATGCAAGTTCTTTTCGATAAGCACGTATGACTATATACGGAATACATGCCTACATTACATTGATGAACTGGAGCTAGTTTTGCGTCACCCTATGTTATGACTGTTACATGATGAACCGCATCCGGCATAATTATCCATCACCGATCCGGTGCCTATGAGTTTTCCATATACTGGTTTACGCTTATTTACTTTTCCGCTGCTACTGTTACAATCACTACAAAATACCAAAAACATTACTTTTGCTGTCTTTACTTTTGTTGCCATTACCACTACTATCATATTACTTTGCTATTAAACACTTTGCTGCAGATACTAAGTTTCCAGGTGTGGTTGAATTGACAACTCAGCTGCTAATACTTGAGAATATTCTTTGCCTCCCCTTGTGTTGAATCAAGAAATTTGGGTTGAATACTCTACCCTCGAAAGCTGTTGCGATCCCCTATACTTGTGGGTTATCAAGACCTTTTTGTGGCGCCGTTACCGGGGAGCATAGCTCTATTCTTTGAGTCACTTGGGATTTATATTTGCTTATTATTATGAAGAACTTGAGAGATCCAAAAACCAAGATCTATCCCTCAACCACGAGGGGAGGTAAGGAACTGCCATGTAGCTCTGCAGTTGATTCACCTTCTATTATGAGTAAGTTAGCGACACCTACACCTGCTTCTGCTATTCGTTCTGATATGTCGTATGTTATTGATGATGCCACTTCTGCTATGCATGATACTTATGATGAAACTGCTTCTATGTCTGATACTACTGTGCCCCTTGGTGAATTTCTTGATGAACAAATTGCTAGGGCTAGAGAAAAAGAAATTATTGAATCTAAATACGATGATGATAGTGATGATGAAAACATGCCTATTATTCCTAAAGGTTATCTTTTTGATAAGTAATCTTCTGCCGCTATTTTCGCTTGCAAGGATAGATATGAGCTTAAGAGGTTATTAATTAAATGGAACAAGGAATCACTTAGAGATAGAATGAGACCTGGCCCTGCTTTTGCTACTTCACCTATATGTGTTCCTGATAAAGATTATGAATTCTTTGTTGATCCTGATATAATCACTTTGGTTGAATCTGATCCATTTTATGGCTATGAATCTGAAATTGTTGTGGCACATCTTACTAAGTTAAATGATATAGTTGCCCTGTTCACTAATGATGAGAGATCACGTTACCTCTATTTACTTAAAATATTTCCGTTCTCATTAAAGGGTGATGCTAAGATATGGTTTAATTCTCTTGATCCTGGTTCTGTGCGTAGTCCCCAGGATATGATTTATTACTTCTCTGCTAAATATTTCCCTGCTCATAAGAAACAAGCTGCTTTGAGGGAAATATACAACTTTGTGCAAATTAAAGAAGAGAGTCTCCCACAAGCTTGGGGGAGGATTCTCAAGTTACTTAATGCTTTGCCTGATCATCCTCTTATGAAACCTGAAATACTTGATATCTTTTATAATGGACTAACCGATGCTTCCAGAGATTACCTGGATAGTCGTGCTGGTTCTCTTTTTAGGGAAATAACACCGGATAAAGCTGAAATTCTATTGAATAATATGTTGACAAATGAAAATAATTGGGCACCTCCTGAGCCACCTCCTGAGCCAGATCCAGAGCCAGCTCCTTCTCTAATTACTGAGTCTATTCCTAAACCAACTCCAAAGAAGAGAGGTGTTCTATTTGTCAGTCCCGAAGATATGCAAGAGGCAAAGAAATCTATGAAAGAAAAAGGTATTAAAGCTGAAGACGTTAAGAATTTACCTCCTATTGAAGAAATACATGGTCTTAATTCATTGCCTGTTGAAGAAACTTATGATCTCAATTATTTATTTGTTGAAGAACCTCCTGATCCCGATATCCCAACACAAGTAGTAAAGGTAAATTCTCTCTATAGATATGATAAAGCTGAAGTTCCTCCTACTAAAATTGCTAGTCAGTGCTTGGATGAGTTTGATAACTTTATGTATAAGCAAGACGACTTCAATGCTTACTTTGGTAGACAATTAAAAGAAAATACTTATATGATTAGACGCTTGGGTGATTATATGGCTGATATTAAACGTGAACTTAAACTTGTTAACAAACATGCTTCTATGGTTACCACTCAAGTAGAACAAGTACTTAAGGCTCAAAAAGAAGTGCTTGATGAAATGAATAGTAAGAAAAATGATTATGCTGTTAGAGTGGCTACTAGAACTGGTAGAATGACTTAGGAACCTTTGTATCCTGAAGGCCACCCTAAGAGAATCGAGCAAGATTCTCAGAGAAATAATATTGATGTTCCTAGTTCTTCTAAAAAGAAGAAAAAGAAAAATGATAGAACTGTGCAAACTTCTAGTGAACCTATTGCTGAACCACCTAATAATCCAAATGGTATCTCTATGTGTGATGCTGAAACACAATCTGGTAATGAACATGAACCTAATAAAAACATCAATGCTGATGTTCATGATGATGCTCAACCTAGTAATGACAATGATGTAGAAATTGAACCTGCTGTTGATCTTGATAACCCACAGTCAAAGAATCAATGTTATGATAAGAGAGACTTTGTTGCTAGGAAACATGGTAAAGAAAGAGAACCTTGGGTTCAGAAACGCATGCCTTTTCCTCCAAAACCATCCAAGAAAAAGGATGATGAGGATTTTGAGCGCTTCGCTGAAATGATTAGGCCTATCTTTTTGCGTATGCGGTTAACTGATGTGCTCAAAACAAATCCTTATGCTAAATATATGAAAGTTATCATTACTAATAAAACAAAGATACCGGAAGCTGAGATTTCCACCATGCTTGCTAATTATACTTTTAAGGGTGGAATACCAAAGAAACTTGGAGATCCTGGAGTACCTACTATACCTTGCTCCATTAAAAGAAATTATATTAAAACTGCTTTATGTGATCTTGGAGCCGGTGTTAGTGTTATGCCTCTCTATTTATATCATAGACTTGACTTGAATAAGTTGACACCTACTGAAATATCTTTGCAAATGGCTGATAAATCAACTGCTATACCCATCGATATTTGTGAGGATGTGCCTGTTGTGGTTGCAAACGTTACTATTTTAACGGACTTTGTTATTCTTGATATTCTCGAGGATGATAGTATGTCTATTATTCTTGGAAGACCTTTTCTTAATACTGTAGGGGCTGTTATTGATTGCAACAAAGGCAATGTCACTTTTCATGTTAATGATAATGAGCATACGGTACACTTTCTGAGGAAACAACCTCAAGTTCATAGTATCAATTCTATCAGAAAAATTTCATCGATTATATTTGGAGGTTTTGAATTTCCTCTTCCTACTGTCAAGAAGAAATATGATATTCTTATTATAGGGGATGTGCATATCCCCGTTGAGGTAACTTAGTGTTATTCGAAATTTCTCCGGTTTCATGATTATCGGAATGAGTTTGTTAACAAGACTTGATCAACCTTGTTAGTGGATTCTTTTTGATGAGCATGAGATGGATGAAACTAGAAACACAAACTTCTATACCCTCTTTATATTTTCTTTTATTTATATTAAATAAAGTAAAAATAGTATTTTTCTGTCTGTTATCTGATTATCCGTGCAATATAAAAATAACCCAAAAATAAAAGTTCTCAGAATGACATGCCAATTTAATATGATTTTTCGGGAATATTTGAGGATTCACTGTGCAAAAATCACCGTGGGAGGAGCTGCCACCTGGCCACGAGGGTGGTGGGCGCGCCCCCCCTATAGGGCGCGCCCCCCTACCTCGTGGGCCCATGGTGGCCCTCCTCCACTTATCCCAGCACCCATCTTCTTCCTCTATCTCACACAAACCCGAAAAACCAACTCAAGCACGAGTTCCAGCCACTTTTGCTGTGATTTTCGATCTCCTTGCTCAAAGCACCTCTCGCAAAACTGCTTGGGGAGATTGTTCCTTGGTATGTGACTCCTCCATTGGTCCAATTAGTTTTTGTTCTAGTGCTTTATTCATTGCAAATTTGTGCTGCATAGGTGACCATGTTCTTGAGCTTGCATGTCAAATTTATATGGTTCCAAGTAGTTCTAATGCTTGATATAGGCTCTAGGCACTTTAGGAGTAGTTACTATCAATTTTATTGAGTTTGGTTTACTTTTATTTTGAAGTTACTAAAAATTTCAGATTGTTTTAGAAAAATGATGAGGAGATTACTGAGGGGCTCATCAAGCCAAAGCTCAAAGGAAAAGGCACCGAAGCCTAAGTATAATTTGCCACGCACCGCGGAGATTCGGGCGTGTGAATGGCCTTCTGAAGATTTCTTGAGAGCAGCCGGTATCTATGAGGATTTTCATGAATTGGCTCACAATGCAGGCCTCACCGCTTTCCTCCACGACCAATGCGATCAGTATCTCTTACTCACAAATACCTTTGTGCAAAACTTTTATTTTCATCCTAGGAACTCACCACCTATGGTGGAATTTCATTTATATGATGAGCCTAAGGAGATGTCACTTTATGATTTCTATCGGATTTGTTTAGTCCCTTTTGAGGGCAAGACAGAAGAACCACATCATGATGATGTGGCTGGGTTTATTGATAATATCACTGTAGGAGAAACTAGGAAGGTCTCCGATGCACGAATCACTAGCATACATTTTCCTGTTTTGCGTTACTTTGCATTATTTGCTAGTCATTATTTAATTGGACACGGAAATTCTGGAAACCTTAGTATCCCTAATTTAATTATTCTGCTCCAAGGTTTATATAGTGATAACACTTTTAGTTTGGGGGGGTATTATTGCTAGACGGTTAAATATGAACCGTACTAAGGGCCCCATCTTTGGAGGCATCTATGCCACACGCCTAGCCGCACATTTTAACATACCTATTAGGCATGCTGAGAAGGAAGAAAAGGTGCTGCCCCGTGTTTATCTAGATCATAAAAGTATGGTGGCACATGATTTTATTGTTAAGAATAGGGCAGGGGAGCTTAGATATCAATTTTTCTTTAATAAACATCATCCTGAGACTATTACCTTGCATGCTCCTTCTTTGTTTGATTTGACTGTAGGCACATATCTTGTTCCGTTGACGGCTATTCATGCCTACCGGAACCCTGCACCAACCGAGGAGCCAGAACAGGAACCACAAAATGAGCCTCCACGACAATCTGTTTATTCTTGGGATCCAAAGATGACTGTCAGCCAGTGGCAGTCAGAGTCCTCTTCTTCATCACAGTACGACCCCAACAACTATTATTATGGATAACCGCCAGGCCAGCCGTGGCCATAGACAACTTAGGCCAAAAGCCTAAGCTTGGGGGAGTACGTATTTCTCACCGACATTACATTTATGTTCACACACACTCATTGCTAGATATCGGTGCTCATACTTTTTCATTGTATTATCCATGCTAGTTTACTTTCTTTTTCTTGCTTTCTTCTTGTGTGCTTGTTAAACATTAAGAAAAACCCAAAAAAATTAGTTGTAGCTTTTAATTAATTTACCTTCCATGCTTGTAGTAGTAATTAAAAAGAAAACCCAAAAATATGTCCCATTCTTCTTTTGCTTGTTGGGAGCTTTCCCGTGTAAATAGTTTTATTTCTTTTCTTTTATTTGGGGGTCAGTAGGAGAAGACCATAATTAAATTGTTGAAGTGGCTCTTATATGCATTGTTGTTGAATTAACCAAAGAGCCCATATTGCCTTGTCTTCTCATGTTTATTGAATGCTCGCAGATTCCAGCTTAGTCCAATGCACGTACACTCTTATTATTATCCACACCGTTCGGTCATGCAAGTGAAAGGCAATTATGATGACATATGATGGACTGACCGAGAGGAGAAAAGTTGGTATGAACTCGACCTCTTTTGTTTTTGTAAATATGATGAGTCCTGCGTTCTTGATTCAACTTATTATGAATAAACATGTTTGCAATGACAATTAGAGATCGTAGTTGCTCGTGCCATGCTTGATTAGCTATGAGTTATAATGATTTACCTTGTGTGCCAACATGCTATTAAGATGGTTATGATGTGGTATGATGGGGTGATATCCTCCTTTGAATGCTTTAAGTGACTTGACTTGGCACATGTTCACGCATGTAGTTGAAACAAATCAACATAGCCTTCACGATATTTATGTTCATGGTGGATTATATCCTACCCATGCTTGCATCCAATGTTTATTAATTTTAATGCATGTACATGGCTGTTGTCGCTCTCTAGTTGGTCGCTTCCCAGTCTTTTGGTAGCATTCACCTGTACTAAGCGGGAATACTGCTTGTGCATCCAATCCGTTAAACCCCAAAGTTATTCCAGATGAGTCCACTATACCTTCCTATATGCGGTATCTACCTGCTGTTCCAAGTAAATTTGTATGTGCCAAACTCTAAACCTTCAAATAAACATTCTGTTTTATATGCTCGAACAGCTCATGTATCAACAAAGGCTGTCCTTATCTTCCGTGTTAGGCGGATTATTCTCAAGAGGAGTGGACTACGCTCCTCACTCACGAGAAAATGGCTGGTCACCGGGATGCCCAGTCCCATGCTTTATGCAACCTAAATCAAAATTAATTGCAAACAAAACCCCCCCTGGGACCTGATGTATGTTGGAGCCACTCGTTGTTTCGAGCAAGCCATGGATTGATGTTTGTTGGTGGAGGTGCAGTATAAACTTTACCATTCTGTTTGGGAACCGCCTATAATGTGTTTAGCATGGAAGATATCGCCATCTCTTAGTTGCTATGTTGACAATGAAAGTATACTGCTCAAAATACAATTTATCTCTATTGCAAAACCGAGCTCTGGCACCTCTACAAATCCCTGCTTCCCTCTGCGAAGGGCCTATCCATTTACTTTTATGTTGAGTCATCACCCTCTTATTAAAAAGCACTAGCTGGAGAGCACAACTGTCATTTGCATTCATCACTATTAATTTACGTTGGGTGTGACTATGATTGGATCTCTTTTACCATGAATTACAATGTCTAGTCAGTCCTTGATCTTTAAAGGTGCTCTGCATTTATGTTTTGCGGTCTCAGAAAGGGCTAGCGAGATACCACCTTGTTATATCATATTATGATTGTTTTGAGAAAGTGTTGTCATCCGAGATTTATTATTATGACTTGCTAGTTGATTATGCTATTGATATGAGTAATTATGAGACCTGAGAATTATTGCAAATGTGGTTAGTTATGTTTTATGCTGAAAACTTGAATGCTGGCTTGACATAGTTACAACAACAAGAGCAAACAGAGTTTGTAAAAGTTTTTCTTTCTTTCAGTTTGTCAACTGAATTGCTTGAAGACAAGTAAGGGTTTAAGCTTGGGGGAGTTGATACATCTCTGTCGTATCTACTTTTCCAAACACTTTTGCCCTTGTTTTGGACTCTATCTTGTATGATTTGAATGGAACTAACCCAGACTGACGCTGTTTTCAGCAGAATTACCATGATGTTGTTTTATGTGCAGAAAAAAAATATTCTCGGAATGACCTGAAACTCCACGGGAGGTCTTAGAAAAAATAATAAAAAATCCTCGCCAAATATGAAGACCAGGGGACCCACACCCTTCTCACAAGGGTGGGGGCGCGCCCTAGGGCGCGCCCCCTACCTTGTGGGCCCCCTAGAAACCCTCCGACGCCAAGTCCAACTCTATATATTCACTTTTAGAGAGAAAAACATCAGAGAGAAGAAATCATCATGTTTTACGATACGGAGCCGCCGCCAAGCCCTAAAACCTCTCGAGAGGGTTGATCTGGAGTCTGTTCAGGGCTCCGGAGAGGGGGATTCATCGCCGTTGTCATCATCAACCATCCTCCATCACCAATTTCATGATGCTCACCACCATGCGTGAGTAATTCCATCGTAGGCTTGCTAGACGGTGATGGGTTGGATGAGATTTATCATGTAATCGAGTTAGTTTTGTTAGGGTTTGATCCCTAGTATCCATTATGTTCTGAGATTGATGTTGCTATGACTTTGCTATGCTTAATGCTTGTCACTAGGGCCCGAGCGCCATGATTTCAGATCTGAACCTATTATGTTTTCATGAATATATGTGAGTTCTAGATCCTATCTTGCAAGTCTATAGTCACCTATTATATGTTATGATCCGTTAACCCCGAAGTGACAATAATCGGGATACTTACCGGTGATGACCGTAGTTTGAGGAGTTCATGTATTCACTATGTGCTAATGCTTTGTTCCGGTTCTCTATTAAAAGGATGCCTCAATATCCCTTAGTTTCCAATAGGACCCCGCTGCCACGGGAGGGTAGGACAAAAGATGTCATGCAAGTTCTTTTCCATAAGCACGTATGACTATATACGGAATACATGCCTACATTACATTGATGAACTGGAGCTAGTTCTGTGTCACCCTATGTTATGACTGTTACATGATGAACCGCAGCTGGCATAATTATCCATCACTGATCCGGTGCCTACGAGTTTTCCGTATACTGGTTTACGCTTATTTACTTTTCTGCTGCTACTGTTACAATCACTACAAAATACCAAAAACATTACTTTTGCTGTCTTTACTTTTGTTGCCGTTACCACTACTATAATATTACTTTGCTAATAAACACTTTGCTGTAGATATTAAGTTTCCAGGTGTGGTTGAATTGACAACTCAGCTGCTAATACTTGAGAATATTCTTTGGCTCCCCTTGTGTCGAATCAATAAATTTGGGTTGAATACTCTACCCTTGAAAGCTGTTGCGATCCCCTATACTTGTGGGTTATCAATTATACGCACTCTTACCTTTCCGCAATTTGCTAGCCTCTACGGTACCGTGCATTGCCCTTTCCCACCTCGAGAGTCGGTGCAAACTTCGCAGGTGCATCCAAACCCCGTGATATGATATGCTCTATCACACATAAGCCTTAGTATATCTTCCTCAAAACAGCCACCATACCTACCTATTATGGCTTTTCCATGGCCATTCCGAGATATATTGCCATGCAACTTCCATCGCTTCCGCTTGATGACTTGAGTATGCATTGTCATATTGCTTTGCATGATCATATAGCTGACATAGTAGTTGTGGCTCAGCCACCGTTCATCATTTTTCATACATGTTACGCTAGATCATTGCACATCCCGGTACATGTCAGAGGCATCACTACAAAAAAATACACTTCCGTGATGATACGTGTTTGTCACAATAGGCCGCGTTTTTTGTCAGGCATGTACATCCATGACGATTTTATGACAGAATCAAGATAGTCATACATGTGATGTCGTAGAAGTGTTCCATGACATTACCAAAATTATCATCACGGAAGTGTCCACTTCCATGACGATAAATCCCGCATCATAGAAGTGCTTTTGTCAAGGGTGACCGACACGTGGCATCCACCGTAACGGAACGCCGTTAAGCTATCGGGTCGGGTTTTGGATCCGATAACCCGTTAACAGCCCCGACCAATGGGGATTTTCCATGTGTAAAATCATCATTGGCTAGAGGAAACACGTGTCGGCTCATCGTTGGGACAGATGTCATCCACTCATTGGACAGAAGGCGCCTATGATACGTCGACACGTGGCACGGCCCAACACAGGCCCATTCCTGTGAAAAGGCCGGCCCGTTTGACTTGGTCAAAAGGTGGCGGGCCGGCCCATGTAAAGCCTGTTAACGGCATGTTCGCATATAGCCCATTTACAGCCCGCTAACCCAAGGCCCATTACGCCCTATCCGAATTAGGCCCAGTAGCGTCATCTGGGCCACCAAATATGATTCCAGCCCGTTTTCACTTCTGGCCCATGTATGGCCCATGACGTCTTTCGGCCCATATGAGGCCCTATGTAACTCTTGGCCTATTAACGACCCATGGTGAAACTGGCCCGTAATGAACAGTGTATCACTTTACACCCATTAACGGCCCGTGGTGAAACTGGCCCATAATGAACAGTGTATCACTTTATACCCATTAACGGCACGTTATTCTGTTGGGCCGTTTCCGGCCCATGTTATCTTTCGGCCTTCTTAGAGCCCATTTATTCTTGGGCTCATTTCTAGCATTCGTTTACTTACGACCCGTTACTGTCATTTTCTGCTTGTGGGCCAAATTCAGTCCGTGGTTACAGTCAGCCCGTTTGTGGTCCGTTAATACGTTGGGCTTTCACAGCGTCATCAAATACAGCCTATTAATGATGGCCCGTTATGGTCGGCCCATGAACGGACGATTCCAACTCTAGCCCATTTACGGCCATAATGCGGCCTATTATTGGCCCATGTTTGGCCAATCGATCATACTGCCCGTATAAGGCCCATTGATGATACAGCCTGTAGAAGGCCCATTGTTTCTACGACCCATAGAAGACCCATTGTTTCTACGGCCCGTAGAAGGCCCACTGTTTCTACGGCCCGTAGAAGGCCCACTGTTTCTACGGCCCGTAGGAGGCCTAGTGTCACTACAATAAATATTAGCCCATGGTTATTGTGGCCTAGTTTTAAAAAATAGGTTATTGCAGCCACTAGCAAACCGCGGAAAAAGAACTGCAATGACTACAAGCAAACAAATAAACAAGACAACAAGGAAATAAATAAGAAAGCAACTTACGCTAGGCTATCACGGCTATCACACATATTACATCCACTGGGCATCAAAGTTCGCCACCAGTGCAAATAAACGCGCCGACAAAATAATATACAAAACTAAGAGCACTTCTGAAGGCACTAGGCCTGGCCAGGTCGCCCCCCCCAAACAGCTGAAGAAGATGAGTAGACCTCAGTTGTGTCAACGATAGATGCATCAACACTAGATTTAAGGCATGATGGTGCGCACGATAGTCCTTTGACATCTTCATTGCATCTTTGACTTTAAATTGGAGCTGAGCTGAAGCAAGCCTTTCCGCTTTAAGTTGAGATTGAAGAAGTCGAACTGATTGAGGCAGCGACTGCACAGAGGTTGTCTTACACCTGCTGGTGAGTAGATTCAACTCATTGTCTTCATCAAGACAGGACCTTGGGGTCATCTCGCTGTCCTCAAGATGGTTTGGCTCACTAACTTCCCTAAAGTTCTGCCTGGCGTAAGAGATACGAGTCTGAAAGAGAAACAAGGAGACACGTAACAGGTTTCACAATTATATAAGCAAATAAATGGATCTGTTCTGCATAAGGAACATGTTTTTACAACTACAATTTGAAACTGGTAGTTGTTGCAAACATCCAATCAGATGTAAATAGCAAAGCAAATAGTGTTGGAAATATGCCCTAGAGGCAATAATAAATTAGTTATTATTATATTTCCTTGTTCATGATAATCGTTTATTATCCATGCTAGAATTGTATTGATAGGAAACTCAGATACATGTGTGGACACATAGACGACACCATGTCCCTAGTAAGCCTCTAGTTGACTAGCTCGTTGATCAATAGATGGTTACGGTTTCCTGACCATGGACATTGGATGTCATTGATAACGGGATCACATCATTAGGAGAATGATGTGATGGACAAGACCCAAACCTAAGCCTAGCACAAGATCATGTAGTTCGTATGCTAAAGCTTTTCTAATGTCAAGTATCATTTCCTTAGACCATGAGATTGTGCAACTCCCGGATACCGTAGGAATGCTTTGGGTGTGCCAAACGTCACAACGTAACTGGGTGGCTATAAAGGTACACTACAGGTATCTCCGAAAGTGTCTGTTGGGTTGGCACGAATCGAGACTGGGATTTGTCACTCCGTGTAAACAGAGAGGTATCTCTGGGCCCACTTGGTAGGACATCATCATAATGTGCACAATGTGATCAAGGAGTTGATCACGGGATGATGTGTTATGGAACGAGTAAAGAGACTTGCCGGTAATGAGATTGAACAAGGTATCGGGATACCGACGATCGAATCTCGGGCAAGTATCGTATCGATAGACAAAGGGAATTGTATACGGGATTGATTAAGTCCTTGACATCGTGGTTCATCAGATGAGATCATCGTGGAACATGTGGGAATCAACATGGGTATCTAGATCCCGCTGTTGGTTATTGACCGGAGAGTCATCTCGGTCATGTCTGCATGTCTCCCGAACCCGTAGGGTCTATACACTTAAGGTTCGGTGACGCTAGGGTTATAGGGATATTAGTATGCGATAAACCGAAAGTTGTTCAGAGTCCCGGATGAGATCCCGGATGTCACGAGGAGTTCCGGAATGGTCCGGAGGTAAAGATTTATATATGGGAAGTCTTGTTTTGGTTGCCGGAAAAGTTTCGCGCATTATCGGTATTGTACCGGGAGTGCCGAAAGGGGTCCGGGGGTCCACCAAGGGGGTCCACCTGCCTTTGGGGTCCACATGGGCTGTAGGGGTGTGCGCCTTGGCCTATATGGGCCAAGGGCACCAGCCCCAAGAGGTCCATGTGCCAAGAGATAAGGGAAAGGAAGAGTCCTAAAGGGGGAAGGCACCTCCTAGGTGCCTTGGGGAGGATGGACTCCTCCGTGGCCGCACCCTTCCTTGGAAGAAGGGCCAAGGCTGTCCCCCCTCTCCCTTGGCCCTATATATAGTGGGGGGAAGGGAGGGCAGCCGCACCTAAGCCCTGGCGCCTCCCTCTCCCTCCCATGACACATCTCCCTCCTCCCGCAGCGCTTGGCGAAGCCCTGTTGGAATCCCGCTACTTCCACCACCACGCTGTCGTGCTGCTGGATCTCCATCAACCTCTCCTCCCCCTTGCTGGATCAAGAAGGAGGATACGTCGCTGCTCCGTACGTGTGTTGAACGCGGAGGTGACGTCCGTTCGGCGCTAGGATCATCGGTGATTTGGATCACGACGAGTACGACTCCATCAACCCCGTTCTCTTGAACGCTTCCGCGCGTGATCTACAAGGGTATGTAGATGCACTCTCCTTCCCTTCATTGCTAGATTACTCCATAGATTGATCTTGGTGATGCGTAGAAAATTTTGAATTTCTGCTACGTTCCCCAACAAATAGCAGTGGAGGAAATGATGCCTATCCAAATCTATACTAGAACAAAGTTTGAAGGCTTGAGAAGGATGAACTTACATTACATGTTAACACGGGCTGGACAAAGCCCTTCTCCATGTTGATGGAAGGATAATTCAATAAATTCCCCAAAGAAAATTCTCCATTATTCTACATTTTGCAAAGAGTAAATATAGATCAAATAATATTGGAAGAAATAGAGGATAATGAAGCTCAGGTGCAGACTGATGATACATAATCAAATAGCAATTAATTAAGTACATTGTTACAAAGCAAAAGGGAGAGAGGTACTGACAAGAGCAATGCAGAGCCCATTACTGTTTTGAGATCGTATGATCCTTTGAGCAAGGAGATTCATCTGAAATTAGTTTTCATACAAGAGAGAAGGTAAGGCACAAGCACAAATTTAGGAGTTCAAATTTTTAATTGATATCATAGACAGTACCTGACGCTGGGCTCCCAGCAGTTCTAATAGGGGTTTGGCCACTGGAGTAGGGGTAAAGTGTTGTACAGTTGGGCCTGTGTTTTCTGTGGCTGCTGATCTATCGGATTTAACATTTGTCTGCTTCTAATAGGGGTGTGGCTGCTGATCTATTGTACTCCTTGAGGATCTGCACTCACCCTCTTCGTTTTGGACATCTATTACTAAAGAACAACATTTGACTGGAAAAACATAGTGTGACGACACATGGAATAGGTATAGAAAATGGATAGGTATGGCATATACTCATATATGATGCTTAAACTAAGCAGATGGTGTAACAAAGTA
This sequence comes from Triticum dicoccoides, assembly GCF_002162155.2. Taxonomy (NCBI): domain Eukaryota; kingdom Viridiplantae; phylum Streptophyta; class Magnoliopsida; order Poales; family Poaceae; genus Triticum; species Triticum dicoccoides. The sequence goes on along the minus strand of NC_041380.1, from coordinate 302,481,701 downwards.
GAAGTAATGCAAGAGGTCAGATGCATAGTTTGTGCGACCAATACAACTTTTCAAAGTTAGAGCAAGCACCTTGATGGGTGAATAAGATAGGCCATCCTCCACCATGCCAAGTTTGTTAGCCAGTGGATCGTTCCGCAATATTCCTCTCGTGCGGCCATTCTCATATTCATTTTGATAATGTTCAATATCTGACATGCATGAAAACATAAAAACAAGTGAGATTTTCTTTGTAATGCAGAAGTGATTCTAATCCAATACTACCTCCCTGTAAACCCCTTTGTGCTATCTCTGCAATTCTTTTAAAAGATGCCATGCATGTTGTAATTTGTTGTGTGCATTAATATAATGTGGCCTACTACCCAAAATATGAGAGCTCCAGAAGTGATGACACTTCGCAGATGATAGCTTCAACGTATAGTAAAGAAGAACAAGTCGACCTGACCTGACAGATTCAAAATATACTAAGGGAGAACAACTCGACCTGACCAGTCGACCGCAAGAGATGAGTATCATCTTAAAGAAGAGCAGAAGAGCAAGCAGATTGAAGATATTACAAGTCTTTCAATACAATTTCGGTTGGCCACCCATGATGAACCAGAGCGCACAGAGAAATACTATTCTTTCCGGTCTCTCCATATGTGGCTCACATGCATTTCAAAACTAAAGTAGGAACATTTAGCTAACCAGTTAAACATCTCTCAGTTTTACTAATATCAGCAATAATATCAGATATGAATTTGTACAACTAAGCTTGTTTTGCTCGATGGGTGGAGCAATGCTATTACGACACAAACCACGTAGGCTGATTGTGGTCATCATAAAATGGGGAAAACATAAGCATGATGAGTACAATGTTGACCGTGGCAGTGGGATGGCAGATCTAAAGCTGCAAACCGCGCAAAGGGTAGTTAGAAACCGATGTTTGCTTTTAAATAACAACTAAGATTTGGTATGGACAAGAAAGTACGGTCAACAAGTGACAAAGAAATGCAATTATGCTGTCTCTCTATATGTCGCGACATGCATTTGGAAACTCAAGTGGGACCTTTAGCTAACCAATTAAATGTGTCGGTTAACTAATATCAGTATTATATCACAATCATATTTGAACAACCAAGCTTTCGAATTCTGAGTGTTGTGTTGTTTAGCTTGAAGGGTGGAGTAATGCTAGTACGACAGAAAGCACCTACGCAGATCATAGTAGAGTACTCCCTCCATTCGGAATTACTTGTCGTAGAAATGGATGTATCTAGACGTATTTTAGTTCTAGATACATCCATTTCCGAGACAAGTAATTCCTAACAGAGGGAGTAGATAAAAGGGGAAAACCCTTAGCATCAAGAGAAAAATCAGGAAAGTGGAACTAGCTGGACCAGTGGGTGGCGCACATGCTCTTCGAAACGAATATAGGAACATTAGGTGACCAATAAACGTTCTCTATTTTAGTGATATGAGCATCATATCAGATTCGTATTTCAACACGTAAGCTTTGGGTTGAGGTCTTGAGGAGCAGTGCTAGCACGACACGAAGCACCTACGATGATGGTAGTGAATATAAAGGGGGGAAACCATAAGCTTTACGAGTATAGTGCCCGTGCCATGGCGGATCTGAAGGTGCAAACCGGACAAAGCTACTTCACAACCAATGTTTGCTTTCAACTAGCCACTACGATTTGGTACGGAAAAGAAAAGTACAGTAAACAAATTATGATCTATTTTCTGGGTGAGATCAATAACTTAAGCACATATGGAAGAGTACCACCTCTCTTGCGACGGCGTGTAGGCCTATGCTGATACGTTGAGGGTGTTGTGGGTGCGATGGCTGTCGGCGACGGGGAAGAAGACTTTAGACGGCAGACGGCCGGGTCGGGGGATATATCCTGTTGCCGTGGACGAGGCGGTCGTAGGAGCGGCAACGGCAAGGTGGACGATGGCGCCGATGAAGCGAGAGGAGGCGATGAAAGGATCCTGGTCCAGCGCCGTGGATGAGAGACGTCCATCTCTTGCAGTGGACGACGGGGTAGGGGTAGCGGCTCCGACAAGGTGGAGGATGGGGTGGCGGACGGAGGAGGCTGGCCGCAGTGCGGAGGTTGTCGTGCCGCCGACGGTGTATGAATGGGGAAATGGAGGGGAGGGGGGATCTCAAACTTTGGGACGCGCTTCTCTGAAATGGGGGAAAGTTACGAACTTATCCCCTGTTTAAAATTTCGGACATCGCGTCGGTTGGGGATAGGACGGTAATCTCGCATCTCCCAAATATTTGCCGGTAACTATTTTGGGCGAGGAGAGGGTGTTTTGCCGCCCACGGTGTATCAACGGGGCTGACAGGTAGGGCGGTTGTGTCACGTATGATGGAAGTTACACATCTGCCCCTATTTAAAATATTAGCCTACATCGATTTCGGACGAGGAGAGTTTGTTTTGCCGCCCACCATGTATGAATGGGGAAATGGAGGAAGAGACACATGTCTTTCGGACGAGCTTGAATCAAATGTGTTTTGCCGCCCACGTTTGGCGCCCACCGTGTCTGAATGGGGTTAGAGGCCATCGTGTCATGTCTGATTGAAGTTACTAGTCTACCCCTATCGACAGCAGTGTAAATCCGGTCGATAATGATGTCAAGTGTCAGGGGTAGACAGTAATTTCCATCTCGCAAACACTTGCTTCGGGTAGCCCACAAATTATAGTGGGTGTTTAGCCACTTCGTTCAAAACTTGGGAGAATTAGCATTCACGTTTGCCCTTGGACCTGGCAAACTAAATTCAAATCCAATTTGTATTTGATTATGAATATCCACAGATAATTATACGTTTTGTTATCTATTTCTTCAAAACCACAACAAAGATTTATTCCACCTTTATATATGATTATGATTTAGAAATGTCGTGATCTTCGAATTCAGTAGGTTGGATACACTCTGAGTCAAACAATTATTTCATCCAATACAATATGCTCACACGAAAAATAATTCACCTTATGTCAATCATACAAGTACTGAGGATTACCTCGCCTAAAAAATTCGAATCATTACAACACATGGACAACATAGGGGGTCTTGCAACATAATCCATTCAGAGACATGACACAACATGCAAGTACAATAATCTAATGACAATTTCAACTGGTATCTAAAGAAGAACCGGGATTACCTTGGGCTTCAGATAGCAGAAACAACAGGACCTCCTCCGTCTTCAAATGCAACATTCTTACTTCCTCCAATTCTTGGGTTGCTTGCATAATGCGTGCCGCTAATTCCGTAATTTCCAGCCTCAAGATAAAGATTACCTCATTCATGGCAGCCACACCATCTCTTTCTGCCTCTAGTAGAGCCTCAAGCACTATAATATCTATGCTCAAACTGCTCTCCGGCGGTGTTGCCTCTGAACTGCTACCATCTGGTAACATGGATGGCGCACTGCTTCCACAAATAGATTCCGGGGTTGTACATTGTGTCCTAGTGTGAACGGCATCCTGAAAGGTTTCCGCTGGACATCAGTAAGAGATAGTTATCGTATGATCCAGGCAGTAAGCTTACATGGTAAACGACAGACGAATTATTGCCAAGCATGGCAAACTATATTTAAATGGTTTGAAGCAGCATCAGCCGAAAAGAAATTAAAATGGTAAGATGAAACTAGGGATGTAAGTGGCAAATAAACGACATCCGCCAGTCCCATCTAGTTAGTTTTTGCTACCTCCCTAGTTCATTTTCCTCAAAAAACAAAAACTCTTTTGAACTATCATACCACTAGTGGACTTTAATCAGGATTAAACGGGACCCAGTTGACATCCCTAGTTGAAAGGGATTGTACAACCGCTATATTTAAGTTGCCAAGGCATCTAAGCAGTTGAAATAATCTGAGAAAACACTTGACAGTGTGGCCTCATATAAACTACGAAGACAGTCTTGTGATGAAGTTGAGAGGAAAAGTTAAGGACTCAAATGAAATAGGCATGCATTTCTTTACGATAGTACAGCAGGCACTGCTGACATATTGGCCAACTCAGGTATAGCGTAACAACAAATAAGCATTCAAATCAAGCAATACAGCAAAGCAGACAACTGAACTATTTGTAATTCGGTAGGATTACACGTTGAGGGCACAAGCCAAGAAAGCAGCCCACTCGCATTACATTTCACATGTACTAAAACACACTGGCTTACCATATGTTGCTGTGAAGCCTAGCTGTTGTTGCAATGTTCTTTGAAGACATCGTCAGCATCCCGTGGTTGCAAATCTAGTTGTTGTAGTTTATTCTGCACCATCTATTTAGGTAAAATTAATTTTAGTCGCATGCACTGGTCCGAATTGATCATCAGTGGTTCATCTAAACTAATGAAAGAAGGGTGTGTGCATACACGACAATATATCTTCTTCCCTCTATTTTTATGCTTGTTTGAGGTCCCAGCCCCGAAACAACAAATATTATGCTTGATGGGGTTGGCAGCTCCATAATTAATAGAAGCATCAAATTAGTCATGCAACTTGGCAAGATCAAGAACACACAAACAAGTAATGAACAGAGGCTCGGAGTGGTGATGTAATAGCTAGCATCAGAAAATGTAGGGTAAAATGAACAAAAAGCAGCGGAACCACATGCTAGTTTGCTGATGTGTAATTAAGCATAGAGAACATTAAGCAGTCTGATGGAACCAACATGTGGCATCAGAACAAAACTAAAGCATATTAACTATATGTGCATTGGTATGTAATTTAGCACATGTAACATGTTCACTGCCAGAAGTATGGCCCTACAGGTGCAAGCAGAATAACGCGTCTCATGAAGAACTGAATGATGCCCTGAAGAAATTCAAAGGTGCGGTGCTTATGCTAGGAAAGTGAACGTAGGCGCCGACCGTTGGATAATAGTACCTGATTCTCGGCGGCGTATGGGTATTGTTGCCATACTTGATAGCTAAGGATCGTCGATGGTGCTCGTGTTGCGGTTGAGTTTGGGCCGGCTGTCGCCGCCGCTGAAGCAGCTCTGGTGCTATGGTTGCGGCGCCTGTCGACATACAAGAAAGCTCATCTGTGGTAAGTGAACAGTTGCATGATAAAGAGAAAAACCGAAGGAGTACAAATCGAAATAACCTGATGAGGCTGTGGCGTAGGTAAAGCAGGGCCGGTGGAGTTGAATATGGCATCCGTGGAGCGGGTCTGGTGCAGTGGACGAAGGCTTCAGCGGGCGTGTTGTACAGTGCTTTTAGTGAGGCAGATCTGTTGCGGCGGGCAATGGCCTGTATGAAGGGCCAGCGAAGGGGCGGACGAGGGAGTCAGTGAAGGGCCTACGCTATGGTGGATGAGGGTGCCGGTTAAGCAGATCCGGTGCGGTGGACCATGATGGCGGTCAAGGAGATCTAGAGCGGTGGACAAGCCAGTCGCTGAAGCAGCTCCGGTGAAGTGGTGAGTTCGCAGTTGGGGGTTCCAAGGTGCGGAAGGTAGATCCGGCGGGGTGTGAGGTCCACCGCTGTGGTGGAGGACTAGATTCGGCGGCTTCCCGTGGTTGGGGGGTCGGGGAGGGGAAGGGGAGGGGCTCTAGGGAAGAATGTTGGGGGCAAAGAGGGAAAACAATGGAGTTACCAAAGCAGCCCTTTTTCGTTCATGTGGCAGGGGTAAAACAGGAGTATCGTAGGGCTAAACTTTCGGGCGCGTGATATTTCGATGTGAGCAGGAAGTTTGAAAGCTTTTGGCGCCTAAAATTATAAGTATTTGATACGTCTCCGTCGTATCTATAATTTTTGATTGTTCCATGCCAATATTATTCAACTTTCATATACTTTTTGGCAACTTTTTATATTATTTTTGGGACTAACATATTGATCCAGTGCCCAGTGCCAGTTCCAGTCTGTTGCATGTTTTTGGTTTCACAGAATATCCATATCAAACGGAGTCCAAACGGGATAAAAACGGACGGAGCTTATTTTTGGAAAATATGGAAAATTCCGAAGGAAAATCAACGCGGACCAGTGCCCGAGCTGGTAACGAGGCAGGGGGCGCGCCTGCCCCCCTGGGCGCGCCCCTACCCTCGTGAGCCCACCGTAAGGCGGTTGACGCTCTTCTTTTGCTGCAAGAAAGCTAATATTCAGAAAAAAAATCATGGCGGAGGTTTTAGGCCAATCAGAGTTACGGATCTCCATATATATACGAAACGGTGAAACAGAGCCAGAGCAGAACGCAGAACCAGAGAGAAACAGAGAGATAGATCCAATCTCGGAGGGGCTCTCGCCCCTCCCATCCATGGAGGCCAAGGACCAGAGTGGAAACCCTTCTCCCATCTAGGGAGGAGGTCAAGGAAGAAGAGGAAGAAGGGGGCCCCTCTCCCCCTCTCCTCCGGTGGCGCCGGAACGCCACCGTGGCCATCATCATCATCACAGCGATCTACACCAACACCTCCGCCATCTCCACCAACATCTCCATCACCTCCCCCCTCTATTTACAACAGTCCACTCTCCCGCAACCCGTTGTACCCTCTACTTGAACATGGTGCTTTATGCTTCATATTATTATCCAATGATGTGTTGCCATCCTATGATGTCTGAGTAGATTTTCGTTGTCCTATCGGTGGTTGATGAATTGCTATGATTGATTTAGTTTGCTTGTGGTTATGTTGCTGTCCTTTGGTGCCCATCATATGAGCGCGCGTGTGGATCACACCATAGGGTTAGTTGTATGTTGATAGGACTATGTATTGGAGGGCAAGAGTGACAGAAGCTTCAACCTAGCATAGAAATTGATGCATACGGGATTGAAGGGGGACCAATATATCTTAATGCTATGGTTGGGTTTTACCTTAATGAACGTTAGTAGTTGCGGATGCTTGCTAATAGTTCCAATCATAAGTGCATAGAATTCCAAGTCAGGGATGACATGCTAGCAGTGGCCTCTCCCACATAATACTTGCTATCGGTCTAGTAAAGTAGTCAATTTCTTAGGGACAATTTCGCAACTCCTACCACCACTTTTCCACACTCTCTATTTACTTTATTGTGTCTTTACTTAAACAGCCCCTACTTTTTATTTACGTAATCTTTATTATCTTGCAAACCTATCCAAAAACACCTACAAAGTACTTCTAGTTTCATACTTGTTCTAGGTAAAGCGAACATCAAGCGTGCGTAGAGTTGTATCGATGGTCGATAGAACTTGAGGGAATATTTGTTCTACCTTTAGCTCCTCGTTGGGTTCGACACTCTTACTTATCGAAAACTGTTGCGATCCCCTATACTTGTGGGTTATCAAGACCTTTTTCTGGCGCCGTTGCCGGGGAGCAATAGCGTGGGGTGAATATTCTTGTGTGTGCTTGTTTGCTTTATCACTAAGTAATTTTTATTTGCTGTTCCTAGTTGTTTTCTATCTTTAGTTATGGGTAGGAAACACAAAATACCAAAAAAATTAGTTGTACCTACTGAACCAATGGTTGAAGAACCACTCAAAATCTATCACACTACTGAAGCTTATTACTTGGATCATCTTCGATCCCTTTGTGCTCGTGTCGAAACCCCAACTAGCTTAGTTGAGGGCAAATCTTTAGATGAGCATGCTTGTTATGTGCAACGCCGTATATCTGAATAAGGGAAACTATTGTGGGGTCAAATTCAACGTTTGCAATGCTATGCTTGGAGTTTATGTGAAATGTATGATCTTACTTGTTGTTCTGAAAACCCTAAGAAACACCTTCCCTATCAATGTGAGTTTATTGATAATGGAATCTTATCTTCATATGCTAAGGGTGTTTATAATTACTATGATGTTCAACAAATTGAATAATTTGTTGCTTTTAAAGGTGCTTTTGAAATTGCTTCTTTGATTGAAAAGTATGATGCCACTCTATACAAATCTGAAATTTTTTCTATATTTAAATATTGTTATGAGAATTATGCTTCTAATGCCTATGTTAAACTATATATTGAGGAATACTCCGCTGTCCAAGAAGAGACTGATATTTTGCAGGAGTCTGTGGAAGAAGAAATTGATGAAACTGTGAGCTCATTGGATGAAAAAGATGATGAGGAGAGCGAAGAACAAAAGGAGGAAGAGCGGATTTATCACCCATGCCCACCTTCTAGTGAGAGTAACTCTTCAACTCATACATTGTTTAATTCCCCTTCGTGCTTACCGAAGGATGATTGCTATGATAATTGCTATGATCCCATCGATTCTTTTGAAATATCCCTTTTTGATGATGCTTGCTATGCTTGTGGCCAAGATGCCAATATGAATTATGCTTATGGATATGAACTTGCTATAGTTCCTTATATTAAACATGAAATTGTCGCTATTGCACCCATGCATGATAGTCCTATTATCTTTTTGAATTCTCCCGACTACACTATATCGGAGAAGTTTGCACTTATTAAGGATTATATTGATGGGTTGCCTTTTACCGTTGCACATGATGATTTTGATAGGTGTAATATGCATGTGCTTGCTGCTCCTACTTACAATTATTATGAGAGAGGAACTATATCTCCACCTCTCTATGTTTCCAACACGATAAAATTGCAAGAAACTATTTATACTATGCATTGGCCTTTATTATGTGTGCATGAATTGTTCTTTTATGACATGCCGATGCATAGAAAGAGAGTTAGGCTTCGTCATTACTTGATATATGTTTCTTGGTGCTCACTACTAAATTACAAATCATTGCTAATTAAAATTGGCTTTGATATACCTTGGGATCTGGGTGGATTCGCTACTTGAGCACTATATGCCTAGCTTAATGGCTTTAAAGAAAGCGCTGCCAGGGAGACAACCCGGAACTTTTAGAGAGTCATTTATTTCTGTTGAGTGCTTTCATATAGTTTAAAAACAACAAAAATAAAGAGGGGAACCCAAAACTTTTTCAAAAAGGAAAGTGAAAGTGATAGAGACGAGCATTGTGAAAATGGGGGACGTCCTTCAACTTTGTTCATGCCCATGGGACCTTTGTGAATCTTAATTACAGAAACTTTTCAACAAAAATAATTATCCCCTTGTACAATTCCATTGTATTATAAAAATAATGTGCCAAGGTTTGCCTTTAGGATGTTTACATTTGCTTGATGGTTTGTACGGTGCAGGACAGAAACTTTGGCTGTAGTGTGTGATTTTACATTTTTAGCTGGAATGTCAAATGGTTCTGATTATTTCTGCAATGTCTTCCTATACAAATTGTTTATTTTTCCTAATTTTGGTAGAATTTTTCAAGTACCATAAGTATGGTGAATGTTCAGATTACTACAGAATGTTCTGTTTTAGACAGATTCTGTTTTTGATGCATAGTTTGCTTGTTCTGATGAAACTATCAATTTATATCAGTGGATTAAGCCACAAAAAAGTTATATTATAGTAGACACAATGCAAAAAGCAAAATATGAATTGGTTTTCAACAGTACTTAGAGTAGTGATTTGCTTTATTATACTAACGGATCTTACCGAGTTTTCTGTTGGAGTTTTGTGTGGATGAAGTGTTCGATGATGGAGAAGGTCTCGATGTGAGAAGAAGGAAGAGAGGCAAGAGCTCAAGCTTGGGGATGCCCGAGGAACCCCAAGTAAATATTCAAGGAGACTCAAGAATCTATGCTTGGGGATGCTGGGGAGGCATCCCCTCTTTCTTCAACAAGTATCGGTATGTTTTCGGATTCGTTTCGTTCATGCGATATGTGCAAGTCTTGGAGCGTCTTTTGCATTTAGGTTTTTACTTTTCTTTTATGCACCATGCTGGTATGAGATGGTCCTTGGTTGATTTGTAGAATGCTCTTTGCACTTCACTTATATCTTTTGAGTATGGCTTTATAGAATGCTTCATGTGCTTCACTTATATCATTTGAAGTTTGGATTGCCTGTTTCTCTTCACTTAGACAACCGCCATTTGTAGAATGCTCTTTTGCTTCACTTATATTTGTTAGAGCACGAGCACATCTTTTGTAGAAATAATTAAACTCCCTGGCTTCACTTATATCTATTTAGAGAGATGACAGGAACTGGTCATTCACATGGTTAGTCATAAAATCCTACATAAAACTTGTAGATCGCTGAATATGATATGTTTGATTCCTTGCAATAGTTTTGCGATATAAAGATGGTGATATTAGAGTCGTGCTAGTTGAGTAATTGTGAAATTGAGAAATACTTGTGTTGAGGTTTGCAAGTCCCGTAGCATGCACGTATGGTGTGCCATTATGTAACGAAGTCGGAGCATGAGGTGTTTATTGATTGTCTTCCTTATGAGTGGCGGTCGGGGACAAGCGATGGTCTTTTCCTACCAATCTATCCCCCTAGGAGCATGCGCGTAGTACTTTGTTTCGATGACTAATAGATTTTTGCAATAAGTATGTGAGTTCTTTATGACTAATGTTGAGTCCATGGATTATATGCACTCTCACCCTTCCATCATTGCTAGCCTCTTCGGTACCGTGCATTGCCCTTTCTCACCTCGAGAGTTGGTGCAAACTTCGCCGGTGCATCAAAACCCCGTGATATGACACGGTCTGTCACACATAAGCCTCATTATATCTTCCTCAAAACAGCCACCATACCTACCTATCATGGCATTTCCATAACCATTCCGAGAGATATTGCCATGCAACTTCCATCATCATCATATACATGACTTGAGCATTTATTGTCATATTGCTTTGCATGATCGTAAGATAGCTAGCATGATGTTTTCATGGCTTGTCCGTTTTTTGATGTCATTGCTATGCTAGATCATTGCACATCCCGGTACATCGCCGGAGGCATTCATATAGAGTCATATCTTTGTTCTAGTATCGAGTTGTAATCATTGAGTTGTAAATAAATAGAAGTGTGGTGATCATCATTAATAGAGCATTGTCCCAAAAAAGAAGAAGAGAAAGGCCAAATAAGAAAAGGGGAAGGCCAAATAAAAAAAAGAAAGGACAAAAAGGGCCAAATAAATAAAATAAAAGGGACAATGCTACTATCCTTTTTCCACACTTGTGCTTCAAAGTAGCACCATGATCTTCATAGTAGAGAGTCTCTCATGTTTTCTCACTTTCATATACTAGTGGGAATTTTTCATTATAGAACTTGGCTTGTATACTCCAATAATGGGCCTCCTCAAGTGCCCTAGGTCTTCGTGAGCAAGCAAGTTGGATGCACACACACTAGTTTCTTTTGTTGAGCTTTCATACATTTATAGCTCTAGTGCATCCGTTGCATGGCAATCCCTACTCCTTGCATTAACATCAATCGGTGGGCATCTCCATAGCCCATTGATTAGCCTCGTTGATGTGAGACTTTCTCCTTTTTTGTCTTCTCCACATAACCCCCTCATTATTCTATTCCACCTATAGTGCTATGTCCATGGCTCACGCTCATGTATTGTGTGAAAGTTGAAAAGGTTTGAGAACGTCAAAAGTATGAAACAATTGTTTGGCTTGTCATCGGGGTTGTGCATGATGTGAATATTTTGTGTGGTGAAGATGGAGCATAGCCAGACTATATGATTTTGTAGGGATGAGCTTTCTTTGGCTATGTTATTTCAATAAGACATAATTTCTTTGTTGGTATGCTTGAAGTATTATTATTTTTATGTCAAAGGATAGACTATTGCTTTGAATCACTCGTGTCTTAATATTCATGCCATGATTAGACGTATGATCAAGATTATGCTAGGTAGCATTCCACATCAAAACTTATCTTTTTTTCTATCATTAACCTACTCGAGGACGAGCAGGAATTAAGCTTGGGGATGTTGATACGTCTCCGTCGTATCTATAATTTTTGATTGTTCCTTGCCAATATTATTCAACTTTCATATACTTTTTGGCAACTTTTTATATTATTTTTGGGACTAACATATTGATCTAGTGCCCAGTGCCAGTTCCTGTCTGTTGCATGTTTTTGGTTTCACAGAATATCCATATCAAACGGAGTCCAAATGGGATAAAAACGGGCGGAGCTTATTTTTGGAAAATATGGAAAATTCGGAAGGAAAATCAACGTGAACCAGTGCCCGAGGTGGTCACGAGGCAGGGGGGCGTGCCTGCCCCCTGGGCGCGCCCCTACCCCCGTGAGCCCACCGTAAGGCGGTTGACGCTCTTCTTTTGCGGCAAGAAAGCTAATATTCGGAAAAAAAATCACAGCGGAGGTTTCAGGCCAATCAGAGTTACGGATCTCCATATATATACGAAACAGTGAAACAGAGCCAGAACAGAATGCAGAACCAGAGAGAAACAGAGAGATAGATCCAATATCGGAGGGGCTCTCGCCCCTCCCATGCCATGGAGGCCAAGGACCAGAGAGGAAACCCTTCTCCCATCTAGGGAGGAGGTCAAGGAAGAAGAGGAAGAAGGGGGCCCTCTCCCCCTCTCCTCCGGTGGCGCCGGAACGCCGCCGTGGCCATCATCATCATCACAGCGATCTACACCAACACCTCCGCCATCTTCACCAACATCTCCATCACCTCCCCCTCTATCTACAGCGGTCCACTCTCCCGCAACCCGCTGTACCCTCTACTTGAACATGGTGCTTTATGCTTCATATTATTATCCAATGATGTGTTGCCATCCTATGATGTCAGAGTAGATTTTCGTTGTTCTATCGGTGGTTGATGAATTGCTATGATTGATTTAATTTGCTTGTGGTTATGTTGCTGTCCTTTGGTGCCCATCATATGAGTGCACGTGTGGATCACACCATAGGGTTAGTTGTATGTTGATAGGACTATGTATTGGAGGGCAAGAGTGACAGAAGCTTCAACCTAGCATAGAAATTGATGCATACGGGATTGAAGGGGGACCAATATATCTTAATGCTATGGTTGGGTTTTACCTTAATGAACGTTAGTAGTTGCAGATGCTTGCTAATAGTTCCAATCATAAGTGCATAGAATTCCAAGTCAGGGATGTCATGCTAGCAGTGGCCTCTCCCACATAATACTTGCTATCGGTCTAGTAAAGTAGTCAATTGCTTAGGGACAATTTCGCAACTCCTACCACCACTTTTCCACAGTCGCTATATTTACTTTATTGTGTCTTTACTTAAACAGCCCCTACTTTTTATTTACGTAATCTTTATTATCTTGCAAACCTATCCAAAACACCTACAAAGTACTTCTAGTTTCATACTTGTTCTAGGTAAAGCGAACATCAAGCGTGCGTAGAGTTGTATCGGTGGTCGATAGAACTTGAGGGAATATTTGTTCTGCCTTTAGCTCCTCGTTGGGTTCGACACTTTTACTTATCAAAAACTATTGCGATCCCTATACTTGTGGGTTATCAGTATTCTGCTCTTGTACGGCCGACTATGATATCTTGGCCGACAATTTGTTTGTTTTGCATGCAAAAAAATGTGCAAGTTTTGAAAATCAATGTCTCCAACTCGAAACTTAGATTGTCCATTCAATTCAAATATGGATCATTGAGCTACTACAAGAAAATACCATCATACGGTCCAATTCAAATGAAATTCCAAATGTGTTTATCCTAAATATGATGACAAAAGCAAAAATGTGTATGTGTATGAATAAAGTGGATGATTATAAAGTTTGAACATGCCCGTATGTGTATATCTCTAGGTTTGATATATGAATTTGAAATCACGAAATCCCGGCTTAAAAAATGTACCTCCATTTAAATGAATTACAAAAGCTAATGATGGAGTCAAATTCCAAAATTCCAATCTTAGGTTTGTAATTCTGGTACATCAAGGTATATCACGCATGTTCAAAAGTATCATTATCTCATAGTACAAACTGTGAAACAAATTGATCAACCATGAGTGCACAATATCTCAATTACGCTAAAGTCCCTCAAGTATAGACACCTCACTCTTTATCTTAAGTCAACCCCCCACCACCACACACACACACACATAGAGAAGTCGTTCTCTCCCCCAAACACCAACACACGAGCACATTAACACCCCTCTCTCTTGTAAAGTCCGGACCCCAACATAGGTCTCTATCACTTTGTCTCTCGGGCATGCACACATCTCTTCCCTCTCTCTCTAGGTCTCCCGCTATCTCTCTTACCCAAGCACACACACTATGTAGAGTGTATATTTCCCATACACACAAAACGTCGCCCCCAAACGTCTATCTCCCTAGTTATGTGGTTCTCGCGCACTCACCTCACACACCACCCCCACTGCAAACAAGCACACTTTGTCTCCTTGTGCACCACTCTCCTCTTTCCATCTCTCCCACATGCGGACCCGCCCCAGCTCCTTCCCTGTGTACATATATGTCGTGACTCTTTGCATAGCTCCCTAATGTATAATCGTTCTCGATTTCGCACATTGTTCTCTACACCATCTATTCTAGATCTCTCATGAAGTTCCTATCACACACACGATGACTCGCTTCCCTTGCGTCTCCGTTCATAGGCCAATTTCAGACAACATCAACATTATCTCCCTATCTATACGCCATTTATGGACACAAACGACCCCTCTCCCCCTCTCTTCCTATCTCTCTCTCTCTCTCTCTCTCCGTCGCTAGCTCTCTCTTTCTCTCGCTCTCACACCCCTCCCCCCCACACACACTCGATGTCTCTTCCAAATAGTCTCCTGCCCCCGCCCGCACCCGTGCTATCTCGCTACTACACATGTCACACCATTCCCCCTTCCCTTATACTAGGTTTACATCATCAGTGGTCT
>NC_041380.1:302437730-302466577 GCF_002162155.2 Triticum dicoccoides | reverse complement strand
CGTGCACAAACACACACAGACACGCACAAACACCCATTTATCTGGATCCTCATCTCTCCCCATGTCCGCATGTGTATCTCACACACTCACTCTCTAATTATGTATATGTGTCTCCACGTTACACAACACAAAGCCCCATGTACATGTCTCTCTCTATCCTCCACACACATAGACACAAAGAATATGTTATCATTGCCTCAGTCTCTAACATATCACACACGCACGCACACACACACACACACACTCTCTCTCTCTCTCGCAAACATGCTCAACAAGGGTTTCCCCATGAATAACTTACCGTATATTCATCAACAGTCGTGGTAGTACGGCGAACATGAGACGTGACAAAGAATAAATCTACACGTGCCTAGACCACCTAGTATGACTACTAGGACTAGAGCAAGCCAAAAAGCGCGCCGCCGTCAACCCCTCCTTGTCGGCGATGGGAAAATCTTTGTTTTACACACTCGAGAAGTCATTGTGCTAAGGCCCCACATGCCGAGGCGTTGAATAGAATGTAGATGCTAGTTTACGGAAGCAAGTATCGATAATACATTTGTATCTCCATACTTATATTTCTTCTCTTATAAAAAACCGAGTTGGTGATGATGGTACGTGTGCCCTCTTGCAATATAGACCATTCGATCTATATCTGACGGATGGAAATTAAACTAAAAGATACCCACACCCCTCTCCACATTTGTAGACAAGGCCTTCCCTCATTCATCCTTATCTCCAACAAACCTCATTGTTGAGCAATTAAGAAAGGAAGCCTCTGGAACAAACTGGCCTGGTGGCCGCTGCTGGCGTCGTCAATCCCCATGCCTCCGCCCAGTCCGGCCACCAACCACCAGCACACCCCACTCCTCTTCACCTTATCTCATATTTCTCGAGATATCATTAGTTTTTACACATGGGATTACTCCCGCAAGGGTCAACCACAACAAGTGTTTTATAAAAAAATGCATCTTGATGTTCCGTGCAATGCACGGATCTTGCTAGTACTCCTACACAAGACTAAGTTGGTGATGCTGGTGTGTCTGCCATTCGTCGTTTTTGACCATTAGATCTACATCTAATGATTTTGAGGTAAGTCGTTACCTTTTCTCACCAACATCCCACTTGTCTACCAATTTGCAGGAAAACCCATAATTAGTATCTTAAAACCAACCACATCCCTCCCTGACCTCACCAAAACAGCCAAGGAATATATTCTAATTGAAACATAATATATCTCTAGTGACATATGTATATCAAAATTAGAGTGTTTTGTACCAAGTTTGTGAATAAGTATTATTCTAATTATGATTCGTTGCAATAGACATGAACATTGCTAGTATTTTCAACCATGCATTTTTTCCTAGTATTCCATAGTTTCGAGTTTTCCATCAAGATATTAGTCACTCATGGTTGATATTTACTTTCAATCATGTACACATATGCACTATGTAACTAGGCTTGCTTATTGGCTTCCAAAGCTTAACTTTCACTCCTACTTACAATATGTAGAGTATTTAACAAAAAACTACAACTTTCAACCAGCCCTAGGAAGAATCTATTGTACAAAAAATAGCAAAAACACACCCAAAATTTCTTAATCCATGCCAAAAACTACCTAGTACTCCTACCGATTAGGTTCATTTAAACCCATTTATGACAGGGTTGGCCCACACGTCCGTGCTGATGAGGCAGCTTAAACCAACACATTTTGTTTGACCGTTGACACGAGGGACCCACATCTGACCTTCTATCATGTTATTCCCCCTCAAATCATTATTTTTCCTAAACATTACTTCAAACAGTACTGATGCATGTTCGTTGGTGGCGCCGGTGACGAGCGAGTTGGCCGCCGCTCCGCCGGATGGGCCGGATGCCGCGCTGGCCTTCGCACGGGTTGGCAGGCTGGCCCGAGCGTGACTCACAAGCCGCCGCGCTGGCCTTCGCTCGAGCCAGTTGGCTGGCCTTAGCACGGCGCGTGCAAGCAAGCCGCCGTGCTGCCGTGCCAATCTAGCTAGCAAAACTTGCAGACAAGCAGCTAGACGGAGCTATCTTGGCTAGCTAGCGGCCGCGAGTGCCGGACGGAGCTGTCATCTGGGCTTCCGCAACATGGGCTCCGCACCGCCAGCGGTTTTGACCTCGCATTCTGAAGCCGGCGGTAGCTGCATCCCATGGCCGAGGATGACTAGGTGGACGGGCCGGAGGTAGGAGGTCACTCGAGGATTTTTGTTGGTAAGAGCATGTACAATGGTTGATAAGGTAGTCTTATCTTAAGTGTGCCACGTATGCAAGTGGTAGTAGTTTCTTGGCATTTTAGTGGTTTCTTGCATTATTAGAGCAAGTACAATAGAGCTGAGTCAGCGGTCTATAAGAAATAAACTAGTATATTTCTGCTTAGTTGGAGGAAAGAGAAGAGGAGAGAGAAGGTAAGCGGGCTCTTCATGAAGAGCCAGCTCTAGCACGTGCTCCTAGGCACTTTGTGAGAATGAGAAGTGGGCCACATAATAAAAAAGTAGTACACTCTTTTGATCTATTATTGTACATGTTGGCTATAAGATGGGCTGTAGATGACATGGCACTGGCTTATAGCCAGCAGCAGATGATAGGGGTTTCTTGTAAGGAACAATGTACGTACTACTAGCGACAAAAGGCGATTCTAGGTTGCGTTGTACTCCAACGAGTACTACTAGTGGTCGCGGGAGTGTATACCTCACTTTGTGGGTTCGATCCCGGCCGAACGCACGGCGGCCATTTTTTTAAAATAGTACTACTACACTTCGCTACGAGCCAATATTTTACACGGGTAGTTTGAGTTTTGAGGTCAAACAGACGTGTGGCCCCACAATCTGGGTGCACTGGACAGCCTAGCCACGTGAATGGGTTTTCCTTCCCAGCATCCCGTGGCTCGCGTGCTCGCCCTAGCCACACCTCGCTTGCAGCTTCCTCATCAGCTAGTAGCATATTTAAACTAGCGCCTCCCAATTAAGCCCAAGGAGTCGGAAAAGCCTGGCAGGGCATTGGGAACTATGCAATATGGCTCTGTACGGAAAGTGCTCTACTCCCTCCGTCTAGGTGTGTAAGTCACCTTACGAAAAGCAAATAATCCCAAAACACTTAGGCACCGTAGATTAACTCCCTTCTCGTTTTTTGTTTTGTGGCATATCAACCAATAAGATATGTGGGCTGTGCATGCTTTCAATGACTTGAGACTACCAAACATAACATGCAGCGGTTAGTTCATTGCATGCAATGCTATTAATTAGCAAAAAGACATTAAGTTTTCTCGTTTTCCTCTCCGCCTTGGTCGTGATGCACAACTTAAGATGACTTACACACCTAGACGGAGGAAGTACTACTACTCTGTAGCTTGTGGCGTTGCACACATGGACTTCACTCCATTATCGGCTCTACTATAAAAGAAATTTCTCTTGATGTGTTTTTTCAAAACAGAGGCAAAAGCTTTGCTTCATCTCATTCATAAAGAAGGAACTACTAACAATGTTCGACGAGATCCATTACACCTTCACAAATGGAAGCGAAAAGCCTAGTCTCGCTGTATCAAATAACTCAAATGTTCTGCCCCCACAGTAACCGTCGCTGATAAATAGGCTGCTAGTGTATGCCTGAGAGGAGCGGCTGAGTAGGCCAGCTACGTGAGAGGAGCGGCTGAAAAGAGCACCGAGAGTACCCACTAGGCCACTACGCAGGTGTACTTCCCCTGCATTGATAGTACAACGATGGTTCTAGAGAAAAGTAGTACCCTCCACTTCCAACTGTAGCTCCTTGGCCCTGAGATTCAAGAGTTCAAAACTGGTGCACTATACTAGACTAGACTACAAGTACATTACATCGCACTACTAGTTGAGAAAAGTAGTACTAGTACTGCTACAGTATGAGTACGTACTCCTCCGTCACATAATGTAAGACGTTTTTTGACACTAGTTGGCGTGTACAAAACATGGCAAAAACATACCCAAAATTTCTTAATCCACGCCAAAAACTACTACCTAGTGCCAAAAATTTCTTACTAGTGCTATTATTTACAGTATAATGCAATCCCATAACGTTCCATAATCCCTTTCTTTCAAAAAAATCTCTTCTAGAGAGAAGATTGCCATCTCCACGCGAGCTTCTCATAGGCCAGCGCCACCGCATGCAGTCATGTGAGAGAGAGGGAGACATCCATGCAGCATGCAGAGAGAGGAGAACGCGGGCGGACAGCCAATGGGCTGCATGGGGCATTTATAGCTGCTAGCTCCTCCCATCCTTGCGCCAGGGGTATTTCCATCCAGAAAGCATGCAGCGAGCCCCTGCCTTGGTATCCGGGTCTGCTCTTATGCGCAGAGTAAAAAGAATCGGAGGAAGTACTAGTAGTAAATAATAGCCTCACCCCTTTGTTGAGGAACGATCTACAGTTGGAAGGGACGAGGCCCTGCGGTTACTACGCTCTTATCTCCTCCTCGCCAGTTCCCCTCCCCCTGAAGAGAAGGCAGTTCGTCGCTGCTCCCATGGATTCGCCAAGCGGTTCTCCTCCTTGTCGGGGCTGGGAGACCTTGGATGACGATCCTATGGGAGGAATCGCACGCCGCTCCGACGTCCTCACCGCCACAAGACTCGGTGCTTCCTGCACCAACTTTTTCAAGACGCTGCTTAAACATGCCATGCTTGTTGGTCTTCCATGCGTCCTTGAGGAGAAGGTTCTTCTATGGGACAATCCTTCGAACAGTCCACCGCTCCTTGGCCATGGTTGCACGTTGACTCCGCTAGAGTTGCCAACATTGAGAGGTAGTCGGATTTTGTCCGATGAGCAGGTCAGTAATGGAGTTTGATCATGTAGTACTTAGTTATTCCATTTCCATCCCGTAATTTCTCCGCTGCCCACCATCTTATATATAGGTCTGGGTCGGTGCCAACGAAGATTGTCTTGCATACCTCCGGCCGGATACCACCATCATTTTGCACAACATCCACAATAGTGCGGGCGTTCCGGTAGACCCCTTCTCCACCATTGGGATCGGCCTTCCGGACTGGTTGGGCTTGAATACGTATGATGATGCCTACATGAGATTGAAGAAGATAGCAATTGCGGACCCATCGACAAAGCGACGCGGCTACGACGATTACTATCTCATCGCAGTGTTCGACATAAGTATTGCCATCAATGCAAGAGGCTGTAACGGCAGAGGCTGGCGCATGTTGGCGGCGACAGATTTGTACCCCTACACGTTCGAAGACGCCATGCGCCATCTAGGCCGCATCTTCGCGGTGACAAGCCAGGGGACTTTTTTCATCTAGTTGCCATCCTACGGTACGGGAGATTACAAACGAAATGCACAAACCATCATTTGCATCCCTAACGGTACTCCATTATTTTGCAGGGACTAGTCATCCCCCGATCAAAATAAGATCGTCGATCCTGGATGTGCATTTGCATCCATGATTCGGTCTAACCTGGAACCTTGTAGATGACTTTGGCATATCGGGATCAACTATCTTAGCAGTCGTTACCCATGGTACCACTGATGTGCAACATGGTCACACAATCTACCACGATCGGACCGTCACCATCTACCCAGGTATTCCATTGTTTAACCCTCTCGCCTTCTCTTTCATTGTTGTACTAGTAGTATACTTTGTAGTACTAGTAGGAGTACTTTTTACCTTGGAGGACGAGTATAGCTAGCTAGGCCCTTGAAGACTTGAACCCACTAGCTGCCACCATTTTTGTTTTTCCATGTCTTACTATCTCATCCATGTAGCCAAGAGTGGCTATATATAATAAGCCGGTTATTTTACTTCCTCTATACCGGAGTAGTACTATTTGCTGCAAAGTATTACTGACCGCCATATTTGAGCACAACATTATTAGACCTTGACTATGTACGTCACCATGTGTCCAGATCTGGGATGCCGCGTGTACCAGATGAACGGCGCTGAGTTCGACCCCCGTGATGCTACGTGGGTGCCGAGGAACACTCTTGGAGAGTACTCGCTTTTCATCGGGGACAGCTACCCCATTCTGAAGTGGATGCCACCTTCCGTGCACGACACGGAAGGCCTGCCGTTCATGAAGCATGGTTGTGTCTTCAGTGTGCACTGCCGGATGAACGACATGCTGGGACACGCTATCCCTGATTTATGCCGCTTCAGCTTGGATGAGTCTCCATCGTGTGGAACCGGACTAGAAAGCTATGACGATGATTCCCATTGCCCACCGCTATGGACCGTGCCATCCATGAAGAACACCTGGGACTGGAACCTGGAGGAGGACATGTAGCCCATCTATAACGTGTAAGTGGAGTACGGTAATTGTGAACGGTAGCGCTGTGAATATATGTAGACTAGTCATGCACAAATTTATCACATGAATTGGAGATGAACTTGTGTGGCATACTGGCATTTGTCCTTTAGAATTTATTACTAGTAAAAGTGTTATGTGTACGTGCAACTTGTGTAGTTGTTGCACGGGCTCCAACATGCTCTTTGAGAAAAAAGGTGGCACAACTTTGGATATATGTGACGTGGCGGCATCATACAGTAGCATCGTTCGCTATAGTTGTAGTACACTCCTACTAGGACGACAACTCCTATAAAACATTACGCTTGGCTCTTTACCTCTTCGGGAGGTTCAACAGTTCGTACTCGTGTGAACCTTGCACTTGGCTCTTCGCCTCTTCGGAAGGTCCAACAATGATGATACTACAGTACAATATGCTTCTGGCAATCTGACACCGATTGAACTGTTGCACGTCCACCGCGAGGGCGAGGGCGAGGGTGAGGGAGAGGGAGAGGGAGAGGGAGAGGGCGCTGTAGTCAAAACCCTCTCCTCGTCCTATGAACCACCGCGCGCGTGGGCGAGGGAGAGGCGTAGTAAGCAAGCTTCTCCTCGTTCAGCGAGTTGACGGGACACATCAAAGCAGTACTAGTACTAGTAGTAGTAGTCCATACTGCATCCTTTCTGATTAATATGGCTTAATTTGAAACAAGAAAAATACACAGGCGGTCAAAGTATGTAACAATACGCTCTTTACGGTCACTATAAATAGTTCTGCGGCGATTATACGATCACTAGCTCATCATAGAGCACCATATTGCACCCTACTGACCGGCCACATAGTCGACGTGGCACTTTGTTGACTGGTTAAATTGTCACCTGGTTTCTGGGTCCCACCTATTAGTTGGAAGAGCAAAGAAATCAGTTAAACAAAACTTTACGCAGGCATGACACGAGTCCAACCCTTGCGCACGAACCGCCCTGGCTGTGTATGTGAGTGTATGCATGTGTCCTCCCTCGGTCTTCCAACAAAGAGTGTACATCGGCTATAAAACAAAGAGTGTAGTACATGATGTACATCTACACTTCCAATGCATTTAGCCTTTAATCTAAATCGATATTGGTTGGCTAATGCACCAACTTGTGTTGTAGATATAGGCTACATGTCTATCCTTAATTACAGCATGCAACGGCCTTCATTTAATCTTCTTATCTCAATGGTCACATGCACACATAAGTCTGCTACTTTTGGGCGTTAATTATGCCCTGGTCAATGTGTAAATCTCTAAATGTACAGTCTTTCACGGACGTAGGGAGTAGGTTGAGCACTTGAGCGTGAGCGTGTGTGTTGCGTCGTGTGCTGTGTGCCGCATGGGTGCATGAGTGTTGCGTGCATCCATGTGTACGTGTGAGTGTTGCATGTTGCATGAATGCATGCATGCATGCATGCATGCATGCATGGGGCTTACTCCCTCCCATTGACATGTTCATATTTCAAGCTTCCTCTGTTCCCTCCATAGGGTGATACTCCCTCTGTTCCCAAATAGTACGGAGTAAAAGCCTCCCACTGTTCCCGAATACGGAGTATTTGTCTTTCTACAGATTTCAACAAGTGACTAGGTACGGAGAAAAATGAGTGAAGTGAGCGTAGAGGCATAGGGATACTGTAGAAAGGAAGTCCTCGCGATCCATTATTCCCCATCTCGGTCAGAGAGAACTATTCAACTAGTCTTCGCAGTGAAGTGACAATACACGCTGCAGCAGATGGGACACGTAATTAATAAGCTGAACCAACGTGTTGGTGTTACTAAATCAGCCTTACCCTGTACTGCCATCTCTTCTTCTTCCTCCTCTCTTCCCCATCGTCGGCCGCACACCATTTACCCCCGCTCACTGCTCGCCCGCCCGCGCCATCTTCCTTGGTAGCTCGCGCGTACCATACCCCCCCGCTCACACGAGGAGAAGCTTCTTCGCTCACCTGCCCGAATCCACTTCCCCGCTAGCTCGCAGGCATCGAAAACCCCAATGGTAGAACCGACTGACACGCAGAGCCGCGATTGGAATTCCCTCGATGTTCTCTTGGAGTAGATCTGTAGTCGTATGGACCTACTCAGCACCGTCCGTCTGGCCGCATGCTCAGTGTCTTTGTACCGTCTACTCGTCTGCAACCGGCCGGCTCTTTTCAAGATACCTTGCTTGCTGATGCCCGATCCTCGCAGGTGGCCCAGACACCGACTTGAAGATCCTACGGAGGTTGTCGTGGTGCCCCTCGACATGCTACCACTACCCGTCCACCTGTCCTTCATGCGCGATCACTACTGGGCGGGCATGAAGGCCAACTGGATCGTCCTCATCCACCACACCGGTAGTCCGTGGCGTCTCGTGGATATCTACACCCAGCGAGAGATCACCCTTCCATCATTGGATACCGCCGCCATCGAGCCTCGCGGCCCGCCGGACACTCCTGCCTACCACGCACGAGACGCGTCAAGCTTTTGGCTCGCGTCTATTTGTAGAAAGTTGTAATCTGCGAAGTGCCCACACCATCAGAAGACTACATGGATTACAAGCTCATTGCCTTGTTCAACATGGGATTAGTCTATCTAGAATCCGGTCGCCATACATGGTTATGGCTCATCATGAATCCTGTTGGGGCAACATTTCTGTCTGATGCTATAGTGCATGATGGCATCGTTTATGTGGTTGACGCACAGATTGGCTGCTTATACTGGTGGAATCTATCGTCGTGTAATTGTTCTATTGCATCTCATCTTCACCTTATGGATATGACTGCCTGTTCATTTGTTAAAAAATTAGAATGCATAGCATGTCTATAACCACATCATTGCTATATGTTCCTCTCATTTCCTAGATTTTTATGACCACACATTTTATTGTTAGAGTTGATATGAGAACAATTGGCATCTAATGATTGTTAGAATACATATTATGAGCATAACATCATGATTTCTATATGTTACTCTCGTTTACAAGATTTTTATAACAACGCATGTTATTGCTTAGAGTTGATAAGAGAACAGTAGTAGTAAGTGCTATGGTAGAATATGAGTAGGTGCTGTCATAACTGTTTTCCTATCATTGTTACATGATGTTTGAACCATGACATAATTCTAGAATATGAAAGCCATTGGCTTATTTTTTTAACTTGGGGTATGATTATGACCACGGCATTGCAATTCTCTGTCTATGATATGTGTCACTGTTATAATAATCTTAATTCCACACATACTCTGAACATGATTGTTTATTTTTGTCCTTTTGGTCTCCAATTTGAATTGTTGCAGCAGATGCAAATGCGCTGGCCTTCATGATTCCAGGACCTGGAATCATACCAGCCGATGGCTGGTGGTTTATCGCTCATTCAGCTGACGGCGGTCATTTGATGCCCATTCACACGTACCAAATTAACCAAACCATTACATCAAACCACATGTAGTACAATGCATGGGGCGTTCGTGACATTGATGTCTATGGCTGCTTCGTGTTCGAGAAAGATCCCAGCTCCGTCGGGCCAGGCGTATTCAACTAGAGGCGGGTTTACAGCCTCGGCAACCACTCCTTGTTCCTCGGGCTCAATTATCCGATCATCCAACCAATCATTGATCATATCACCGGCGATGATTACTGTGCTATGCAACTTCCATTCGCGAGGGGGGGGGCTGTGTTTACACATCATACCATGGGTTTCATGAATCACCATATCCAGAGATTCGTCGACACAACTTGTTGCCAGATAATCTTCAGTGTGTGAAAGGCATCAAGCTTCCATGCGATGGATGGCTTTTGCAAACCCGACATGCGGCGATGTGGCTCATGCCAACAGAAAATATGCTCAACTTGATTCGTGTTGATATCTAGACTGAGCCATGTATTCTGCTGCTATAGCACGACCCTCTTTTGTTGGATATTATGTACTATTGTTAGGTTTAAGCACTCCTCTAGTTTGAAGGATAGATACCTTCCTGGGATCAAGTGCATCCTAACTCACCTGCGTAGGATGTACTGATAATGATGATGGAGATGCTGTGCAGAACTAGTTAGGCTTCAAGTGCGTACTTGTTAGTTAAACCTATGTATAAATTGTGACACGAAATACGACTAGTAAGTACTCCAGTACAATAGCAGTACTAGTATATGCCAGTCAAATTATTCATCATGTCCACACATTGAATTGACGTGACAACACGCTGCGCGTGAGGTGACACAAGAATCCCGGCGGCGTGTTCAGGTATTCTGGACTTCAGATTTGGAGTACCACTTATCTGTCGAAATATTTCATCATTCACTTAAAATAGTCGATTGATCATACATTGAGTACCATATAACTGGAATTACCGATGCAAGTCGAAGAAGGATTGGCCGGTGCTGCCGGCTGGCGTCAAGTTCAACCCCACGGATCAGGAGCTGATCGAGCACCTTGAGGCCAAAGTGAGTGCTGACAGCGCGAGATTTCAGTCTCTCATCGATTTGTTCATACCAACCATCGACAGCGAGCACGGCATATGCTACACCCAACCTGAGAAACTTCCAGGTAAGACACCGATCGGCCGTCTACTTGCACAAACATATTCCTTTGTTTATAGCTCTATTTTTCATTTTAGACGCAGACCTAGTGAAGCAATTATAATTTGACAGTTAATAAAAAGTGAAACAAGTGACTGCAACATGCCAAAGATGTTATGAAAATGACAACTAGGTACACTAAAACCTGTATTCCACAATACTGCAGGTATCACACTGAGTGGCCTAAGGAAGCATTTCTTCCAGCGCAATTCCAGGGCGTTCAAAAGGGGCACGTGGACGCGTCGCAAGATATAGTCAGAGTGCGGCATGCACGCGATGCGGCACAAGACCGGCAATACCTTGAAGGTGATGGTCAACGGTCGGCAGACGGGCAACAAAAAAGGTTCTAGTGCTGCACACCAACAAGAACTTCGACCAGCAGAGGACCAACTGGGTGATGCACCAGTACCACCTCGGGGACCTGGAGCAAGAGAAGGAGCGGGAGCTAGTCCTCTGCAAGATTTTCTACCAGACGGACACTTAGGGCCAGGAGTAAAAAGATTATAAGTTAGTTTGGTATTGGTAGTTGTACTACCTTGTCGTCCGCAAGTTGGTATTGTTGTTAACGATCTTTTGGTATGAACTTGCATTTGCTTCCAACCATCATGCCGAGGGTTGACGTGGATATAAAGCTGAATCATTTGTTTCGAAACGAATTTTCAGGCACTTGATTTTTATTTGATGGGTAGCATAAGCACCCGCCGTTCGAATTCCCAGTTCTCCAATTTTTTCGAAACAAGTGCATGCACTTATTATCACGATAAAAAACAATATCCATGCTGCATCCCAGTTATCAATCTGTACTTGCAAAATTCTCTCGTTTATTGAGCACGTATATAGTTTCTTCAGGTCGAGCAAGTTTCAACTGGGCTGTAGACTGCCCAGGGTTGGTTTTGTTTTTAACAGGCCCAGCCCATGATGGCAACGGGGCACAAAGATCCAGCAGGTATCTACTAGCCTCTGGCCCGTCAGCGTTAGTTATATTTTGTCTTACAACATCCGCAGACAGTTTTTTTACGAATCAAACACACAACCCAGTTCTATTATCTTCTTGAAACGCATGTCCTACATCCGTTTTCTAATCTCTACCTATAGTTTTACTAGTTCATATACACGTATCATTATATTGAAACACATACAATTCCCTTTTCATATATACATCCTTATTTTTTTTGTTTTTCCCACCCAGCGCTGATTTTTTTAGTACTGGTTTTTCCTTAAACCAAATCAATTGTCCCACGTCTTATTTGCTTACAAAAACAAAACGATTTTTTGGCAAATCAATAAGTTCTTAAAAAATGTTTATCATTTCGGGATTACAACAGTTCGGACTCCACCGAAATATGCATAATAAGGTTGACCTTTTTGACCATGGTCCTGGGCAGAAAATGGGCTGTAATAAATTACTTAAGAATTAGCAAATGGGCTACAAATTATAAAAAATAGCAAATGGGCTTTATGTTGTCTGCCAAAGATTTGGAGGATCACTTCTGGGCCTACTAAGTTCATGCGTACACAAGGTTTCTCAAAAAAGAAACTTAGTCAACAATCGACTCTACCAGCGTCAGACCGTTAGATGTCAATCTAAAGGCAATCATGCTTCTTCAGTCTCTGATCTTCCTGCCCCAGCCGCCCAAACCAGCACCATCAGAACCGCCTGCTCCCGCCTCCCATGGCCGGCAGTGCTGCCGGGCAGGCCTCACGGCCCCATAATACTCGCATCCCTGGCCTGTCTATCCCTCTACTCACCGACACGTCCTGTTATTTTCCGGCGACGGCAGCCGAACCAGTCAACCCTCGTACTCTCCATCACGTGGGCAGCCACTGTCGTGTTTTCCTCGGCTCCGTGTCGTTCCCTTCATAGGCCTCGTCGTCGTCCACCGCCCTGGTGCTCTCGGTGCGGCATGGTCAACGATGTCCATCCAACGGCCATAGTGCTTCTTCAACCTCTGGTCTTCTTGCCCCAGCCGCACAAAGCAGCGCCGGTCGTACCACATGCTCCTGCCTCCCGTGGCCGGCTATGCTGCCGCGGAGGCCTCACCGTCCACATACTACTCCCACCGCTGGCCAGGCCATCCCTCCACTCACCCACTCCCCCTGTTATTCTGCGGCAACGACAGCCTCACACCGCAGCACAACCAGTGAACCCTCGTACTCCTCTCCGCGTGGGCATCCACTGCCGCGTCTTCCCCGGCTCCGCGTCGTCCCCTTCCTAGGCCTCGCCATCGTCCACCGCTGTGGTGCTCTCGGTGTAGCATGGTCAATGTGGTCAACGACCGACTTCCATCTGAAGAGTACTGTACGTGGAGAGGCTGACATCTGGGTCCATGGTAGCCGCAAAGAATTGCCTCCTTATTACGCGCAAAATAAGTATTCCTCCACCTGACATCAGGGACCCACTGGACGGGCCACCAGTATTTTGCGGAAAAAACATTTCCCTCCTAACTACTGGGACCCACCGGACGGGCCACCGTATTTCGCGAAAAAAACGTTTGCCCCTGACTGCTGGGACCCACCGGACGGACCACCGTATTTCGTGAAAAAACGTTCCCCCCGCTGCCAGCTCGGACCCACCGGAAGTGCCTCCTTATTACGCACAGAAAAATGAATACTCCCCCTGCTAGCTGGGACCCACCATGGTGGGAGGCTGACTTGTGGGCCTACTACGTTGACGGGGACAGAGGGCTTTGTCAACTTAGTCAATATGAACGATTCTAGCTCCAGTGACCGTACGATATCCATCGAACGGCCGTCGTGCTTCTTCAATCTCTGCTCTTCCTGCTCCAGCCGCTCAAACAAGCGCCCACGGGACTGCCTGCTCCCTCCTCCCCACGACCGGCTGTGCTGCCGCGCATGCCTCACCGCCCCACCGTACTCCCATCACTGGCCTAGCCATCCCTCTACTCACCCACACCTGCTGTTATTCTCCTGCGACGGCAGACGAACCAGTAAACCTTCGTATAGTCGTACTCCCCTCCACGTGGGAAACAACTGACGATTCTTCCCTGCCTCCATGTCGTTCTCTTCCTAGGCCTCGCCGTCGTCCACCGCCCTGGTTCTCTCGGCGCGGCCTGGTCAACGTGGTCAATGACCGACATGCATCTGAAGTGGACTATACGTGGAGAGGCCGATAGCTGGGTCCACGGCCGCACGCAAGGAAATGCCTCCTTATTACGCGCAAAATAATGATTCCTCCACCTGACATTAGGGACCCACCGAAAGGGCCTCTGTATTTCGCGAAAAAACGTTACCGCCGCTGACAGCTCGGACCCACCAGCTATATCTTCGCACGCAAGGAAGTGCCTCCTTATTACGCACAAAAAAAATGAACACTCCCCCTGTTAGCTGGGACCCAGTATAGTGGCAGGCTGACTTGTGGGCCTACTAAGTTGACGGGGATGGAGGGCTTTGTCAACTTAGTCAATATGCATGGTTCTAACTCCAGTGACCGTACGATGTCAATCCAACGGCCGTAGTGCTTCTTCAACCTCTGGTCTTCTTGCTCCAACCACCCAAACCAGCGCCGGTCGTGCCTCGTGCTCCTGCCTCTCGTGGCCGGCTGCGATGCGGCAGAGGCCTCACCGCCCCTACTACTCCCACCGCTGGCCAGGCCATCCCTCTACTCACCCACACCCCTGTTATTCTGCAGCGACGACAGCCTCACACCACAGCGAACTAGTGAACCCTCGTACTCCTCTACGTGTGGGCATCCACTGCCGTGTCTTCCCCGGCTCCGCGTCGCCCCCTTCCTAGGCCTCGCCGTCATCCACCGCCATGGTGCTCTTGGTGCGGCGTGGTCAACATGGTCAAGGAAGGGCTTCCATCGGACGTGGACTGTACGTGGAGAGGCTGACAGCTGGGTCCATGGCCGCAGCAAGGAAGTGCCTCCTTATTACGTGCAAAGTAATTATTCCTCCACCTGACAGCAGGGACCCACCGGACAGGCCACCATATTTTGCGAAAAAAATGTTTGCCCCTGACTATTGGGACCCACCAGCTACATCTTCACACGCAAGGAAGTGCGTCCGGGCAAAAAAACGTTTGCCCCTGACTGCTGGGACCCACCAGCTACATCTTCGCACGCAAGGAAGTGCGTCCGGGCAAAAAAAACGATTCGCCTCCCTGACTGCTGGGACCCACCAGCTACATCTTCGCAGGCAAGGAAGTGCCTGACAATCGGGACCCACCTGGTAGAAGCGTACGTAGCATTGTCATTCTGGTCGCGAACGTGTACGTACATATATACTGGTGGATGTAGAGGCGCGCACGTGTCGTAGTAGAGGCGCGTACATGTCATAGTAGAGGCGCGCACGTAGCATGTACACGTACGTATAACGGCCAGGGTGCAAGAAAGAAAATACGGCCATGTATGTGTACATGGGGAGGCAGCGTCGTCGTCCTGTTCATGGGGAGGCAACGGAATGCGTCGTGTTCATGGGGAGGCAATAGAATGCGTCGTGTTCATCGGGAGGCAACGGAACGCGTGGGAGCCAACCGGCTGGGTCAGAACGAAATGCATGGTCATGTTCATCGGGAGGGATTGGACGGAACATGCGATGGAAACGAGGCCTGGCGTACCGCACAACGGAGGAAACGACCTTGTGTTCGACCAGCCATGTTCGAAACGGGATCCTGTTCATCGGGAGGGGTCTGGCGTACCGCAAAACGGATGAAACGGACCTCCTACGGTCGAAAGGGGGTCCTGTTGATCGGGAGGGGTGTGGCGTACCGCAAAACGGATGAAATAGACTTGTGTTGGAGCGCTACGGTCGAAACGAGGGTCCTGTTCATCGGGAGGGCTGTGGCGTACCGCAAAACGGGACTCCACGGGATACTGTTCATCTCCACCATCGACCTCCTCCAGCCTCCACGGGCTACCGTCGACCTCCTCCAGCCTCCACGGGCTCCTGTTCATCCAACCTCCACCGCGCGCTACTCCATCGACTACTGTTCAACCACCCCTCCACGGGCACCCCTCCACCGTCTACTGTTCATCCAGCCCTCCACACCACGGGGTCCTATTCAACCACCCCTCCACGGGCACCCCTCCACCGTCTACTGTTCATCCAGCCCTCCACCACACCACGGGGTCCTGTTCATCCAGAGGCAATGCCACCACTCACTGTTCATCCAAACCCCCCGCAACGCTCACTGTTCATCCCAGAGGCAGCATCGATCGGCTTCAGTTAGCAGCAGTAGTGAAGGAATTGCTCAATCGGGTTCAGTTAACATCCATCGATCGATCGCTCGGGTTCAGTAACGTGTAGCCTGCAGTGCAATCGCTCGGGTTTAGTTAGAGCCCAACGCCTCGCTCGAGTTCAGTTAGAGACAATGCCTCGCACACGCGCGCGTACGTGTACGAGAGAAACGCGCATCGCTCGGCCCCCGACCTCCCACCGTAACCGGGAACTCCCCGAAATTTTCCTCCCCCTCGCTTCTACCATGGTTTTTTTCGTCATGGACGGCCCAAAGAATGTCATGCAACTGTGTCTCTAGCCCGCCCAGGACGAAAAGCCCATTTTCTGTCATGATTTTTTATCATAGAAGTAGGAGCCCACCACATCTATGATGATACTGGGTTTTGTCACAATTATCATCATAGAAGTGTCATATGTATGACAGAAAAAAAATTCCGTTCGGCCCAAAATGTCACGGATGTGTCTTTTTTTGTAGTGCATTCATATAGAGTCATATTTTGTCATAGGTATCAAGTTGTAATTTTTATTTCTTTTGAGTTATAAGTAAACAGAAGTGTGATGATCATCATTATTCATTTTTAGAGCAGTGCTCCAGTGAGGAAAGGATGATGGAGACTACGATTCCCCCATAAGTCGGGATGCGATTCCGGACAATGAGAGAAAAAGAAAAAGAAAAAAAGAAAAAAAGAAAAAAAAGGAAAAGAAAAATAAAATAAACAAAGAGAGAAGGTCATTGTTAGTATCCTTTACCACACTTGTGCTTCAAAGTAGCACCACGTTTTTCATATGGAGAGTCTCCTATGTTGTCACTTTCATATACTAGTGGGAATTTTTCATTATAGGATTAGATGCACACCCACTTAGTTTTCATACTGAGCTCTCATACACTTATAGCTCTTAGTGCATTCGTTGCATGGCAATCCCTACTCCTCGCATTGATATCAATTGATGGGCATCTCCATAGCCCGCTGGTTAGCCACGTCGGTGTGAGACTTTCTACCTTTTTTGTCTTCTTTATATTTACCCCTACCATGGTACTCTATTCCACCCGTAGTGCTATATCCATGGCTTGCGCTCATGTATTGCATGAGGGCTGAAAAAGTTGAAGCGCATTAAAAAGTATGAACCAATTGCTTGGCTTGTCATCGGGGTTGTGCGTGATAAATACTTTGTGTTAAGAAGACAGAGCATGACAATACTATATGATTTTGTAGGGATAGCTTTCTTTACCGTTGATATTTTGAAAGACATGATTGTTTGTTGGGATGCCTGAGTACTGATATCTTTATGTCAAATTATAGACTATTGCTTTGAATCACTTATGTCTCAATATTCATGACATGACTAGACATATGATCAAGTTTATGTTAGATAGCATTCCACATCAAAAATATCTTTTTATCATTTACCTACTCGAGGACGAGCAGGAATTAAGCTTGGGATGCTGATACGTCTCCATCGTATCTATAATTTTTGATTGTTTCATGCCAATATTATACAACTTTTACATGCTTTTGGCAACTTTTTATATGATTTATTGGACTAACCTATTGATCTAGTGCCCAGTGCCAGTTCCTATTTTTTGCATGTTTTTTGTATCGGAGAATATCCATATCAAACGAAGTCCAAATGCAATAAATTTTTACAGAGAATTATTTTGGAATATATGTGATTTTTGGGAGTTGGAATCACCGCAAACGGAGACCCACACAGGGCACAAGACACCAGCGCACCACCCCTGAGCCAAGCGCGTGGTGGTGGGTTGTGCTCACCTCGTATGTCGGTTGGAGCTCTACTTCGGGCGAAAGGAAGCTTATATCCGAAAAAAATCATGTTAAAATATTAGCATAATCGGAGTTACGGATCTCCCGGAATACAAGAAACAGTTTTCAGCCAGATCTGGGGAACGCGAAACAGAAGAGAACAGAGAGGGAGATCTAATCTCGGAGGGGCTCCCGCCCCTCTGCCTCCATGGAGATCAAGGACAGAGGGGGGACTCTCCTCCCATCGAGGGGGGGGGGGAGGCCAAGGAAGAAGAAGGAGGGGGATCTCTCCCCCTCGCTTCCGGTGGCGCCGGAGTGCCACCGGGGCAATGATCGGACGACGATCTACATCAACAATCTTGCTACCGTCAACACCAACTTTCTCCCCCTCTATGCAGCGGTGTAACACCTCTTCTCCCTGTTGTAATATCTACTTAAACATGGTGCTCAACTCCATATATTATTTCCCAATGATCTATGGTTATCCTATGATGTTTGAGTAGATCCGTTTTGTCCTGTGGGTTAATCGTGATGTTGGTTGGTATGATTGTATATTTTATTTATGGTGCTGTCCAACGGTGCCCTCCGTTCTCACGCAAACATGAGGGGCCCCCGCTGTAGGGTGTTGCAATATGTTCATGGTTCGCTTATGGTGGGTTGCGAGAGTGGCAGAAGCTTAAACCCGAGTAGGTGGGCTATGGCGTATGGGATAAATAGGACTTTATACTTAATGCTATGATTGGGTTTCACAACCATAATGATCTTTAATAGTTGCGGATGCTTGCTACAGTTCCAATCATAAGTGTATACGATCCAAGTAGAGAAAGTATGTTAGCTCATGCCTGTCCCTCATATAGAATTGCAAGAATGATTACCGGTACTTGTTATTGATTGCCTAGGGACAAATAACTTTCTTGTTGACAAAAACCCTTTTACTAAACACCTAAGTTTTATTATCTTG
The DNA here is from genome assembly GCF_002162155.2 of Triticum dicoccoides. Taxonomy (NCBI): domain Eukaryota; kingdom Viridiplantae; phylum Streptophyta; class Magnoliopsida; order Poales; family Poaceae; genus Triticum; species Triticum dicoccoides. Next base: position 302,447,800 of record NC_041380.1, on the reverse strand, counting down.
CATAGTACTTCTAGTTTTATTCTTGCAAAGTAGTTTTAGCATCACATCTACAAACTGGTTTCATACTTGTTTTCGGTAAAGCAGACATCAAGTGTGCGTAGAGTTGTATCGGTGGTCGATAGAACTTGAGGGAATATTTGATCTACCTTTAGCTCCTCGTTGGGTTCGACACTCTTATTTATCAAAAAAGGCTACAAACGATCCCCTATATTTGTGGGTTATTAGCGCCCCCCAGGGCGCGCCTCCTAGGCTTGTGGGGCCCCTGGAGCTCCGGCAACCCTAACTCCAACTCAATACATACCTATTTGCGGAGAAAAAAATCAGAGAGAAAGATTCATCACGTTTTACGATACGGAGCTACCCCACCTCCTGATCTTCACCGGGAGGGCTGATCTGGAGTCCGTTCGGGGCTCCGGAGGGTGGAAGTCGACGTTGTCGTCATCATCAACCTTCCTCCATCGCCAATTCCATTATGCTCACCACCAAGAGTGAGTAATTCCTTCATAGGCTTGCTGTGCGGTGATGGGTTGGATGAGATTTAACATGTAATCGAGTTAGTTTTGTTAGGGTTGGATCCCTAGTATCCACTATGTTCTGAGATTGATGTTTCTATGACTTTGCTATGCTTAATGCTTGTCACTAGGGCCCGAGTGCCATGGTTTCAGATCTGAACCTATTATTTTTTCATGAATATATGTGTGTTGTTGATCCTATCTTGCAAGTTGTAGACACCTATTACGAGTTATTGTCCGCATATACCTTACGATCGGGTAGACTGTTACACCTACTTTCCCCTACATCTGCTAGTCTACCACTGTAAGAGTTCGCACGACTTAATCAACTATGCTAGAGCCCATAGTAGCTTGTGGCTGCACACGGAAGTTTCTAGCATGAATAATCTCATGATCCCTTTGAGCCTGGGTGGCGGTCCATAAAGAAAAACAAGCAATCGCTGGAATACCCAGGTGCCTCAATCCACCCAGATGTGTATTAAAGTTGCCACCTTAAATAAACCGTTAATTAAAAATCTCACATCTGTCATGGATACACTCACCCAATCCACGTCTACTAGCATAGCATGACAATATAAGCAAACGTAGAAGTAACTCCCAAGGGTTTGATAATAAAACAGGTAATAGGTACTACCTCATCTACATCCCAAAACCCACAATTTAATTCGATCCTAATCATGCAATGTTTGAGGATTGATCTAATGCAATAAAACTGGGTAGTAAGAGGTATGAGCAAAGTGTTACTTGCCTTGCTGATGATCCGTGAAACCTAGAGATTCGAAGTAGCAAGCGGCACACTCCGGGTACTCTAACGCAAACAAACAAACAAGCATACAATAAGTACTCATCTAATGCACATGTAAAACTCAAATCAGAGATCTAACTAGAAAGTTCAACTTAAGACTCCGGTTTGCAAAAAGAAACAAAACAAACGAAGCGACGGAAGTGAAACGGCGAAAGAAACGAGCTTCGCTTACTAATCTGGATCTAAGTCAAATTTTACAGAAGCAAAAACTTGTCTCAGTTGGTTAAACGGAAAGAGGGTTTTGAGACAAAACTCTAGGCACTTGAATCGACTGATTCCGATACACGAGCGAAAAGTTAAACTAAAACAAAAATCAGATCAAAAATCGCGATCAGAAATAATCACAGAAAATCCAAGAAAAAGAAAAACGACGAACATGCTAACGAACGAACGCTCGCTATCTGCGTCTAAATGACGAATACCATTCATAAAAACGAACAAAAAAACGACCGTTCGCTAAATAAATAAACCGAACCGGAAACTAAAAAACGGATCTAGGTTTTCGAAAAAAACCGATCGGTTTTCTTCGCGAAAACCGAGGCAACGACGGCTACCTCGGGCGGCTCCGGCATGACGACAGTGGCGGCGCGGCTACGGTGCGGTGGCGTGGGGCGGCGGGTGGCGGTGGCGGCTCCGGTGGTGGCGGACGGCGAGGCGAGGGGCGGCGGCGGCAGACTCACGCGGCGGCGGCTGGCGGTGCGCGGATCGAGGGCGGCGGTGGCTAGGGTTTCGGGGGCTGGGGCAGCTGTGGCTCGGGCCCTCGCAGCTTTAAAGGCCGGCCGGGCCAAGTGTCCTAGTCGGACACGGCCCGGTTAGGTCGGTCCGAGTTTATCTCTTTTTTAAAATAATTTGACATGCAGAAAAAGAAAGAAAAGAAATACTAAACGGACTCCAAAAATCCCGAAATAAATTTTCCCCGACTTCTAAAATCAGGCCGGACAAAGTGAACATTTATTTGGGGCCTAAATACAATTTTGAAAAACGCTCATTTTTTCCTAAATTCAAATAAAACAGCGAAAAACTCCAAAATAAATTCTTATTTGATTTTAATATTAAATCTCTCAATATTCTTTTAATTTGGGAAAGTCATTTTATTCCCTCTCACTTATTTTTATAATTGGAATTATTGAAGATAAAATAATTAAATCAAATGATCCTATTTTCAAAATTTGAAAAAACCCCAAATATGATAATAACGAAATCTCCAACTCTCTCTGTGGGTCCTTGAGTTGCGTAGGATTTCTAGGATCAACCAAAAAGCAAATAAAATATGATATGCAATGATGATCCAATGTATAACATTCCAAATTGAAAATTTGGGATGTTACAAACCTACCCCCCTTAAGATGAATCTCGCCCTCGAGATTCAGGTTGGCTAGAAAATAGGTGAGGGTGGTCCTTCAGTAGATCTTCCTCTCGCTCCCAGGTGGCTTCCCCTCGGTGTGGTGGCTCCATTGAACTTTACAAAACCTGATAACCTTGCTGCAGGTGACTCGGCTGGCATATTCGAGAAACTTGACTGGTTTCTCCTCGTAGGTCAAATCACTATCCAACTGAATTGCTTCCAGCGGCACTATATCTCTTAGCGGTATTTCAGCCATCTCTGCGTGGCACTTTTTCAACTGGGAAACGTGGAACACGTCATGAACTCCTGACAATCCTTTGGGCAACTCCAACTTGTAAGCAACTTCTCCCATACGCTCCAAAACTATGTATGGTCCCACAAAACATGGCGCTAACTTTCCGTTAACTCCAAAGCGCTTAACTCCTCGAAGTGGAGATACACAAAGATAAACTCTATCTCCGGCTTCGTAAGCTATCTCCTTGCGTTTAGAATCTGCATAGCTCTTCTGCCTGGACTGGGCTACCTTGAGCCAATCACGAATCAACTTCACTTTCTGTTCAGACTCCTTAATCAAATCTGGTCCAAACAACTGGCAGTCTCCAACTTCGTCCCACGACAATGGTGTTCTGCATCTTCTTCCATACAAGGCTTAAAAAGGGGCCATCTTCAAACTGGATTGATAACTATTGTTGTAAGAGAACGCCGCATATGGCAAATTGTCATCCCAACTAGATCCATAATCTAGCGCACAAGCTCTCAGCATATCCTCCAAAATCTGATTGACTCTCTCGGTCTGTCCATCAGTCCGCAGATGAAAAGCTGTACTGAACTCTAGTCTAGTACCCAAAGTTTCGTGTAACTGATTCCAGAACTTTGAGGTAAACTGGGTTCCTCTATCTGATACAATGCTCCTAGGAACTCCATGCAGACATACGATCCTGGTCATGTATATCTTTGCCAACTTAGCACTGGTGTAAGTGGTCTTCACTGGGATGAAATGAGCTACCTTCGTCAAGCGATCGACTACAACCCATATCGAGTCATAGCCTGAGCGGGTCCTGGGTAATCCCGTGATAAAATGCATGCCTAACTTAATCCACTTCCATTCGGGTATCGGAAATGGCTGTAGCAATCCTGCTGGCTTCTGATGCTCTGCCTTTACTCTCTGACATACATCACAAACGGCTACATACTCTGCAATATCCTTCTTCATTCCGGTCCACCAGAAAGTGTCTTTCAAATCCAAATACATCTTGGTATTTCTTGGGTGAATCGAGTACGGTGAATCATGGGCCTCTTGCAAAATTAATTTCCTGATCTCCGGGTCATTGGGCACATAAACGCGGTCCTCAAACCATAAGGTATCGTGTTCATCCTCACGAAATCCTTTAACTTTTCCCTTGCTCATATTCTCCTTAATAGAGTCAATCTCCTTGTCGGTCTTCTGAGCTTCTCTAATCTTATCCATAAGAGTAGACTGAATCTCCAATGCTGCTACATAGCCTCTCGGAACTATCTCCAAACATAGCTCACGAAGATCCTCGGCTAACACCTTTGGTAACCCTCTGGTCATTAGTGTGTTGACATGGCTCTTGCGGCTCAACGCATCGGCTACTGCATTAGCCTTTCCAGGATGACAATGTAATCTCATATCATAATCCTTGATGAGCTCCAACCATCTTCTTTGCCTGAGATTGAACTCCTTCTGCATGAAGATGTACTTCAAACTCTTGTGATCCGTGTACACCTCACAATGGTTTCCAATGAGAAAATGTCTCCAAGTCTTCAATGCGTGCACTACGGCTGATAACTCCAAATCATGTGTAGCATAATTCAACTCATGGGGCTTAAGCTGTCGTGAAGCATACGAAACAACTCTTCCCTCCTGCATAAGCACTGCTCCAATTTCTCGACGTGAAGCGTCGCAATACACCTCATAATCCTTGCGCTGATCTGGCAGAATCAACACTGGCGAGGTAACCAAAAGTTTCTTCAACTCCTAGAAACTTGCCTCACATTCCTCGGTCCAATTGAACTTGGTATCCTTCTTCAACAACTCCGTCATAGGTTTTGCAATCTTCGAGAAATTTTCAATGAATCTCCGGTAGTATCCTGTGAGTCCAAGGAAACTCCGGATCTCTCCCACTGTTGTTGGGGTTTCCTAATTTGTCATAGTGACAACTTTGGTGGGATCTACTGCTATTCCTTCTCAGGATATAACATGTCCGAGGAATCCAACTTCCTTCAACCAAAACTCACATTTGCTGAACTTGGCGTATAGCTGATGTTCTCTGAGCTTAGCAAGTACCAAACACAAATGTTCTTTATGTTCTTCTTCATTCTTCGAGTAAACCAGAATATCATCAGTGAATACTACGATGAACTTATCCAAAAACTCCATAAACACTTTGTTCATCATCTTTATAAAATAAGCAGGTGCATTAGTCAGACCAAATGACATAACGGTATACTCATACAACCCGTACCTCGTAGTAAAAGCTGTCTTAGGTATGCCCTGCTCCCGAATCTTCAAATGGTGGTATCCTGATCGCAAATCGATCTTGGAAAATACCTTTGCTCCTTGCAATTGGTCAAACAGATCATTGATCATCGGCAGTGGGTACTTATTCTTGATCGTCACTTCATTCAATCCTCGATAATCAACAACCATCCTTAATGATCCATCCTTCTTTTCCACTAGAAGTACTGGTGATCCCCAAGGTGACGAACTTGGGCGAATATATCCATTATCCAGTAACTCCTTAATCTGCTTCTTAATCTCCTCCAAATCCTTTGCGGGCATTCTATACAGTCTCTTAGATATTGGTCATGTGCCTGGCAAAATCTCAATCAAAAACTCAATGTCCCTATCTGGTGGCATGCCTGGCAACTCTTCTGGAAATACATCCGGAAAATCCTTTACCACCGGTACTTCCTCCTGTACAACTCCTGTTAAGGAATTTACTTGAGTCCTATTCGGCACATGCCGTGATACATACTTGATCCTTCTTCCTTCTGGGGTGGTAAGCAAAATCGACTTACAGGCACAATCGATGTTTCCTCCATACATCGACAGCCAATCCATACCTAGAATCACATCCAAACCTTGCGATTCCAAAATGATTAAATCCGAGGGGAAGACATGCCTACCTATACTCACTGGCACTTCAAAACATCATTTACTGTCCATATACTCTGCTCCTGGTGAGCTTACTAACATAGGTGTTCTAAGAACCTTGGTGGGCAGTTTATACTTATCCATGAATCCCCTTGATATGTATGAATGCGATGCACCAGTATCGAAAAGAACGATTGCAGTAAATGACTTAACTAAAAACTTACCTATTACTGCATCTGGCTGGGCTTCAACCTCCTCCATGTTAACGTGGTTCACCTGTTCCCTATTGAAAGGGTTCGGCTTCTTCCCAGAGCTTCCATTGCCATTTCCATTCTGGGCTTCAGGACATTCATTGGCATAATGTCCGGTCTTCTGACACTTATAACAAGTGACTTGCCTCAGGTCTCTCTTGGCTGGGGTTGATGGGTTGGTACTGTTCTGACCGTTGCTTCCCCCATTCCCATTACCATTCTTGGGGCCATTATGATTATGCGAACTCCCTCCTCCATGGGTATGCTGAAAATGTCCTCCCAATTTCGGGGTAAAACGTGGCTTCTGCTGAGCTCCTGAATTGTACTTCCCTTGTCCATACTTCCTCTTGCGGTTGTCAATCTGTTGCTGCTGCCCGTCAATCATAAGAGCATGATCTACCAACTCCTGGTAGTTGTTGAAAGTTGCTACCATCAACTGCATGCTCAACTCATCATTCAGTCCTTCCAGAAACTTCTCCTCCTTAGCTGTATCCGCAGCAACGTCATCCGGGGCATAACGTGCTAACTTACTAAAGTCATCCACGTATTGGCCAACTGTCCGTCCTCCTTGGCGCAAGTTGCGAAACTCACGCTTCTTCATGGACATAGCTCCTGCTGAAACATGGGCAGTACGGAAGGCCTGCTAAAATTGGTCCCATGTCACTGTGGATATAGGGTAGCTGACAGTGTAATTTTCCCTCCATGATGCTGCTGATCCATCCAACTGATGTGCGGCAAAGCGCACCTTCTCAGCATCAGTACATCTTGTAGTGGTTAACTCCCTTCCAATCTTGTGGAGCCAATCATCTGCTACTATAGGCTCGGTGCTACTGGAGAACACCGGCGGATTCAGTCTAAGGAAACGAGTTAAGTGATCAATAGGTGGTGGTGGTGGGTTGTTGTTGTTGTTGTTCCCCTGATTCTGATTCTGGACTAGCAACTTCATCAACACATTCTGCTGCTGAATCAACTGAGTGAGCTCCGGTGGAAAGGCAAATCCATTGTCACGTCTCAGAGGCATCTGATGGGTTTAGAGGGGAGAGATTAGAATAGAATGAGGTCTAATGAGAAAGCACTACCCATATGCACATGAGACAAACAGAAACAAAGTCACTCAATCAATCAAGGGCATACAATCGATCTAGAACTATCGCGATAGTGCTCGGACTACTCTATTTACATGGTGGAATACTACTACTGATTTGGTGGTCTACTAGAAATATTCCTTGGTTGCAGACTCCATGATATCTGCTCCAGCTTCCTCTTCATAGTCATCATCGCTCAGGTCAGAGTCGGTGTCGTCGATGATGATGTAGTCTTCTGGGCGAATCTCCTTGGGTTCTTCGTCTTCTTCTACTGGTGTAGGGTCTCCCAAGAATATTCCGATCTTCTTAATCAGGTCGTCATTCTTCTCCACTAGTACGACGATTTCCTCCTCATAATCTTCACGTGGAGCCTTGAGTTCTTCCTCCAGCTCCGTGATTCTTGTCATTGCCTTCTTCAGATCTATCATGTCTGCGCACATCTGGTTCTCCTAACGTCGAATGTGCTGGTTTAACTCCTGCATAAAAGCTGCGATTGATCTATCCTTCTTGGTGCTAATCATTTCCCAGTGTTCATCTCGGCGCCCACAAATCTGGTAGATAGTATCCTTGAGATCATTGCGGTAAACTTCTCCAATACGTCCCATGGCGATGTGGGCTACCATGCTCTTTCCTAGACTCCAGGTTGGTGCATCAAAGGAAAACTGTATGGGCTCGGTGACTGGCGCGAACGTCCTTCTTGGAACTTGAACTTGAATCATCCAGCGCTCCTCCTTGGGTAAAGTGGCGTTGTAGGTCCCGGTGAAGCTTGGTACTCGGATGTTCAGGTGGCGTCCAAAGGGTGTATCTTCATCCGGTTGCGTGAACTTGTTCCTTGCATCCTCCATCCTAAAAGAGTAGAAAAGACGAGGAGTCAGAAATGGGAAGAGTGAGTAATGTTCTAGGGCTTTAGCTTAGTGGTCGTGTCCTACAGTCAACGTGTGCTCTGATACCATCTTGTAGCGACCAGACCTCAAACGGTCCGATCTCTATGCTTCAGTGTCATCCCTGGATCAGTAATGCTGATACACACAGTACTTGAAGGATTTATAACAGACTAGCAATCACACACTTATTACAACGAGTGTCTCAACAGAGAACTTATTACAAATAATATGGCTTAAGGCCATCTAATAACGATAACAGCGGAAGGCTTGGAAGATAAGTGAGTCCATTAACTCCAACGACATCACTGAGTATAGAACCACGACCTAAAGGCACCTTACTCGTCATCTAAAAAGTCTGCAACATGAACGTTGCAGCCCGAAAACGGGTCAACACATGGAATATGCTAGCAATGTTACACATAGAGAGTAATGAATAGAAATATACTATACTACATGCATATATGGTTGGTGGAAAGCTCTATGGTTACAGTTTTGCGTAAAGCCAGTTTTTCCCTACTGCAAAGGAATAAATTTTATTTAACTATCATGGTGGTTGTTAAACATTAAGAGTGTAGACACCCTCTCAATCCCAATTAAACATCATCATTAAAACCCAACTAAATTAATTAAAGTAACATGATGAGATTCACATGATAATCCAAGTACTAGATACTCAAGTTGTCCATAACCGGGGACACAACTAATCATGATTTGTTTATACACTCTGCAGAGGTTTGCGCACTTTTCCCCACAAGACTCGATCTCCTCCGTTGGATTTCTTGCACTACATGGTGTTTGAGAATCGGATGACCGAGACATAGTCTTTCAGAAGTGCTAGCACTTTACGATCGGGTAGACCGTTACACCTACTTTCCCCTACATCTGCTAGTCTACCACTGTAAGAGTTCGCACGACTTAATCAACTATGCTAGAGCCCATAGTAGCTTGTGGCTGCACACGGAAGTTTCTAGCATGAATAATCTCATGATCCCTTTGAGCCTGGGTGGCGGTCCATAAAGAAAAACAGGCAATCGCTGGAATACCCAGGTGCCTCAATCCACCAAGATATGTATTAAAGTTGCCACCTTAAATAAACTGTTAATTAACAATCTCACATCTGTCATGGATACACTCACCCAATCCACGTCTACTAGCATAGCATGGCAATATAAGCAAACATAGAAGTAACTCCCAAGGGTTTGATAATAAAACAGGTAATAGGTACTACCTCATCTACATCCCCAAACCCACAATTTAATTAGATCCTAATCATGCAATGTTTGAGGATTGATCTAACGCAATAAAACTGGGTAGTAAGAGGTATGATCAAAGTGTTACTTGCCTTGCTGATGATCCGTGAAACCTAGAGATTTGGAGTAGCAAGCGGCGCACTCCGGGTACTCTAATGCAAACAAACAAACAAGCATACAATAAGTGCTCATCTAATGCACAGGTGAAACTCGAATAAGAGATCTAACTAGAAAGTTCAACTTAAGAACTCCGGTTTGCAAAAAAAAACAAAACAAAGGAAGCGACGGAAGTCAAACAACGAAAGAAACGAGCTTCGCTTACTAATCTGGATATAAGTCAAATTTTACAGAAGCAAAAACTTGTTTGAGTTGGTTAAACGGAAAGAGGGTTTCGAGATGAAACTCTAGGCGCTTGAATCGCCTGATTCTGACAAACGAGCGAAAAGTTAAACTAAAACGAAAATCAGATCAAAAATCATGATCAGAAATAATCACGGAAAATCCGAGAAAAAGAAAAAGGACGAACAGGCTAACGAACGAACGTTCGCTGTCTGTGGCTAAACGACGAATACCGTTCGTAAAAACGAACAAAAAAACGGCCGTTCGCTAAATAACTAAACCGAACCGGAAACTAAAAAAACGGATCTAGGTTTTCGAAAAAAATCGATCGGTTTTCTTCGCGAAAACGGAGGCAACGACGGCTACCTCGGGCGGCTCCGGCGAGACGATGGTGGCGGCGGCGCGGTTCTGGTGCGGCGGCGCGGGGCGGCGGGTGGCGGCGGCGGCTCCGGCGGCGGGCGGCACGACGGCGGCAGCGGGC
>NC_041380.1:302405936-302437354 GCF_002162155.2 Triticum dicoccoides | reverse complement strand
GCGGCTGGCGGCGCGCGAATCGAGGGCGGCGGCTAGGGTTTTGGGGGTTGGGGCGGCTGCGGCTCGGGCCCTCTTGGCTTTAAAGGCCGGCTGGGCCAAGTGTCCTAGTCGGACACAGCCCGGTTAGGTCGGTCCGAGTTTTGTTTAAATAATTTGATGTGCAGAAAAAGAAAGGAAAGAAATACTAAACAGACTCCAAAAATCCCGAAATAAAATTTCCCCCACTTCTAAAATCAAGCCAGACAAAGTGAACATTTATTTGGGGCCTAAATGCAATTTTTAAAAACGCGCATTTTTTTCCTAAATTCAAATAAAACAGCGAAAAACTCCAAAATACATTCTTATTTGATTTTAATATTAAATCTCTCAATATTCCTTTAATTTAGGAAAGTCATTTTATTCCCTCTCACTTATTTTATAATTGGAATTATTGAAGATAAAATAATTAAGTCAAATGATCCTATTTTCAAAATTTGAGAAAACCCCAAATATGAAAATAATGAAATCTCCAACTCTCTCCGTGGGTCCTTGAGTTGCGTAGGATTTCTAGGATCAACCAAAAAGCAAATAAAATATGATATGCAATGGTGATCTAATGTATAACATTCCAAATTGAAAATTGGGGATGTTACAGTTGATCACTATGAAGAATATGAAAGATACCAGAATCAAGATCGTTCCCTCTAGGATGAGAGGAGGTAAGGAACTTCCATCTAGCTTTGCAGTTGATTCACCTTCTGTTTTAAGTAAGCTTGCGACACCTACACCTGCTATTAATCCTGATATGTCGCAAGTAATTGATGATGGTACTTCTTCTATGAATGATACATATGATGATGTTAGTACTTTGCGTAATAAGACTATGCCACTGGGTGAATTTCTTGATGAACAACTTGCTAGAGCTAAAGATATTGAGAATCTTGAAACTGATGAAATTATTGAAACTGAAAACTTTAAAACACCTATTATACCTAGCACTCCTAGATATGAATTGTCTGATATACCCGAGGGATATATTACGGATGGAGAGGTAGCTAGGGATTTTCTTGCTTGTAAGGATAGAGAAGATCTTAAGAAATTGCTTGTCAAGTTGAAAGAAAAATCTTTGAATGCTAGAATGAAATATGATCCTAAGTTTGCTCCTTCACCTATCTTTGTTACTGATAAGGATTATGAATCCTCCGTCGATCCTAAGTTAATTACTTTGGTTGAATCTGATCTTTCCATGGTTATGAATCTGAAACTATTGTGTCACATCTTACTAAACTGAGTGATATAGCCACCCTATTTGCTCATGAGGAAAAAAATTAGCTACTACTTATTCTTAAGTTGTTTCCTTTCTCATTAAAGGGTGATGTTAAGATATGGTTTAATTCTCTTGCTCCTGGTTGTGTGCGTAGTCCCCAAGATATGATATATTACTTCTCTGAAAAATATTTTCCTGCCCATAAGAAACAAGCCGCCTTACATGTAATATTTAACTTTGTGCAAATTGAAGAAGAGAGTCTCCCACAAGCTTGGGGGAGGCTTCTCCAGTTACTTAATGCTTTGCTTGATCATCCTCCAAGAAAAATGAAATACTAGATATCTTTTATAATGGGCTGACCGATGCTTCTAGGGACCACCTAAATAGTTGTGTTGGTTATGTTTTCAGGGAACGAACTGTTGAACAAGCTGAAGAATTATTAAATAATATATTGAGTAATGATAATAATTGGACTCTTCCTGAACCAACGTGTAAGCCAACTCTGAAGAATAGAGGTATTATATTTCTCAGTCTTGAAGATATGCAAGAGGCAAAGAAATCTATGAAAGAAAAAGGTATTAAAGCTGAAGATGTTAAGAATTTACCTCCTATTGAAGAAATACATGGTCTCGATATCCCAACATAGGTAGTAGAGGTAAATTCTCTGTATAGATTTGATGAAGTTGTTATTCCTTATACTAAATCTACTAGTCAATGCTTGCATGAATTTGATAACTTTATTGTTAAACAAGAAAACTTCAATGCATATGTTAGTAGACAATTGAAACGAAATGCTTATATGATTGAACGCTTGACTGGCTATATGTTTGGAAATGTTAATGATCTCAAGGTTGTTAGTAAATATGCTTGTATGATAAAAACTCAAGTAGAACACATTCTCAAGGCACAAAATGATTTGCTTAATGATATTGTCGGAGTAATGGGCCACAGGTAGGCCAACCCGGGTCCCAGAACCTTTCAAGACATTGGGGCGGGCTGCGTCCCTCAAAGACCCCAGGACGAAGAGCCGCCTCCTGAGGAGTCTACGGCAAGACGGCCGACTGCCCACTCACGGCCGAGTCCCAGGGACGACTTCCAGAGAAGCCGGCTTTGGGGAGTCAAATTTCGGGGGTTTGGTGCGACATATGCCAACGGATGGCTTATCATGGTGGGGGCGAGTAGAACGTCGCCGGTGCCTGGAAACGGGATGAGGTGAAGACATGCACGCCGGCGAATCTTACCCAGCTTCGGGGCTCTCCGGGGAGATAATACCCCTACTGCTGCTCTGCGGGGTCTCCGCATGATCACTATGGCCAAAGTGTTTACACGGTTGCTCCTTGAGCTGTTTTCTAGTGGTAGGAGAGGGCAAGGCTAGTTCTCTCCCTTCTACATGATCTGGTCTAGACCTAGTGGGTTCCAACCCTTTGCATGGGTGCCCTGGGGGGTTTATATAGGCCTACTCCCCAGGGGTACAATGGTAATCCGGCTGGGCGCGGGCCCAGCCATCAGTGTCTCTGGCCTCCGTCTTCTCTGCCGACCGCTGGGGCCCGCCGACTGGCGGGCCCCGCCGACTAGCCGGGTACGGAGCCGACAGCCCGCGTCCGCCGCTGGCGGGTCTTGCCGGCTGCTGCTTGCTGTAGCCGTGCTTCTGATGACGTAGGCTTGATTATGAGGTCATGGCAACAGCCTCGCCGCCCGGCGGGCGATCACTGTTGCCTCTCCCCATCACATCTTGAGTAATGGTGCGTGGGCCCCGGGGGAGGGCTCGGCCGACTCCCCCGGGCCGACTCCCGACTGGTGGTTCTCCTGCCGTCTCCCGAGGTCTCACTGACTGGTGGGGCCTGCTGCCTCCAGGCCGTACAGACAAGCTGTCGTGGGTGCAGGATTCGGCCCTGCGATGCTGATGTCAGGGCCGGCATGGCAACAGTGCCATGCCGCACGGAGATCTTCCGGGGTACGGCGTGTTGTGGCCATGCCTGCCCTTGGTGAGGGGCAGGGTGGGCTTCACTGTAGCCACGCCCCTGCCTCATCCCCTTTGATGAGGTCAAGGGGTTTGTTGGAGTCGCAGGTCGACTCCCCAAAGCCGGCTTCTCTGGAAGTCATCCCTGGGACTCGGCCGTGAGCGGGCAGTCGGTCGTCTTGCCGTCGACTCCTCAGGAGGCAGCTCCTCGTCCTGGGGTCTTTGAGGGGCGCAGCCCGCCCCGATGTCTTGAAAGGTTCTAGGACCCAGGTTGGCCTACCCGTGGCCCATTACTCCGACAGTAGTCCCCGAAGCTGGTGAGGCGCCGCGGACGATCGGCCGAGAAGCCTCAGCAGTTTCTCTTTCCGGGTGCTCAACACATGGTCTTTGATTGACTTCTGCCGGGCCGATTAGAAGGAGTCGGACTTGCTAAAATCGAACCCACTCAATTCTGACTCGCTCGGTATTTCGAACGTCGCGGCGGGATTTAAGTGGTGTGCTAGGTAAGCCTCCTGGCCGCTGCCCGTTCTAGGCCTGTCATGCGAGGGCACGTGGCTAGGCCGTCCTGCCAACCTACGCGTGCGACGGGACAGGCCCATAGGCGGGGCCCACCACTACCGCGCCTCGGCGCTCGAGCGGATCCGCTGCGGCCCCGGTGGACGGTTGGGATTCCCGTGGAGTTACTGCGCGCAGTAACTTTACGTGGATCGTGGGGGTCGTGGGGTCGTGGGCATAGTAAATCCCCACGTCCGCCCCCTCGGCTTCGCAGCCCACGGGGCTATAAGTAGGGGGAAGAGGGGGGCATGCGCGCCCCTCCTTCCCACTACTCCTCGTTCTCTTCCTCCTTGCTGCTCCTCGCTCTCCTCCTTCCTCTTCTCTTCTTCGCTCCGCCGCACGCCCAAGCTCCGGCGAACGCTGCGGTGACAGCTCGCAATGAGTTCTTCCTCCGCCACCGCGCCTCCCCCAGTGCGCTCCGGCACCTGGGATGGCTCCGAAGTTCATGAAGACGATGTTGAGTTCCTCCGCCGGACTTGTCGGCTTCCCGGCGAGGATCGCGTGCATGTGTGTCTTGCACCAAAGGGGGAGATTCCCCCGCGCCGCAGGAGGGCGAGCGGGTTATCTTGCGCTCGCACTACCTGCGCGGGTTGGGGCTGCCAGCGAGCAGTTTCTTACGGTCCTTCCTCGAATTCTACAGCCTCCAGCCGCACCACCTCACCCCCAACATAATGGTGCTTCTGTCCACCTTCGTGGCCATGTGCTTTTAATCGGGAGATGGAGGGGAAGGGATTGTCGGCCCCATTTTCGTGTATTCGGTTTAGCATTGCAAGTTTTATGCGGAGGGTGCCGACTCAGTTTTTTCCGAGCCCCCTTAATCTTTTTCATGTTCCCTCCACTTTTTGGCTTGTGCTCTAGCTTGCCGGACAGCCGCTCTGCGGTCTGTGGCTGAGAGTGGGCCGCGAAGTGGAGTGTATAGTACTCAGAGTCTGGGAGCAGATTCAACCGACTAGATACTTGTAAAGGAAACAGCCGGATCACCCGATCCGTTTTTCTTCCCGGACATTTTTCGCGTGGGTGGCCTCTAGCGTTCACTCTTGCTATTTGGATAGCCGCTCTGCGGTATGTGACTAAGAGTGGGCCTTTGGTACCGCGCCCGGTACTAAGCCGTCTGCGGGAACTAACGTCTCAGGCCAAGCGGCCAGCCCCCGGGCCAACTCTGGCTGGCGCTGGGGCAAATAGTGATGCAACCGTAATTAAAATGCGGAGATAGCCCCCGAGCATCGATCGGGGTTATCCGTGCTTGCGTGATGCAAAACTATGCGGGCGAGGAGCTCACATTGATTTTCATGTACTCGCGATCGTCGAAGACAGCCGGCGCGACTTGGCGCTCGCGGAGCACGTCGTCGCACCCGCTGGGTGTAGCCTTCGAGCCCCCGAGTGCTTGAAGGGGGGTCCTGGCCGGTTAGGCCCGACTGGCCAGGCGGCGAGGTGTCTACAACGCCTTTTTCTTCTCTCTCTCTCCCTCTCTCTCTCTCTCTCTCTCTCTCTCTCTCTCTCTCTCTCTCTCTCTCTCTCTCTCTCTCTCTTTCTCTGCCGGCTACTGGCAGCCGGACAAAACTCTTCTTTTGTCTCTTGTTTTCTTCCATGGTGGCGCGCCAGCGCACCCACTAGGTGTAGCCCCTGAGATTCGGGCCGACTGCTGAGCAGTCGGGCCGGATCTCCCGGCAACTACTTTGTCTTCTTATTCACGGGGGCGCGTCAGCGCACCCGCTGGGTGTAGCCCCCGAGATTCGGGCCGACTGCTGAGCAGTCGGGCCGGATCTCCCGGTGACTACTTTGTCTTCTTCTTTTTCTTCTTCAGCCGGCTGGGTGGGCGGACCCCGACACAGCAGTCGGGCGCTTTGCAGCCGGCCAGGCAGCCAGCGGTCGGAGTCACATCTGGAAGTCGGACGCACACCTTTTTTTCGCCAGCCGGCTGTGGGCAGTCGGCCCTTGGCTTTTTTGGCCGGATCACGGGCAACCGGCCCTTTCTTTTCTCTTCTCTCTTTTTGTCCGACTCCATGCGGGGAGCCAGACCCTCTTTTGTTTTGGTGGGGAGCCGGACTTTTCTAACAGTCAGGCTCCAACTTTTTTCTACCCGGCCGTCATTTTTCTTCCAGCCGGCCATTGGGCAGGCGGCCCTGCAAGGGTGCCAGTCAGCGCGAGGCAGGGAGGCGGGAGGTGACGGGCACGCGGACGCCGGCTAGAGCGGTGAGCCGGCCGCGCGCGTGGATGTCGGCTGGAGCAGCGAGTCGGCCCAGGCGGCGTGGGGCGGCCGGCCGAAGTACCGCGACCCGACAGTCAGCGCGGGAGGCCGAGACAGGGCCGCAGCCGGCGCGGTGTGGTTGGAGCCAGCCCGCATGGGGTCTGAGGTGAGGCGGGGTGGCCGGGGCGCGCAGCCACGCGGGCAGGGCGGACGCTGGCCCGCAAACGCACTAGCGGGCGGAGTCGGCGCGGCGCGATCGAAGCCGGCCTTGGGCGAAGCGAGGCGGGCGGGCGGAGCCGCGGGCGCACAGGGGCAGCCGGATCCGGCGCGACGCAGAAGGAGCTGGACCCGGCCCTGTGGGCGCAGGCGGCGAGCCGACAGGTACTGGGGGAGCCGGACCGAAACATGCAGCCGGCCCGCCCGAAGCCGGCAGGCAGCCGGAGCAACGGGTCGGGGGTCGGGTGTGGGAACCCGCGCGGGATCCGGTACACCGCGGGGGCGCGAAGGGGAAGCCGGGCGCGGCTGGGTGGCGTGAAGTCAGCCGGGTGCGGCCAGACGGTCGGGAGGAGATCCGGCCGGTGCGAGGCGAGGCGGAGCCGGACGACGGAGCCGACCTGCACGGGGCGGCCACCTGGAGACGGGGGAAGGAGGCGCAGCCCCGCGGTAAGCCGACGTGGGGGCGCGGCCGACTAAGGCGGGACTTTGCCCGCTAGCGAGGACGCGGAGCCGCACACGGGCGGACGCGGGTGCAGGGGAGCAGAGGGAGACGCTGCTGCGGGGGAGGAGGTGGAGCCAGACCGAGCGGACCGAGTGGCGGGAGCCGGCAGCAGGACTCCGGCGCGGGACTCAGCGCTGTTGCTGGTGAAGGTGCAAGGCGCAGGCAGAGGTAGCAGCCATGGCGAGGCGAACTGGCAGGCAGCAGGTAGTCCGCCTCCCCCTCCCCGCAAGGAGAGGCGAGTCTCCCCGCCGCCTCTTGACCATCCGACTCTCGGTGACCGCCTTGGCCGCCGAGAGGGAGTTGGAGAGAATTACGCCCGCCACCGGATCGACCAACTCCACCGATCCTTAGCGTTGGAGGAAGAAGACAAGCTGGGTCAACCTTGTTTCGTGCTCCGCATTCGGGACGAACCCTTTCCCAGAGGGTTCACACTCCCAAGAGACACGCCCAAGTGTACCGGCTCCGTGAAGCCGGAAGACTGGCTAGTCGACTACTCCACGGCTGTCAGCATAGCAAACGGCAACAAGCGTGTCGCCATAAAGTACATTCCGCTCATGCTCCAGGGCACGGCCCGGACGTGGCTGAACAGCCTAAGGCCCCGCAGCATCAACAGCTGGGTCGACTTCACCTAAGCGTTCTTCCGCAACTTCACCAGCACGTACAAGCGTCCTCCCAAGCCTCGTCAGCTCTCCTTGTGCGTGCAAGGCCCCGACGAGTCGACTCGTGATTACCTCACGTGTTGGGCCGAGCTCCGGAACTCCTGCGAGGGCGTGCACGAGGTGCGGGCCACCGAGTACTTCACAGCCGGGTGCAGAGAAGGCACCCTCCTCAAGCACAAGCTCCTTTGCGATGAGCCAGAAACCCTCGACGAGCTGCTGATCATAGCGGACAAGTATGCCACGGCTGACACCTCCATCAAGGCGGAAATTCAAATCAGCACAACTGGCAAAGTGGCTCCTCAAGCTCCAAGAAATCCGGCGGCAGACGCCGGCCGGCGACAACAGCAGGGCGACAACAAGCGCAAGGCCCCGCAGCCCGCTTCCAGCAGCCGGCAGGTCGCGACCGTTGAAGCCCAGCAGCCAGAAGAGCAGCCCCCGCCCAAGCGACAGAAAGGCGGCAAGCCAAACTAGTTGCCGGCCTTCTCCTATGAGCAGACCTTGGATGGACCTTGCAAGTTCCACAGCGGCGCAAAGCCATCGAATCACACCACCCGGAAGTGCCACTGGCTCACTAGGATCGCCAAGGGAGACGACCTCCTGCCTCCTCCGTCTGCTGGGTAGCCGCCTCCGCCTCCGCCCCAGCAGCCGGATGTCAGGCCTGTCGGCGTGGTACAAGACGAATACCCTGAAGAGCATGGAGCCTATATGGTGTTCACCAGTGTTCAGACCGCTCGGGGACGAAGATGCTGGTGTCAGTGTACTCGTCGATCGCCACAGCACGCTTGACGAGGGCGTCTTCTACGGCCGCCAGCTCCGGCTGGGCCTCCGACCAAAGCGTGGCCAGCCGGTCTAGGTCTAGCCCCGGATACCATGCCTTGACGAACTCCAAGGCCCGGCGCGCTCTAGCTCGGGCCGAAGAGCCCTTCCAGGCCTCAAGACGACCAACCGCGACCTCCAGCCTCTTGGCCGTCAGGCTGGGGGTGCGTGGAGCCTGCATATCCAGCCACAGGGCGGCAATCGCCTGGGCACCAACACGCTGAAGCCGGTGCAGCATCCGGTGAGCCGGCCGGAGGCGAGCCTTGATGCTCAGGATGTGCTCGTCAAGAGTTCGGGGGGCATTGGCGGCAATCTCTGTGCCCTCCGCCCTCCGACCTTCACGGTCAGCCTCGATGGCTTGGATGGCGGCCTGCGACTGCCCAGGAAGAAGTCTGCAAAGACACAAAGAAACGAAGAAGCAAGTCAAAAACCAGGAGTCAGCACGATTTAAGTCGGCAGCTCAAAGAAAGAAAATAAAGAAACTTACCATCAACAATGTCTTCAATCTCGTGGAAGCCGGAGGACACCAGCGCCTCCTTGTCAGACCAGGAGGAGCGCTCGCTCGCGAACTCGGCCAGGAGGGCAGTTTCCGTCTCCTCCGCCTTCCTCTGCGTCTTCACAAGCAGCTCCTTCTGCTCTGCCAATTGAGTGGCCAGCAGATCACGCTCCATGGCGAGCTTGCCGCACTCCTCCTCTTTGGCGCGCAAAGCAGAGTTGGCGTCGCTTAGCTGCTGTTGAAGAGCAGCGTTGGCCCCTGTGAAGAAGAAAGAAAGAAGGCGTCAAGTCATCAGTAAAGAAGGTCGCCGAGGAGATCCGGCCCGACTGCTCAGCAGTCGGCTCGAATCTCGGGGACTACAGCCTGCGGGTGCGCCAGCGCGCCCCCACGAAGAAGGAAAAAAGGACTTACTCCGGCTCTCCGACAGATCGGCAGTCTGCTTGCCTAGCTCTTCGACGTTACGGTTGAAGGCAGTGACGCGGAGGTTGTGGTAATTCCTTCGATGAACGTTTCAGACAAAAAGTTAACACCCAAAGTTCATCAATTGGAGTTCCGGGCTGCCTGCTCAGCAGCTAGCCCGAAACTCGGGGACTACACCCAGTGGGTGCGCTGGCGTGCCCCCACAGAGAGGAACAAGAAAAACAAAGACCTCAGGGAAAAAACATACCCGGACGGCTGCCCGCGATGCCAGGAATGCCTTGGTGCAACTCTGGAGAGCGTCGCCCTCAGCGCGAAGCTTCGCCTGGACATCCAGGAGCGCCTGGTTCGGCGGCCCTGTGCCGCCTCCTCGCACCCACCCAGTAGGCGTGGCGCTTGTCGCCTCGGCGTCTAGGATCGCCGAGCTCGCGGTGCCGGCTTCCAGGGGGCGGAGCGCCGAAGTCTCCTTCTCCAGACGGCGGCGCGTTGGCGAGCCGACTTGAAGAAGTAGCCTCGCCACGGCCTCGTCTTCGGTCGGCGGCACCGGAGGGCCTGCCGGCTGCCCGCCCTACGCACCTTCAGACGGCGGCGGAGGCGGCGGCGGAACATTCACATCCGGCGTAGAGGGGTTGCCGCCCTCCCCCTCCACGACGGGGTTCTCCCCGCCGGCTTCCCCAGTCTGCCCCATGAACTCCGTAGGCGGCAGCGCAGAGTTCAACGGGGTAACGAGAACCGCCGAATGGTGGCGTGCGGCTTCCTCGGCCTGCTGCTTCGCCGCGGCGGCGGCTTCGGCCTCCGCCTGTTTTTTCTTGTTGGAGGCCTCTGCCCTGTCGGCCTCCGCCTTCTCCAGGCGGAGGGCCTCTTCTTTGTTGCGCTTCTCCCGCGCATTCCGCTCCGTCGCCTCCCGGAGATCAGCAGCGGGGTCAATCCTCCGAGTGGTGGCGGACGTCTCCGCTAACCCCATGACGGAGGCGGCGGTGACCCTCTCAAGAGAGAGGGGAGCCTTGAAGCAAGAGGGGCAAGCAGAGACTTAGACAAAGTCACGAAGAAAGAATAAAACTTTGAAGACAGAATACTTACGCGGAGACCAATGGCGGCTTCTTCACTTCCTTACGGAAGCGGATGGCCTTTGCGGCCACCTCGTCCCGCCGGGTCGCTACAGCCGAACCTTTGGGCTTCTTCGGCCGACTGCTGAACAAGGTCGGCACGGCCCTGCGCTTCTTTCCGCCGCCTGGAGCGCCCGGCGCGACAGAAGAGCCCGCGCCAGGCTAGCTGGCTCCTGGCCGATGGCGAGGGCGACTTCTCCCTCGGCGTCGTCGTCGGGCCAGTCGGCGAAGGTGGCCGAGGTCCTGAAGTCGCCTGCTATTCCTCCTCCTCCCTCGGTGTCATCTTCCAGAGCCGCCGCCCCCAGATCGGGGTCGTCGATGTCGCTATCCACCCGGTCGGCAAGGAACTCGCGGGCCGACCCCGAGGTGCCGGCTGGTGGGTGGACGAGGGGATTCTAACCAAACCCGGCTAGTCAAAACAAAACTCGGCAAGAAGAAGACAATCCAAAGAAGGAAAAGAAAGGAGACTCACCACGGGCGGGGGGTTGGCGCGGGAGTACGGCTCCTTGCCTAATCGCCAGTCCTCCAGGAGCCTACTGTCCGAGAGGTAGTTCACCATGAAGGCCACCTCTTCGTGAGGCATGTCCTTGGTGCACATCCGACTCGGGTCACGGTGCCCGCTCATCTGGCATATCATATGAGGGCGGCCTTGGAGTGGGAGAACTCGACGCGAAACGAAGGCGGCCAACAGGTCCGAACCAGTCAGACCCTCTGACTGCGTCAGCACTCGGAGTCGTGTGATGGCGTCGGCTCCCGCAAGCGTCAGTGACTTGGCCCGGTACGACCAGGTGGGCAGTCGCCCAGCTGGCGGGCCAGCTTCGAATGCCGGCAAGTTGACCCAGTCTCCCCTCGCGGAGGCGTTCTTGACGTAGAAGTAGGATCTCTGCCACATCTTCATCGACTTGATCAGCGAGATGGAGGGGAAGGGATTGTCGGCCCCCGATCTTCGCACGACGATGAAAGCGCTGCACTAAGCCGGCACGCCCGCAGCCTGGGTGCCGAGCTTGGAAAAGAAGAACTCCCCCCAGAGCTCGAGGGTGGGGAGGACTCCGAGGAAGCCTTCACACATGGCCACGAAGGCGGACAGCAGCACCACTGTGTTGGGGGTGAGGTGGTGCGCTGGAGGCCGTAGAATTCGAGGAAGGACCGGAAGAAACTGCCACGCCCCTGCCTCGTCCCCTTTGATGAGGTCATGGGGTTTGTTGGATTCGCAGGCCGATTCCCCAAAGCCGGCTTCTCTGGAAGTCGTCCCTGGGACTCGGCCGTGAGCGGGCAGTCAGCCGTCTTGCCGTCGACTCCTCAGGAGGCGGCTCTTCATCCTGGGGTCTTTGAGGGGCGCAGCCCGCCCCGATGTCTTGAAAGGTTCTGGGACCCGGGTTGGCCTACCCGTGGCCCATTCCTCCGACAGTAGTCCCCGAAGCTGGTGAGGCACCGTGGACGATCGGCCGAGAAGCCTCCGCAGTTTCTCTTTCCGGGTACTCAACACATGGTCTTTGATTAACTTCTGTCGGGCCGATTAGAAGGAGTCGGACTTGCTAAACTCAGACCCACTCAATTCCGACTCGCTCGATATTTCGAACGTCGCAGCGGGATTTAAGTGGCGTGCTAGCTAAGACTCCTGGCCGCCGCCCGTTCTAGGCCTGTTGCGCGAGGGCACGTGGCTAGGCCGTCCTGCCAGCCTACGTGTGCGACGGGACATGCCCATAGGCGGGGCCCGCCACTACCGCGCCTCGACGCTCGAGCGCATCCGTTGTGGCCCCGGTGGACGGTTGGGATTCCCGTGGAGTTACTGCACGCAGTAACTTTACGTGGATCGTGCGGGTCATGGGGCTATGGGCGCAGTAAATCCCCACGTCCGCCCCCTCGGCTTCGCAGCCCACGGGGCTATAAGTAGGGGGAAGAGGGGGGCCAGCTTGCTGCTCCTCGCTCTCCTCCTTGTTCTCTTCCTCCTTGCTGCTCCTCGCTCTCCTCCTTCCTCTTCTCTTCTTCGCTCCGCCGCACGCCCAAGCTCCGGCGAACGCTGCGGCGACAGCTTGCAATGAGTTCTTCCTCCGCCGCCGCGTCTCCCCCAGTGCGCTCCGGCACATGAGACGGCTCCGAAGTTCATGAAGACCACGTTGAGTTCCTCCGCCAGACTCGTCGGCTTCCCGGCGAGGATCGCGTGTAGGTGCATCTTGCGCCAAAGGGGGAGATTTCCCCCGCGCCGCAGGAGGACGAGCGGGTTATCTTCCGCTCGCACTGCCTGCGCGGATTGGGGCTGCCGGCGAGCAGTTTCTTCCGGTCCTTCCTCGAATTCTACGGCCTCCAGTCGCACCAGCTCATGACAGACACTTCGGCAGCAGGAAGAAAGAAAATAAAGAAACTCACCATCAACGATGTCTTCAATCTCGTGGAAGCCGGAGGACAGCAGCGCCTCCTTGTCAGACCAGGAGGAGCGCTCGCTCGCGAACTCGGCCAGGAGGGCGGTTTCCGTCTCCTCCGCCTCCCTCTGCGTCTTCACAAGCAGCTCCTTCTGCTCTGCCAATTGAGTGGCCAGCAGATCGCGCTCCATGGCGAGATTGCCGCACTCCTCCTCTTTGGCGAACAAAGCAGAGTTGGCGTCGCTCAGCTGCTGTTGAAGAGCAGCGTCGGCCCCTGAGAAGAAGAAAGAAAGAAGGAGTCAAGTCATCAGTAAAGAAGGTCGCCGGGGAGAGGCCCGCGCAGGAGTCCCACTGCCGGCTCCCGCCACTCGGCCTGCTCGGTCCGGCTCCACCTCCTCCCCCGCAGCGGCGTCTCCCTCCGCTCCCCTGCACCCACGTCCGACCGTGTGCGGCTCCGCGTCCTCGCTCGCGGGCAAAGTCCCACCTCGGTCGGCCACACCCCCGCGCCGGCTTACCGCGGCCGGCTACGCCTCCTTTCCCCGTCTCTAGGTGGCCGCCCCACGCAGGTCGGCTCCGTCACCCGGCTCCGCCTCGCCTCGCACCGTCCAGATCTCCTCCTGACCGTCTGGCCGCGCCCGGCTGACTTCACGCCACCCGGCCGCGCCCAGCCTCCCCTTCGCGCGCCCGCGGCTTACCGGCTCCCGCGCGGGTTCCTGCACCTGACCCCTGACCCGTTGTTCCGGCGGCCTGCAGGCTTCGGGCGGGCCGGCTGCTTGTTCTGGTTCGGCTCCCCCAGCACCTACCGGCTCGCCGCCTGCGCCCCTGTGCGCCCGCGGCTCCCGCGTCGGATCCGGCTGCCCTTGTGCGCCCGCGGCTCCGCCCGGCCGCCTCGCTTCGCCCGAGGCCGGCTTCGACCGCACCGCGCGACTCCGCCCGCTAGTGCGTCCACGGGCCAGTGTCCGCCCTGCCCGCATGGCTGCACGCCCCGGCCACGCCACCTCGCCTCAGACCCCATGCGGGATGGCTCCAACCACACCGCGCTGGTTGCGGCCCTATCCCGGTCTCCCGCGCTGGCTGTCGAGTCGCGGTGCTTCGGCTGGCCGCCCCGCGCCGCCTGGGCCGACTCGCTGCTCCAGCCGACATCCACGCGCGCGGACGGCTCACCGCTCTAGCCGGCGTCCACGTGCCCGTCACCTCCCGCCTTCGTGCCTCGCGCCGACTGGCGCCCTTGCGGGGCCGCCTACCCAATGGCCGGCTGGAAGAAAAATGACGGCCAGGTAGAAAAAAGTTGGAGCCCGACTGTTAGAAAAGTCAATGGACGAGTGCCAAGCCGGCTCCCCACCAAAAAAGAGGGTCCGGCTCCCCACATGGAGTCGGACAGAAAGAGAGAAAACAAAAGAAAGGGCCGGCTGCTCGTGATCCGGCTAAAAAAGCCAAGGGCCGACTTCCCACAGCCGGCTGGCAAAAAAAAAGGTGTGCGTCCGACTTCCAGATGTGCCTCCGACCGCTGGCTGCCTGGCCGGCTACAAAGCGCCCGACTGCTGTGTCGGGGTCCGCCCACCCAGCCGGCTGAAGAAGAAAAAGAAGAAGACAAAGTTGTCACCGGGAGATCCGGCCCGACTGCTCAGCAGTCGGTCCGAATCTCGGGGGCTACACCCAGTGGTTGCGCTGACGCGCCCCCGTGAATAAGAAGACAAAGTAGTTGCCGGGAGATACGGCCCGACTGCTCAGCAGTCGGCCCGAATCTCAGGGGCTACACCCAGTGGGTGCACTGGCGCGCCCCCACGGAAGAAAACAAGACACAAGAGAAGAGTTTTGTCCAGCTCCCAGCAACCGGCAGAGAAAGATAGAGAGAGAGAGAGAGAGAGAGAGAGAGAGAGAGAGAGAGAGAGAGAGAGAGAGAGAGAGAGAGAGAAGAAAAAGGCGTTGCAGACACCTCGCCGCCTGGCCGGTTGGGCCTGAGTGGCCGGGACCCCCCTTCGAGCACCTGGGGGCTCGAAGGCTACACCCAGCGGGTGCGACGACGTGCTCCGCGAGTGCCGAGTCGCGCTGGCTGTCTTCGACGATCGTGACTACACGAAAATCAATGTGAGCTCCTCACCCGCATATTTTTGCATCACGCAAGCACGGATAACCCCGAGCGATGCTCGGGGGCTATCTCCACATTTTAATTACGGTTGCATCACTGTTTGCCCCGGCACTAGCCAGAGTTGGCCCGGGGGCTGGCCGCTTGGCCTGAGACGTTAGTTCCCGCAGACGGCTTAGTACCGTGCACGGTACCAAAGGCCCACTCTTAGTCACAGACCGCAGAGCGGCTGTCCGACTAGCAAGAGTGAACGCTGGAGGCCACCCACGTGAAAAACGTCCGAGAAGAAAAACGGATCGGGCGATCCGACCGTTTCCTTTACAAGTATCTACTCGGTTGAATCTGCTCCCAGACTCTGAGTACTGTACACTCCACTTCGCGGCCCACTCTCAGCCACAGACCGCAGAGCGGCTGTCCGGCAAGCAAGAGCACAAGCCAAAAAGTGGAGGGAACATGAAAAAGATTAAGGGGGCTCGAAAGAAACCGAGTCGTCACCCTCCGCATAAAACTTGCAATGCTAAAAGCAAACATTTGATATATCTGCGTGGACTAACTTTTTCTTTTTCATGATCATTTCCATGAACACTCGCCAAAAAACCTTCGCCCAACTTTGCCAAGTTGCCCGGAGGCTTGGGGGCTACTGTCGAAGTAATTGGACACGGATACCCCGAAGACGGCGAGACAAGAATTCAAGACATCGGGGCTAGCGAAGCCCCTCAGTCCAACTACCAGGCCGACTGCTGGCTGCCGACTACTCCACCAGGCCGACTGCTGGATGCCGACTCCTCCACCAGGCCGACTGCTAGCTGCCGACTCCTCCACTAGTCCGGCTGCCCGAAGTCAACTGCGGCCTGACGCGACCCCGATGTGACGGCCGTACCCGGCACTGTTCACGTTTCACTCCAGCCATCATGTACAGTGTCCCTTATCCCTGGGCACTATTTATGAAGTGATCCAGGGGACAAGGATCACACCCCACCATACCCCCTTGCTCCCATACCACACTTAGCTTAGATAGTAAGCTAGCTCCACACTATACATATCCATACATCCATCCATCCACCCTCACATGCACACACGCATGAGCATACACATGCTCACGGCCATGAGCCATGAGCATGGCCGGCCACTAGAGCATGCCACATACATGCATATATGAAACCAGATGCATGTGGCACTTCTTTCAGATACAGCTCCAGGAGCAACTCTGTACCAGATATACTAGATATACTCAGACATGCAGGAGTAGTGGTGTTATCTCTCCGAAGAGCCCCGAACCTGGGTAAACTAGCGCATGCTACTCGCATACCTGTCCCTGGATATTCCGGCAGCAGTCTTGCCCTCACATGAAGCCACCTTGTGGCATATGTCGTCTTGCACCCCCCGTGAGAATACCACGACATTTGGCGGTCCAGAACAGATCTCCGGACGGCGGTGCACCAGGCCCCACAGTGGGCGCCAAATGTCGGGGGTAGTTCTGCTTGGAGGTCGACAGTACCTCGCTCAGGTAATATACTGGTCTCTGGACAGGCAGTGCCTTGCCTTCCTCCTTGCGCTCCACTACAATGACCGCGCTGACTACTCGGCTGGTGGCGGAGATGTACAGGAGCATAGGTTCCTTGGGAGTCGGAGCCGCCAGGACAGGTGGAGTAGTCAACATCTTCTTCAACTGGTGAAAAGCTTCGTCCGGTTTATGGTTCCACTCGAAAAAAGTGGTCTTCTTCATGAGTTGGTACAAGGGGAGAGCTTTCTCGCCCAGCTGACTGATGAATCGGCTGATGGATGCCAAGTAGCCGATGAACTTCTGCACGTCCAGCAGTCGGCTGGGTACCTCCATTCTCTCAATGGCCTTGATCTTTACTGGGTTGCATTCTATGCCGCGTTCAGAGACCAGGAAGCCAAGGAGCTGGCCGACTGGTACTCCGAAGACACACTTCTCAGGGTTGAGCTTGATCTGGAACCGGCGCAGGTCCTCAAAGGTCTCCTTGAGGTCTTCCAGCAGTGTCCCACGTTTTTTCCATCTTCACCACCATGTCGTCCACATAAACGTGGGCGTTCCCGCCGAGCTGCTTGAGGTGGCACTTCTGCATGCAATGCTGAAAGGTGGCGCCGGCGTTCCTTCAGCCGAACGTCATGGTGAGGTAGCAGAAGGCTCCAAACGGTGTGATGAAGGCGGTTTTCAGTCTGTCAGCCGGGTTTAGCTTGATCTGGTGATATCCAGAATATGCATCCAAAAAACTCAACAGCTCGCATCCGGCTGTGGAGTTTATCACCTGATCGATTCTTGGTAAAGAAAATGGGTCCTTGGGGGAGGCCTTGTTGAGGCTCGTGTAGTCAATACACAATCGCCACTGCTTGTTCTTCTTTAGTACCAGGACCAGATTTGCTAGCCATTCTGGAAAGAATACTTCCATAATCAAGCCGGCTGCTAGGAGTCGGGCTATCTCTTCTCCGACAACTCTTCTCTTCTCTTCCGATAAGCGGCGCAGGGGCTGTCTGACCGGCTTTGCATCAGATCGGACATGTAACTTGTGCTCGGTGAATTCCGTCGGTACACCTGGCATGTCTTTGGGGGACCATGCAAAGATGTCTCGATTCTCACGGAGGAAATCGACGAGCTCGCCTTCCTATTTGCTGTCGAGGTTTGCACCTACGACGGCGTACCTCTCTAGGTGCTCCGGGTCCAAGGGTATCTTCTTTGTCTCTTTGGCCGGCTTGAACGAACCCTCAGTCTCCGACTCTTTTGGGTTGGGAGACACCTCAGGCTGCTTTCCGGCCATCGCCACAACTCGCTCAAGGAGCCGCTTCTCAGCCGCGATTACCAAGGACTCGGCCAGCCGACTGCTCTCTGCTGTGCAAGCAGACGACTTCCGGTAGTCGCCAGCCACAGTCAGAATTCCCTTGGAACTGGGCATCTTCATCTTGAGGTAGGCATAGTGGGGGACCGCCATGAACTTGGCCAAGGCAGGTCGGCCAAGGAGCGCATGGTATGGGCTCTCAAGATCCACCACCTCAAACCAAACGGGCTTCCTACGGAAGTGATCTTTGTCCCCAAAGAGGACGTCCATCAGGATCTTGCCGATTGGCGAGTAGGAAAGCCCAGGAACAATGCCGTGGAACACAGTTCGGCTGTTCTGAAGCTGTCTTTGCTTGATTCCTAACTTCTCCATGGTGTCCTTGTACATGATATTGATGTTGCTGCCCCCGTCTATCAGAACTCACGAGAAATGCGCGACTCGTCTGTCCGTAGCAAAGGTGGCGTTCAGGACCAAAGCATAGGAGCCCGGACTCGGCCTCACTTCTGGGTGGTCAGCCTTGCTCCAGCTGATGGGCTTCTCAGACCAGTGCTTGAACTCTGGCGTCTCCGACGCTACCGCGTTCACCTCTTGTCGCTGCAGCCGCCTGCTGCGTCGATCATCAGCCACACTGGTGAACACCACATAGGCTCCATGCTCTTCAGGGTATTCGTCTTGTACCGCGCCGACTGGCCTGACAGCCGGCTGCTAGGGCGGAGGTGGAGGCGGCTGCCTAGCAGGCGGGGGAGGCAGGAGGCCGTCTCCCTTGGCGATCCTGGTGATCCAGTGGCACTACCAGAAGATGTGCTATGGCGTACACTTTGCTGCCAAGAAATTGAAACCTTACTTTCAAGAGCATCCAATATCGATGGTCTGCACGGCCCCACTTGCCGAGATCATTGGTAGCCGAGATGCTTCTAGCCGAGTGGCCAAGTGGGCCATAGAGCTGGCTCCTTATACCATCCACTACCAGCCCCGCACCGCCATCAAGTCACAAGCACTGGCCGACTTCCTCGTCGACTGGGCCGAGACCCAGTACCTACCTCCAGCACCTGATTCCACCCATTGGTGGATGCATTTCGACGGCTCCAAGATGCGCACTGGCTTGGGAGCCGGCGTCGTCCTCACCTCTCCCAAAGGCGACAAGCTCAAGTATGCGCTGCAAATCCACTTTGCCGCCTCCAATAACGTCACCGAGTACGAGGCGCTCATTCATGGGCTCCGGCTTGCCAAAGAGCTTGGCATCTGCCGGATCTTGTGTTATGGCGACTCAGACTTAGTGGTCCAGCAATCATCTGGCGACTGGGACGCGAAAGATGCAAACATGGCGAGCTACTGTTTCCTTATGCAGCAACTCAGCGGGTATTTCGAAGGGTGCGAGTTCCTCCATGTGCCAAGGAATGACAACGATCAAGCAGATGCATTGGCACGAATCGGCTCTACCCGCCAAGCAATACCATCTGGTGTCGCCCATCAATGCCTCCTCAAGCCGTCTGTCAAGCCTTCACCAGAATCAGACTCCATTTTGTGCCAGCTCCTCCCGAAGACGTCGGATCCGACTCCAGAGCTCCGACAGTCGGAACGAGGATTTTGGCGGAAGACCCCAAAGCTGCCACAGCCAAACCCGGCCCGGGGACTGCGGTGGCGGACTCGAAGACTCCAAAACTCGGCCCAAGGACCGCGCCAGTCGGCCTGGGGACTTCAACAACCTAGCAAGCGGCTGTTGACTCCACCCTGCCGCCTCCCAGCCCAACCGCCCTCGTCCAAGTCGCAGTTCTGGCAGCCGAAGAAATAGCAGCACCCTCATGGGCCCAGCCCATCCTCAAATTCCTGGTGAACAAAGAGCTGCCGACCGATGAAACTTCGGCTCGGCAAATACAATGCCGGGTGGCAGCCTACACCATAGTCAACAGAGAGCTGGTCAGGCGCAACGTCACTGGTGTCTACCAGCGCTGCGTAGAGCTAGAGCAAGGCCAAGCGATTCTCAAAGACATCCATCAAGGCAAGTGCGGCCACCATGCGGCTTCAAGAGCACTCGTCGCCCAAGCCTTTCGGCACGGTTTCTTCTAGCCAACTGCCTTGGAAGAGGCCAAGGAGCCGGTCCAAAGATGCAAAGGGTGTCAGAAGTTTAGCTCCAAGCCGCACCAGCCAGCTTCTGCACTCAGGACAATCCCCATTGCCTGGCCTTTCGCAGTTTGGGGTCTAGACATGGTGGGACCATTCAAAATAGCACGAGGTGGTTTAACTCACTTACTTGTCGCAGTGGACAAGTTCACCAAGTGGATAGAAGCAAAGCCAATCAAGAAGCTGAACGGTCCGACTGCCGTAACTTTCATCTCCGATATCACAATTCGGTACAGCATACCACACAGCATCACCACTGACAACGGCACAAATTTCGGCAAAGGCGCCTTGGCCCGTTTCTGCGCAACATAGGGCATCCGAATGGACCTAGCATCCGTCGCCCACCTGCAGTCAAACGGCCAAGTGTAGCGAGCAAACGGCCTCATCCTGTCCGGCATCAAGCCTCGGTTGATCGAGCCTCTGGAGTGCTCGGCTGGCTGTTGGCTCGACAAGCTGCCAGCCGTCCTCTGGAGTCTGCGCATGACTCCAAACAAGTCAACCGGCTTCACGCCCTTCTTCCTCGTCTACGATGCCGAAGCCGTCATCCCAACGGACATAGAGTTCGACTCCCCACGAGTCACCATGTACACCGAGGAGGAAGCAGAAGAAGCACGACAAGACAGCATCGATCTGCTGGAAGAGGGCCAGCTGTTGGCACTCAGCCGGTCCAGCATCTACCAGTAGAGCCTGCGCTGATACCACAACAGTAAGGTCAGGCCAAGATCTTTCCAAGAAGGAGACCTTGTGCTCCGGCTGATCTAGCGAACAGCCGGCCAGCACAAGTTGTCGGCGCCTTGGGAAGGCCCTTTCATCATCAGCAAAGTACTGGGCAATGATTCCTACTACCTGATCGATGCTCGGAAGCCCCGGCAAGGAGACAGAGCGGCCATGGAATGCAAATCTCCTCCGAAGATTTTACAGTTGATGCAGTATGTACCACGCTACCTTTTGTATTAAAGTACCAAGACTTCGGGCCCCCCGAGGCGAGCTCGGGGACTGCCCTCTTTTGTATGTATGATAAAAATTATGACTGCGAGTATGTTACTCCCTTTTTATGTCGTTTGGCACCGGGCTCGACAAGTCGGCCTGGGGACTTGCCGCCTTGCACTATGAAATGCTTCCTACAGTCGAACAAGTAGTGTGTAAACTCCCAAACCGTCTCCTGTCAGAAGTCGCAGCTCGCAGAGCGACTGTACAGTTGGCAGCAGTAAGGTAGAATGGGCATTCGCATGAAAAATGGCTAATGACTCAAAGCATAAAACATAGCTCAAGACGGCTTCTAGCCTTTCTCGCAAACCGACTCTCGAATAGTCGGATTGCCGTCTTCTATCTAACTTGCTCAAAAAATCTTGAAAACGGCTAAGTACTTGCTTTCCCAAAGTAGCCTAGCACTTCATCCAGCGACAGTCCGCAGAGCGGCTGTCCGATTGGCAAGGCAGGCAACTAAGAGAAAGCGGCAAAGGAAAAAGCCAAAAGAGCATTGAGCAAGAAAAGATCGAACTCAGATAAATATATTTACATAACATAGGCCCTTAGCCGAATTTTCGAGTAGAGGTTCAAAATACACCCCGCGGGTGGAATTGTGCGAATTAACAAGTTCTTCAAAGACTACTGAAGCAGACACAACAAAGATACAGCGGCTGCTTAGGAAGCAGCAGACAGACTCGGAGGGTCGGAGGAGGTGCCAGCGCCAGGCGTCGGGGCGGCCGGCCGGCTAGTCTCGGCTTGATCGCCTCTGGCAGCAGTCGGGTCGGTTGCACGCGGCTCGTTGCTGGAGGCATGGTCGAGCTGAGGCTGGCCGTCTGCTCCGTTTTCTGGTGCCTCCGCCTCGCCTCTGTCCTCCGCCTCACCCTCTTCCTCGACGCTGGAGCCAATCACCTCCGCCGAGTCCTCGCCGTAGTCTGGGTTCATCCCAAACCACTCCGGCGGTTCCTCCTCGCCGTCTTTAGACCACTCGGGGACGAAGATGCTGGTGTCGATGTACTCGGCGATCGCCGCAGCATGCTTGACGAGGGCGTCTTCCGCGGCCGCCAGCTCCGGCTGGGACGCCGACCGAAGTGTGGCCAGCCGGTCTAGGTCCAGCCCCGGATACCATGCCTTGACGAACTCCAAGGCTCGGCGCGCTCCAGCTCGGGCCGAAGAGCCCTTCCAGGCCTCAAGACGACCAGCCGCGACCTCCAACCAGTCAGCCGTCGCAGCATCCGGTGAGCTGACCGGAGGCGAGCCTCGACGCTCAGGATGTGCTCGTCAAGAGTTCGGGGGGCATCGGCGGCAATCACTGCGCCCTCCGCCCTCCGACCTTCACGGTCAGCCTCGATGGCTTGGATGGCGGCCTGCGACTGCCCAGGGAAGAAGTCTGCAAAGACACGAAGAAACAAAGAAGCAAGTCACAAACCAGGAGTCGGCACGATTTAAGTCGGCAGCTCGAAGAAAGAAAATAAAGAAACTCACCATCAATGATGTCTTCAATCTCATGGAAGCCGGAGGACAGCAGCGCCTCCTTGTCAGACCAGGAGGAGCGCTCGCTTGCAAACTCGGCCAGGAGGGCGGTTTCCGTTTCCTCCACCTCCCTCTGCATCTTCACAAGCAGCTCCTTCTGCTCTGCCGATTGAGTGGCCAGCAGATTGCGCTCCATGGCGAGCTTGCCACACTCCTCCTCTTTGGCGCGCAAAGCAGAGTTGGTGTCGCTCGGCTGCTGTTGAAGAGCAGCATTGGCCCCTTGGAAGAAGAAAGAAAGAAGGCGTCAAGTCATCAGTAAAGAAGGTCACCGGGGAGATCCGGCCCGACTGCTCAGCAGTCGGCCCGAATCTCGGGGACTACAGCCCACGGGTGCGCCAGCGCGCCCCCGCGAAGAAGGAAAAAGGACTTACTCCGGCTCTCTGACAGATCGGCGGTCCGCTTGCCCAGCTCTTCGACGTTACGGTTGAAGGCAGTGACGCGGAGGTTGTGGTAATCCTGTGATGAATGTTTCAGACAAAAAGTTAACACCCAAAGTTCATCAATTGGAGTTCCGGGCTGCCTGCTCAGCAGCCAGCCCAAAACTCGGGGACTACACCCAGTGGGTGCGCTGGCGCGTCCCCATAGAGAGGAACAAGAAAAACAAAGACCAAAGGGAAAAAACATACCCGGACGGCTGCCCGCGACGCCAGGAATGCCTTGGTGCAACTCTGGAGAGCGTCGCCCTCAGCGCGAAGTTTCACCTGGACGTCCAGGAGCGCCTGGTTCAGCGGCCCTATGCCGCCTCCTCGCACCCACCCAGTAGGCGCGGCGCTTGTCGCCTCGGCGTCTGGGATCGCCGAGCTGGCGGTGCCGGCTTCCAGGGGCGGGGTGCCGAAGTCGCCTTCTCCAGACGGCGGCGAGTTGGCGAGCCGACTTGAAGAAGTAGCCTCGCCACAGCCTCGTCTTCGGTCAGCGGCACCGGAGGGCCCGCTGGCTGCCCGCCCTGCGCACCTTCAGATGGCGGCGGCGGAACATTGACATCCGGCGTAGAGGGGTTGTCGCCCTCCCCCTCCACGATGGGGTTCTCCCCACCGGCTTCCCCAGTCTGCCCCGTGAACTCCGGAGGCGGCGGCGTAGAGTTCAGCAGGGTAACGAGAACCGCCAACTGGCGGCGTGCGGCTTCCTCGGCCTGCTGCTTCGCCGCGGCGGCGGCTTGGGCCTCCGCCAATTTTTTCTTGGCGGAGGCCTCCGCCCTGTCGGCCTCCGTCTTCTCCACGCGGAGGGCCTCTTCTTCGTTGCGCTTCTCCTGCGCATTCCGCTCCGTCGCCTCTCGGAGGTCAGCAGCGGGGTCAATCCGCCGAGTGGTGGCGGACGTCTCCGCTGACCCCATGACGGAGGCGGCAGTGACCCTCTCAAGAGAGAGGGGAGCCCTGAAGCAAGAGGGGCAAGCGGAGACTTAGACAAAGTCACGAAGAAAGAATAAAACTTTGAGGACAGAATACTTACGCGGAGACCAATGGCAGCTTCTTCACTTCCTTACGGAAGGGGATGGCCTTCGCGGCCGCCTCGTCTCGCCGGGTCGCCGTAGCCGAACCCTTGGGTTTCTTCGGCCGCCTGCCGAACAAGCTCGGCACGGCCCTGCGCTTCTTTCCGCCGCCTGGAGCGCCCGGTGCGACAGAAGAGCCCGCGCCAGGCTGGCTGGCTCCTGGCCGATGGCGAGGGGCGACTTCTTCCTCGGCGTCATCGTCAGGCCAGTCGGCGAAGGTGGCCGAGGTGCCGGTTGGTGGGTGGAGGAGGGGATTCTAACCAAAGCCGGCTGGTCAAAACAAAACTCGGCAAGAAGAAGACAATCCAAAGAAAGAAAAGAAAGGAGACTCACCACGGGCGGGGGGTTGGCACGGGAGTACGACTCCTTGCCGAATCGCCAGCCCTCCAGGAGCCTGCTGTCCGAGAGGTAGTTCACCATGAAGGCCACCTCTTCGTGAGGCATGTCCTTGGTGCACATCCGACTCGGGTCGCGGTGCCCGCTCATCTGGCATATCATATGAGGGCGGCCTTGGAGTGGGAGAACTCGGCGCGAAACGAAGGCGGCCAACAGGTCCGGACCAGTCAGACCCTCCGACTGCGTCAGCACTCGGAGTCGCGTGATGGCACCGGCTCTCGCAGGCGTCAGCGACTTGGCCCGGTACGACCAGTTGGGCAGTCACCCAGCCGGCAGGCCGGCTTCGAAAGCTGGCAAGTTGACCCAATCTCCCCTCGCGGAGGCGTTCTTGACGTAGAAGTAGGATCTCTGCCACATCTTCACCGACTTGATCAGCGAGAAGGAGGGGAAGGGATTGTCGGCCCCCGACCTTCGCACGACGATGAAAGCGCCGCACTGAGCGGGCACGCCTGCAGCCTGGGTGCCGAGCTTGGAAAAGAAGAACTCCCCCAGAGCTCGAGGGTGGGGAGGACTCCGAGGAAGCCTTCGCACATGGCCACGAAGGCGGACATCAGCACCAATACGTTGGGGGTGAGGTGGTGCGGCTGGAGGCCGTAGAATTCGAGGAAGGACCGGAAGAAACTGCTCGCCGGCAGCCGCAACCCGCGCAGGCAGTGCGAACGAAAGATAACCCGCTCGCCCTCCTGTGGCGCGGGGAAAATCTCCCCCTTTGGCGCAAGACGCACCTGCACGCGATCATCGCCGGGAAGCCGACGAGTCCGGCGGAGGAACTCAACGTGGTCTTCATGAACGTCGGAGCCGTCCCAGGTGCCGGAGCGCACTGGGGGAGCCGCGACGGCGGAGGAAGAACTCATTGCGAGCTGTCGCCGCAGCGTTCGTCGAAGCTTGGGCGTGCGGCGGAGCAAAGAAGAGAAGAGGAAGGAGGAGAGCGAGGAGCAGCAAGGAGGAAGAGAACGAGGAGTAGTGGGAAGGAGGGGCGCGCGTGCCCCCCTCTTCCCCCTACTTATAGCCCAGTGGGCTGCGAAGCCGAGGGGGCGGATGTGGGGATTTAATGCACCCACAACCCCACGACCCCCACGATCCACGTAAAGCTACTGTGCGCAGTAACTCCACGGGAATCCCAACCGTCCACCGGGGCCGCAGCGGATCCGCTCGAGCGCCAAGGCACCGTAGTGGCGGGTCCGGCCTATTGGCCTGTCCCGTCACGCGCGTAGGCTGGCAGGACGGCCTAGCCACATGCCCTCGCGTGACAGGCCTAACGGGCGGCGGCCAGGAGGCTTAGCTAGCATGCCACTTAAATCCCGCTGCGACGTTCGAAATACCGAGCGAGTCGGAATTGAGTGGGTCCGAGTTTAGCAAGTCCGACTCCTTCTAATCGGCCCAGCAGAAGTCAATCAAAGACCATGTGTTGAGCACCTGGAAAGAGAAACTGCTGAGGCTTCTTGGTCGATCGTCCGCGGCGTCTCACCAGCTTTGGGGACTACTGTCGGAGTAATGGGCCACGGGGAGGCCAACCCGGGTCCCAGAACCTTTCAAGACATCGGGGCGGGCTGCGCCCCTCAAAGACCCCAGGACGAAGAGCCGCCTCCTAAGGAGTCGACGGCAAGACGGCCGACTGCCCGCTCACGGCCGAGTCCTAGGGACGACTTCTAAAGAAGCCAGCTTTGGGGAGTTGGCCTGCGACTCCAACAAACCCCATGACCTCATCAAAGGGGACGAGGCAAGGGCGTGGCTACAGTGAAGCCCACCCCGCCCCTCACCAAGGGCAGGCATGGCCACAACACGCCGTACCCCGGAAGATCTCCGTGCGGCGTGGCACTATTGCCATGCCGACCCTGACATCTGCACCGCAGGGCCGAATCCTGCACCCATGACGGCTTGTCTGTACGGCCTGGAGGCAGCAGGCCCCCCATGTCAGTGAGACCTCGGGAGACGGTAGGACAACCACCAGTCGGACCCGTCGGGAGTCGGCCCGGGGGAGTCGGCCGAGCCCTCCCCCGGGGCCCACGCACCATTAATCAAGATGTGATGGGGAGAGGCAACAGTGATTGTCGTGGTTCTAAGTCTGACAGTAGAGTGGGGGTAGGTATAGAGAGGCAAGGTCCTAGCTATGGAGAGGTTGTAAACACAAGAGATGTACGAGTTCAGGCCCTTCTCGGAAGAAGTAAAAGCCCTACGTCTCTGAGCCCAGAGGCGGTCGAGTGGATTGCGTGTATATGAGTTACAGGGTGCCGAACCCTTCTGCCTGTGGAGGGGGGTGGCTTATATAGAGTGCGCCAGGACCCCAGCCAGCCCACGTAATGAAGGGTTTAAGGGACATTAAGTCCGGGGCGTTACTGGTAACGTCCCACATAAAGTGTCTTAACTACCATAAAGTCTACTTAACTACAGGCCGTTGCAGTGCAGAGTGCCTTTTGACCTCCTGGTAGTCGAGTGAGTCTTCGTGGTCGAGTCCTTCAAGTCAGTCGAGTGAGTCCCTCGTTGGTCGACTGGAAGGTGACCTCTTCTAAGGGTGTCCTTGGGCAGGGTATTTAGATCAGGTCTGCGACCCTACCCTAGGTACATGACTCCATCATTAGCCCCCGAATGGATTGAGGCTTTGAGTGAGGAAGGAGCTGATGTTGTTTCCGATTAACCTTTGCACACTGGTCGTGCGTTGTTCTGGACCAAAGAATCTCTTCGTTGATAGTGAGCAACCTGTCTTCAGTCGACTCGATCCATTCTTTTCTTTCGTCGAGTGATCTTTCGGGCTT
Source organism: Triticum dicoccoides (assembly GCF_002162155.2). Taxonomy (NCBI): domain Eukaryota; kingdom Viridiplantae; phylum Streptophyta; class Magnoliopsida; order Poales; family Poaceae; genus Triticum; species Triticum dicoccoides. The sequence continues at coordinate 302,410,694 of NC_041380.1, read as the reverse complement.
CGACGATTTCCGAGCGATGGATCGCAGGAAATCCCGCGCCTGACAGATCGATCTGCCGTTCGCGGATTCCGCAGGATGCGAAATTTGGGGAAACGCGCGAAGCGGAGCGGACCGCGGCGTTCGGATGGGACGGGACATAGACGCCTCGATCCCTGCGCCGCTTTCTTCGCCACGTATCCCGCCTGCATAACTGTTCCAGGATATGATTAGATCGACCGGGCCGACCTGTCATCCACTCGGAAGGGACCTTATAAATGGGCCCGGCGAGGGTTTTTTGAACAGTGCCTCAGCATTCTCTTTCTCTGCTCCCTTCGTCTCCGCCCAACGCACTCGCTCTCGCCTCCGCACAACTTCTCCTCGCGCGTCTCACCGGCAACCATGGCCAAGGAGAAGACGGCGGCGCTGGAACGCGCGAAGAAGGCGTCGGCGACGGAGAAGGCGAAGGGGAGATCCACCAGCCGCGGCGGGTCTTCGTCTAGATCCCGCCTGCCGAAAGGCTGGGTCCAGGGAGATTGGATCCAGTCGACCATCACGGAGAAGGACCTCCTCGACATGGCCAACGAGGGCCTGATCCCTCATGGAGCTGCAAGGCTTCCGGGGAAAGAATGGCAGCCCCAGCCGGAGGAGGGTGAGTGCGTGCTTCTGGCTACCCATGTCGACCGCGGATTTTCTTTGCCGCCGAGTATTTTCTTCCGTGGTTTCTTGAACTTCTTTGGAGCGCAACTCCACCACTTTACCCCAAATTCTATCGCCTATCTTGCCGCGTTCGTGTCCATGTGTGAGGGTTTTCTGGGCTGTCGACCGCACTGGGGCTTGTTCAAGCATATATTCACGTGTCGCTCTCAGACCGTGAAGAAGGCGAGCCCAGGCGACGAAAGAACCCGAGTTGTCCAAATGTGTGGGGGCCTGGGGATCCAGGTGAGGAATAAGAGCACCTTCCCAGCCATGACTTTTCCCGAGTCAGTCAGAGGCTGGCAGTCGACCTGGTTCTACTGCCAGGATCAGTCGACGCCGGGGCAGTCGAGTGGACTCCCTCAGTTTACCATGGACCGAGTGAACAAGCCCTCCTCTCTGAAGTTGATTCCGGAGGAGAAAGCTGACGTGAAGATGTTGATGGAGCGTGTAGTACAGTTGGTTCGGGAGGGAGTGACGGGCATGGATCTCCTGGAGGTTTTCCTTAGGCGTCGTATCCAGCCCCTTCAGTTTCGGAGCCATTGCATGTGGTTGTACTGTGGGACTGAGGACGAGACTCGGGTCCATCCAGAAGCAGTCGACGATGCCACTCTGGAAAGGTGGATGGCCGCCGTTACCGGAAACAAGGATAACCCACGCGGAGCCAGAAGGATTCCTCCACTCGACCACCATAGTGATCCAAACAAGGTATGCCTGCTCTGCTCCCCACTGTGTTCTTGTCATATTCATTTCTGTTTATTCTGCCAATCGGTCGATTGATCATTGTCTTGATGTCTATCAGGCCCTCACCGAGCTGTACTCGATGCCCAATGGAGCACAGGCTCCGACTGAGGAGGGTGAAGCGAGTGGGGGTGAGAGCCAGGAGGAGGAGTGGGACTCGGACGCTGCCGAGGACGATGATGACGATGACGACGATGACGGTGATGAAGATGATGCTGAAGACGAGGAAGAAGAGGAGGAGGAGGTCATACCACCGCGCTCGGAAAGGCGGTCGAAGCTTGTCCACGACCCTGCGACTGAACGTGGCAAGGGGGTTGCGACCGTTGCACAGTCGACCAAGCGCCCTCGGACCACCTCTCCGGCGCTGACTGAAAAGGCGTCGAAGCAGCCCAGGGTGGCTCCGTCAAAGCCGACCAAACTCCTGCCGAAGATGAAGGTGTCCATCCCCACCATATTAGGGTAATCGTGCTGCTTAAGTCTTCTTATTTTGTACAAACTTTATCTCTGGCTGGCGCTGGGGTTAGTCGACTGATCCTTTGGAGTTGCAGTGCTGCTACTTCCGAGACCTCAGCCCGGGCTGATGACCATGAGATGGAGGACGCAGCAACCTCAAAACCAGGTACTATACTCTTAACGCCGTTTTTAGTCGACTGACTTATGATCTATAATCCTGATTCTTCTCTGTAGCTCCACCCAATGTTGTTATCACTCTCCCAGATGATGATGAAGATGAGGAACCACTGAAGCACAGAAGGAGTAGGAAAACGTCTGCCAGCAGGGTGCCCCAGGATGTGACGGCGCCTGAGACTCTGGTTGCGGAGGAGGAGAACACCACTCGACACACTGTGTCCTTCGCAGATCCACTGACGAGTGCTCAGCAGCCCTCCCTCTTCACGACGCACCACGTCCCAGAGGACCAAGCTGGCGCCGCGAAGGAGGCGATACGCCAGGCAGGGATCATGATGGAGCAGTTAAGGACCATCCGGGATGCGAGCCAGGCAGCTTACGACGCCAGTTCCGCCCTTCAAAGCAATATTCAGGTCAGTCGACCATCGCCTGTTCTGTTAGGATATGCTATCAAAAACTTTTCTTTCCAACATCTACGGTAGTCACCCACTGGGTGTGTCGATTTAGACTCCGTGTTAGCGGGGGCACGCTGAGTGCACCCGCTGGGTGTAGTCCCCAAGGCTAAGGTCGACTGCTGGCAGTCGACCTTAGGCTTTATAATTTCAGTCTTTCCGTCATTCGACTATGGCGAATGGATTTCGAAAGCCGGTCGACTGGTCGACTCTGTCTTCAATAGGATTAGTGGGAGCACGCTGAGTGCACCCACTGGGTGTAGCCCCCGAGGCTAAGGTTGACTGCTGGCAGTCGTCCTTAGGCTTTATAATTTCAGTCTTTCCGTCATTCGACTATGGCGAATTGATATCGGAAACCGGTCGACTGGTCGACTCTGTCTTCAATAGGATTAGTGGGGGCATGCTGAGTGCACCCACTGGGTGTAGTCCCCGAGACTGTGGTCGACTGCTTGCAGTCGATTATAGTCTTTTAAAGAATACATCATTTTTTTCTTTTTTTCTTTTTGAGGTCGACTGGTCGACTCTATCTTCGATAGGATTAGTGGGGGCACGCGGAGTGCACCCACTGGGTGTAGTCCCCGAGACTACGGTCGGATGCTTGTATTCGGCTGTAGTCTTAGAAACGTGTGATTTTTCCTTTTTCACTCGGAAGTGAATTGTATTTGACATTTAGTCAATTGGTTCTTCGCAGAACTCCTGTGATCTTGTGGCTCGCTACTCTGAGCTGGAAAACAAGCACATTCAGCTCGAGCTGAATTTGAAGCTGGTTCAGGAGAATCTGACGAAGGCAAAGGAGGAGACCGAAGGTATGTTTGGTGAGACCTTGACGACTGCTTTTTCCCTTCGTTTGTTTCAAAATCCGATCTTGTTGTAACTTGCAGGTAAGGTAAGGGAGGCCCAACAGAAAAAAGACCTTGAATTAGCTGAGAAGATCAAGCTTGCTGACGAGAAGTTAGCTTCAGTCACCAAGCTTGAACAAGACAATACCAATCTGAAAGCTGCTCTTGGGATCGCCAACAAGGAAGTCAGTCGACTGAAAACTGATAAAGCTGCCCTGACCGACCAAGTCAGTAAGTTGACTGGGAAGAAAAATGATCTGGAGGCCTTCCTGAGTGGTCTTGCCAAGAAGCTGTTCCTTATGCTTGAAGGTAAACCTCTATGCTCGGTAATCATTTCCAATCGTGGTTTTTCCATTCGACCATCGCCTTGACTCGGTGATCGTCCTTGCAGAATTTTGTCAAAACTTTGAAGAAGAAACTAGCCGGCTGGAACCAAACCTCGACCCCGTCAATTCTCCGGTGAACGACGAAGTTGCCATGAATGTTTTCCGACTGGAGTCCCGAGTTGCAGCTGTCGTGGACTATCTTGCAAGGCTGAAGGTCGCCACATCTCGCATCGACTCGACGCTCTGGCCCGGGGAGACACTTCAGAATGACCTCGAGTCGCTGATGGCTCGCTTGAACACGATCACTGGTCGAGTGCAGGAGTGGAAAAAGTCCTCGGCTCGGTGCGGTGCAGATGTTGCTCTGTGTCTGGCCCGAGTTCACTGCAAAGATGCGCGAGAAGAGAAGCTGGCGGCCCTCCGGGTGGCCAACACCAAGAAACACGACTTCAGGTCCTTTATGGAAACTTTCCTTGCGGCTGCCACTCGGATCGCGGATGGAATTGATCTTGATGAGTTTGTTGCACCTTCCAGCCCTCCACAGGAGGGGTAAAAAACTTCTTCTAAGCTCGACGCTTTAAATTTGCCTCGGTATGCCGAGTGGAGTTGTAACCAATAAACTTTAACAGGTCTAGTGCCTGAGCACTTTCGGTTCCTTTTGGTATCGATCCCAACTTGAACTTGGTGTTTGAATAAGATTGCTTTTGGCTCGAAAATGTCTTTGCAGGCCCAAAGCAAGACGCTTACTGCAGTCGACTTATTCCTTAGTCCACTTAGGCAAGCACTGGGCTGCAGCTAAGCCCCCGAGTGAGAGGTTTGCTCTTCACTCGGTAGGATTTTGATAACTTAGGCGAGCACAGGGCTGCAACTAAGCCCCCGAGTGAGAGGTTTGCTCTTCACTCGGTAGGATTTTTATATCTTAGGCGAGCACTGGGCTGCAGCTAAGCCCCCGAGTGAGAGGTTTGCTCTTCACTCGGTGGGATTTTGATAACTTAGGCGAGTACTTAGACTGCAGCTAAGCCTCCGAGTGGAAGTCTGGCTTACCACTCGGTAGGATTTTCATAACTTAGGCGAGTACTTGGACTGCAGCTAAGCCTCCGAGTG
>NC_041380.1:302396053-302405398 GCF_002162155.2 Triticum dicoccoides | reverse complement strand
GCTGCAGCTAAGCCCCCGAGTGGGAAGACTGCCCTCCACTGGGTAAGATTTTTTCAAACATAGGCGAGTACTGGACTGCAGCTAAGCTTCCTAGTGAGAGAACTTAGGCGAGCACTGTGCTGCAGCTAAGCCCCCGAGTGAGAGGTTTGCTCTTCACTCGGTGGGATTTTGATAACTTAGGCGAGTACTTGGACTGCAGCTAAGCCTCCGAGTGGAAGTCTGGCTTACCACTCGGTAGGATTTTCATAACTTAGGCGAGTACTTGGACTGCAGCTAAGCCTCTGAGTGAGAGGTTTGCTCTTCACTCGGTAGGATTTCGGTAACTTAGGCGAGTACATGGACTGCAGCTAAGCCCCCGAGTGGAAGTCTAGCTTACCACTGGGTAGGATTTTCATAACTTAGGCGAGTACTTGGACTGCAGTGATAAAACTTAAGTGTAAAATGGGCGGAGTAGTTCTGCGTTCCAAGCTCGGGGCTCATCGATATTATGCTCGACGTTGTAAAGACGGTACGCCCCGTTGTGAAGAACTTTGGTGACGATGAAGGGTCCTTCCCAAGAAGGAGCAAGCTTGTGTTGTTTCTTCTGATCCACTCGGAGAACTAAATCTCCTTCTTGGAAGGCTCGACCTCTCACATTTCTGGCGTGGAAACGACGCAAATCTTGTTGGTAGATGGTCGACCGGATCAGAGCCATCTCCCTTTCTTCCTCTAAAAGGTCGACTGCGTCCTGCCGCGCTTGTTCAGCTTCTGCTTCGTTGTAGATTTCAACTCGAGGAGCATTGTGGAGAAGATCACTCGGCAAGACTGCTTCAGCTCCGTAGACCAAGAAGAATGGAGTTCTTCCGGTCGACCGATTAGGTGTGGTCCGCAGTCCCCAAAGCACTGAGGGAAGTTCGTCGACCCAAGCTCCAGCTGCATGCTTGAGATCACGCATCAGTCGGGGTTTCAATCCCTTGAGAATCAGGCCATTGTCTCGCTCCGCTTGTCCATTCGACTGCGGATGGGCGACTGAAGCGTAGTCGACTCGTGTGCCTTGAGAGTTACAGAAATCTCTGAATTCCTCCGAGTCAAAGTTCGACCCATTATCCGTAATGATGCTGTGAGGGACTCCATATCTGAATATTAGTTTCCTGATGAAGCTAACAGCAGTACCGGCGTCAAGGTTCTTGATTGGTTTAGCCTCAATCCACTTGGTGAACTTGTCGACTGCCACCAGCACATGCGTGAAGCCACTTCGCCCTGTTCTCAAAGGACCGACCATGTCCAACCCCCATACTGCGAAAGGCCAGACGAGTGGAATGGTCTTCAGGGCTGATGCAGGCTTGTGTGACATATTCGAGTAAAACTGACATCCCTCGCACTTATCTACTATCTCCTTTGCCATCTCATTCGCCTTTGGCCAGTAAAATCCGGCTCGGTATGCTTTGGCCACGATAGTCCGAGAGGACGCATGATGACCGCAGGTCCCCGAGTGAATATCATTAAGGATGATTCGACCTTCTTCTGGCGTTATGCACTTCTGACCAACTCCAGTCGCGCTTTCTCTGTATAACTGTCCTTTGATTACGGTAAAGGCCTTAGATCGACGGACGATCTGTCGAGCCTCTTCCTCATCCTCCGGGAGCTCTTTTCTCAGGATATATGCGATATATGGAACTGTCCAATCGGGAATGACCACCAAGATCTCCATAACCAAGTCGACTACTGCTGGGACTTCAACCTCAGTCGGATCTGTGGCACTCTTGGGCTGTGGAGCTTCTTCGGTGAAAGGATCTTCTTTGACTGACGGAGTGTGTATATGCTCCAAGAACACACCACTCGGAATGGCTTCTCTCTTGGAACCTATCTTTGCTAGATCATCAGCTGCTTGATTTTTCAGTCGGGGTATATGATGGAGCTCCAACCCCTCGAACTTCTTTTCCAGCTTCCTCACTGCACTGCAGTATCCAGTCATGGCTGGGCTTCTCACATCCCAATCCTTCATCACTTGGTTCACCACTAAATCCGAGTCGCCATAGACCATCAGGCGACGGACGCCGAGTGAAATGGCCATGCGCAACCCATATAAGAGGGCCTCATATTCTGCCTCATTGTTGGAGGAATCAAAGTGAATCTGGAGCACATATCTGAGCTTATATCCTCTAGGGGAAACCAGGACAACCCCAGCACCGGAACCATTCAACATCTTAGAGCCATCAAAGAACATGGTCTAATGCTCCGAGTGAACTTCAGTCGGCTGCTGCTGTTCAATCCACTCGGCGAGGAAATCTGCTATTGCCTGGGACTTAATGGCTTTCTTTGCCTCAAACTTGATATCAAGGGGAAGAAGTTCGATCGCCCATTTAGCCACTCGACCAGTTGCATCTCTGTTGTGCAAAATCTCTGATAGTGGAGCGTCGCTGACGACTGTGATGGAGTGATCAGAGAAATAATGAGCAACCTTCTTTGTGGTCATGTATATTCCATACACAAGCTTCTGATAATGAGGATATCTCTGCTTGGATGGAGTCAAGACTTCAGACAAATAATACACTGGGCGCTGAACTTTGAGAGCTTTTCCTTCTTCTTCCCGCTCGACCGTAAGCACAGTACTGACGACTTGTCCTGTGGCTGCGATATAGAGCAACAGAGGCTCTTTGCTGATTGGAGCAGCAAGCACCGGCTGGGTGGAGAGCAGAGCTTTTAGCTCGGCAAATGCCGCATCAGCTTCTGGAGTCCACTCGAACTTGTCTGCCTTCTTCATCAGTCGGTAAAGAGGCAATGCCTTTTCACCGAGTCGTGAGATGAATCGACTTAATGCGGCCAAGCATCCAGTAAGCTTCTGGACATCGTGCACTCGCACAGGGCGTTTCATTCGGAGAATAGTGCCGATCTTCTCTAGATTAGCGTCGATTCCTCGTTCGGAAACGAGAAAACCGAGTAACTTGCCACCAGGAACTCCAAATGTGCACTTTGATGGATTGAGCTTGATATCATACCTTCGGAGGTTGGCAAATGTTTCGGCGAGGTCAGCGAGCAGGTCGGAACCTTTTCGTGACTTGACGACGATATCATCCATATACGCTTCCACATTCCGACTGATTTGAGTGAGTAGACACTTCTGAATCATTCGCATAAATGTGGCTCCGGCATTCTTGAGGCCGAATGGCATGGTGATATAGCAGAAGCACCCGAATGGAGTGATCAAAGCTGTTTTTACCTCGTCGGGTCCATACAGACGGATCTGGTGGTACCCGGAGTAGGCGTCTAGAAAAGACAGTCTCTTGCATCCCGCGGTCGAGTCAACAATTTGATCTATGCGAGGGAGAGGAAAATGATCTTTCGGTCAGGCCCGGTTGATGTGCTTGAAATCAATGCACATTCGGAGTGATTTGTCCTTCTTAGGAACCATGACGACATTAGCGAGCCACTCGGAGCGGTATATCTCTCGGATAAATCCTGCCGCCAACAGTCGAGCCACTTCCTCACCAATGGCTTTTCTCTTCTGGACGACGGACCGCCGAAGATGCTCTTTGACTGGTTTTGCAGATGACTCGACTCTTAGGCGATGCTCAGCCAGTCCCCTGGGAACACCAGGCATGTCAGCGGGCTTCCATGCAAAAATGTCCCAGTTCTCACGGAGGAACTGGATGAGCGCTTCTTCCTATTTCGGGTCGAGTGTTGTGGAGATGTGGGTCGGAGCTGCATCGGGGTCGGTCGGGTGAATGTGAACAGGCTTCGTCTCACCGGACGACTGAAATGCAGACTCTATGGCGGGTTTCTTCGATCGCAGCAAGTCACTCGGATCTGCATTTTGCTTGTATTCTTCGAACTCAACCGCTGTCACCTGGGAATCAGCAATCTTTGAGCCTTTCTGGAAGCACTCTTCTGCCTTTTTCCGATCACCGGTGACAGTGATCACTCCTTTGGGGCCGGGCATCTTCAATTTGAGGTACACGTAACATGGTCGAGCCATGAACCGTGCATAAGCTGGTCTCCCCAAAATGGCATGATATGCACTCTGAAAATCCACGACCTCGAACGTCAACTTCTCTTTGCGAAAATGTTTCGAATCGCCAAACACCACGTCCAGAGCTATTTGGCCGAGTGACTCGGCTTTCTTTCCTGGTATAACTCCATGAAAGCTCATGTTACTGGTGCTCAGTCGGGACATCGGAATGCCCATTCCTTTCAGTGTGTCTGCATACAGCAAATTCAGCCCACTACCACCGTCCATAAGCACTTTTGTCAGTCGAGTGCCTTCAACAACTGGATCGACCACCAAAGCTTGCCTCCCAGGGGTGGCAATATGAGTCGGGTGATCAGATTGGTCGAAGGTGATGGGTGTTTGGGACCATTTCAGATAATTTGCTTTTGCTGGGGCAACCATGTTCACCTCACGGTTAATAACTTTCAATCCACTCTTGCTCTCCACATCTGCAAAGATCATCAGAGTAGAGTTGACATGCGGATATCCTTCCTCACTGTCCTCCTTGTCTTCGGCCTTGTCCGACTCCTTCTCCTTGTTATTAGACTGTTTTCCCTGAAACTGCTGGATCAGGAGTCGACATTGGCGAGTGGTGTGCTTCGGGTAGATGATATTCCCCTCTTCGTCTTTCTTCGTGTGGATGTGACACGGCATATCCATCATGTCGTTCCCTTCTTTATCCTTTACCTTCTTAGGGTTCCAGGATCCTTTTGGTTTCCCTTTAAACTTTCCCTGAGTCATGGCCAGAGCCTCTCCAGGAGCTGCCGGTTCAGCCTTCCGCTTCTGTTTCCGACTGGTGTTTCCCTTTTCCGACTGACTCGGCTTGTGCTTGCCGCTTCGGAGTCGGTCTTCTTCTTCGCCGTTGGCGTACTTGGTAGCAATCTCCATCATCCGACTCAAGGTCATGTCACCGGTTCGACCAAACTTCAAACTCAATTCTCTATTCTTGACGCCATCTTTAAAGGCGCAGACTGCCTGATGATCAGACACATTCTCCACAGTATGGTGCAAAGTGATCCATCTCTGAATATACTCTCTGAGAGTCTCATTGGTCTTCTGCACGCAGACTTGCAACTCCGTCAGTCCAGCCGGTCGCTTGCAAGTTCCTTCAAACGTTCTGATGAACACTCGGGACAGATCTTCCCAAGTGTAAATGCTGCTAGGAGGTAATTGAGTCAACCATGCCCTGGCAGAACCTTCCAGCATGAGGGGCAAATGCTTCATGGCCACCTTGTCGTTCCCACCACCAATCTGAACCGCCACTCGGTAGTCCTCAAGCCAAGTTTCAGGCTTAGACTCACCAGTGAACTTGCTGACTCCTATTGCCAACCTGAAATTGGGAGGGATAACCGCGGCTCTGATAGCTCTGCTGAAACATTCAGGACCAGAAACATGCACTCGACTGCTTGTGGGCGCATCTCTGTCGAGTCCACCTCGATGGGCTCTGTTCCGGTCGACCAAACCTTGCACGATAATGGATCGCGCGTCGAAGCCTGGTTCTCTGGGGTCGACTGGAACTCTTCGCCCCGTACTGAGCTGACGTCTGTCATCTTGCTGCCGAGGAGCGTAAGACCCACCCCTCGGAGGGGAATTGGGCACTCAACGCCTATCATCTCGGTCGAGTCGGTCACCATATTGGTCTCGCCGATTCTCGCGCCCTTCACGCCGCGGAGGCGATCTGGGACTGTGAGCCGACTGAACCGTATTCGCAGCGACGGATCGACTGTGAATACTGTTGCGCGACTGCGACACGGCCGAATTCTGATCTCCTGCTGCCCGGAGCAGATCCCTGATCTGCATCAAGCCTCTGCCAGCTTCCGACTGAGAGGGCTGGATGGACTCTGCTATACGGGTCGCAGCTGCCAAATTCTGGATTGGGGTTCGATATACCTGAGTCGGCGGGAAGAGTTGACGTCGACTGGTGTTGGGAACTCGTTGCCGCGCGCACTCGTCGAGTGCTCGCTGAAGATTCTCCAGTCGAGTGCGTTCGGCCAAATTGGCCAAACGTACCTCCTCCAAGGCGCGAGCCTCGGGGGTTTCTCCTGCGATGGGAGTACGCAGGACATCCACGTTCCTGCGGCGAAGTTCTTCTCTTTGCAGAGAGTCGAGTGGCTCGGGCTGGTACTCTTCGTGGTCTCGTGCGGGGTCGCCCCCGTCGCCAGCTCCACCATCACGGGCGAAGCCAGGGGGACTGCGGGGCCCGTCGACCATCATGATTTCCGCCGCTGGATCACTACTATCGCACTCGGATGCGGTCTCTACGGAGCCAGTCGACAGATCGAACAGGCCATAGAGAGATTCGTCGAGCTCGATTGCCGCAACTTGGGTGGTGGTCGTCTGGCGAGCCACCGCGTGCCTCACCCACCGCTGAATCCTCGACCGGCCCGAGCGCTTGCGCTGGCGGGAGACCGGGAGGGTGGTCGATGGGGATGTCGACCGATACAGGGTCGACGGTTGCCGCAGCAGAACACCGCGGACACATGCGCGAAAATGCGTTGCACCGCGGACGGGGAGCGCATCAACGTCGAGTGGAGCCTCCTGGAGCCAGGCGGAGTCGTCGGCGATGAAGGTGAGAGCGCCGAGACGGATCTCTCGACCCTCGACCAAAACTCCAGCAGCCACCATGATGAAAGTACTTGGAAGAATCGCAACTTCTCCACAAAATTGCTAAAAACACCTGCCCCACGGTGGGCGCCAACTGTCGTGGTTCTAAGTCTGACAGTAGAGTGGGGGGTAGGTATAGAGAGGCAAGGTCCTAGCTATGGAGAGGTTGTAAACACAAGAGATGTATGAGTTCAGGCCCTTCTCGGAAGAAGTAAAAGCCCTACGTCTCGGAGCCCAGAGGCGGTCGAGTGGATTGCGTGTATATGAGTTACAGGGTGCCGAACCCTTCTGCCTGTGGAGGGGGGTGGCTTATATAGAGTGCGCCAGGACCCCAGCCAGCCCATGTAATGAAGGGTTTAAGGGACATTAAGTCCGGGGCGTTATTGGTAACGTCCCACATAAAGTGTCTTAAGTACCATAAAGTCTACTTAACTACAGGCCGTTGCAGTGCAGAGTGCCTTTTGACCTCCTGGTAGTCGAGTGAGTCTTCGTGGTCGAGTCCTTCAAGTCAGTCGAGTGAGTCCCTCGTTGGTCGACTGGAAGGTGACCTCTTCTAAGGGTGTCCTTGGGCAGGGTATTTAGATCAGGTCTATGACCCTACCCTAGGTACATGACTCCATCAGTGATCGCCTGCCGGGCGGCGGGGCTGTTGCCATGACCTCATAATCAAGCCTGCGTCATCAGAAGCACGGCTACAGTAAGCAGCAGCCGGCAAGACCCGCCAGCGGCGGACGCGGGCTGTCGGCTCCGTACCCGGCTAGTCGGTGGGGCCCGCCAGTCGGCAGGCCCCAGCGGTCGGCAGAGAAGACGGAGTCCAGAGACACTAACGGCTGGGCCCGTGCCTAGCCGGATTACCATTGTACCCCTAGGGGGTAGGCCTATATAAACCCCCTAGGGCACCCATGCAAAGGGTTGGAACCCACTAGCTCTAGACCAGATCATATAGAAGGGAGAGAGCTAGCCTTGCCCTCTCCTACCACCAGAAAACAGCTCAAGGAGCAACCGTGTAAACACTTTGGCCATAGTGATCATGCGGAGACCCCGCAGAGCAGCAGTAGGGGTATTATCTCCCCGGAGAGCCCCGAAGCTGAGTAAGATTCGCCGGCGTGCAAATGTCATGGTATTCTCATGGGGGTGCAAGACGACATATGCCACAAGGTGGCTTCATGTGAGGGCAAGACTGCTGCCAGAATATCCAGGGAGGGGTATGCGAGTAGCACGCACTAGTTTACCTAGGTTCGGGGCTCTCCGGAGAGATAACACCCCTACTCCTGCATGTCTAAGTATATCTGGTATATCTAGTACAGAGTTGCTCCTGGAGCTGTATCTGAAAGCAGTGCCACAGGCATCTGGTTTCATATATGCATGTATGTGGCATGCTCTAGTGGCCGGCCATGCTCATGGCTCATGGCCGTGAGCATGTGTATGCTCATGCGTGTGTGCATGTGAGGGTGGATGGATGGATGGATGTATGGATATGTATAGTCTGGAGCTAGCTTACTATCTAAGCTAAGTGTGGTATGGGAGCAACGGGGTATGGTGGGGTGTCATCCTTGTCCCCTGGATCACTTCATAAATAGTGCCCAGGGACAAGGGACACTGTACATGATGGCTGGGGTGACACGTGAATAGTGCCGGGTACGGCCATCACGTGGGGGTCGTGTCAGGCCGCAGTTGACTTCGGGCAGTCGGCCTGGTGGAGGAGTCGGCAGCCAGCAGTTGGCCTGGTGGAGGAGTCGGCAGCCAGCAGTCGGCCTGGTGGAGGAGTCGGCAACCAGCAGTCGGCCTGGTGGAGTAGTCGGCAGCCAGCAGTTGGCCTGGTAGTTGGACTGAGGGGCTTCGCTAGCTCCGATGTCTTGAATTCTTGTCTCACCGTCTTTGGGGTATCCGTGTCCAATTACTCCGACAGTAGCCCCGAAGCCTCCGGGCAACTTGGCAAAGTTGGCGGAGGTTTTTTGGCGAGTGTTCATGGAAATGATGATGAAAAAGAAAAAGTTAGTCCACGCAGATATATCAAATGTTTGCTTTTAGCATTGCAAGTATTATGCGGAGGGTGCCGACTCGGTTTCTTCCGAGCCCCCTTAATCTTTTTCATGTTCCCTCCACTTTTTGGCTTGTGCTCTTGCTTGCCGGACAGCCACTCTGCGGTCTGTGGCTGAGAGTGGGCTGCGAAGTGGAGTGTACAGTACTCAGAGTCTAGGAGCAGATTCAACCAAGTAGATACTTGTAAAGGAAACGGCCGGATCGCCCGATCTGTTTTTCGTCCCGGACGTTTTTCGCGTGGGTGGCCTCTAGCGCTCACTCTTGCTAGTCGGACAGCCTCTCTGCAGTCTGTGACTAAGAGTGGGCCTTTGGTACCGCACACGGTACTAAGCCATCTGCGGGAATTAACGTCTCAGGCCAAGCGGCCAGCCCCCGGGCCAACTCTGGCTGGCGCCAGGGAAAACAGTGATGCAACTATAATTAAAATGCGGAGATAGCCCCCGAGCATCGCTCGGGGTTATCTGTGCTTGCGTGATGCAAAAATATGCAGGCGAGGAGCTCACATTGATTTTCGTGTAGTCGCGATCGTCGAAGACAGCTGGCGCGACTCGGTGCTCGCGGAGCACGTCGTCGCTCCCGCTGGGTGTAGCCTTCGAGCCCTCGGGTACTCGAAGGGGGGTCCCGGCCGGTCAGGCCCGACCGGCCAGGCGGCGAGGTGTCTGCAACGCCTTTTTCTTCTCTCTCTCTCTCTCTATCTCTCTCTCTCTCTCTCTCTCTCTCTCTCTCTCTCT
>NC_041380.1:302391341-302395647 GCF_002162155.2 Triticum dicoccoides | reverse complement strand
CCGGCTGCTGGCAGCCGAACAAAACTCTTCTCTTGTCTCTTGTTTTCTTCCATGGGGGCGCGCCAGCGCACCCACTAGGTGTAGCCCCTGAGATTCGGGCCGACTACTAAGCAGTCGGGCCGGATCTCCCGGCAACTACTTTGTCTTCTTATTCACGGGGGCGCGTCAGCGCATCCGCTAGGTGTAGCCCCCGAGATTCGGGCCGACTGCTGAGCAGTCGGGCCAGATCTCCCGGTGACTACTTTGTCTTCTTCTTTTTCTTCTTCAGCCGGCTGGGTGGGCGGACCCGGACACAGGAGTCGGGCACTTTGCAGCCGGCCAGGCAGCCAGCGGTCGAAGGCACATCTGGAAGTCGGACGCACACCTTTTTTTTTGCCAGCTGGCTGTGGGCAGTCGGCCCTTGGCTTTTTTAGCCGGATCACGGGCAGCTGGCCCTTTCTTTTCTCTTCTCTCTTTCTGTCCGACTCCATGCGGGGAGCTGGACCCTCTTTTTTTGGTGGGGAGCCAGCTTGGCACTCGGCCATTAACTTTTCTAACAGTCGGGCTCCAACTTTTTTCTACCCGGCCGTCATTTTTCTTCCAGCCGGCCATTGGGTAGGAGGCCCTGCAAGGGCGCCAGTCGGCGCGAGGCAGGGAGGCGGGAGGTGACGGGCATGCGGACGCCGGCTAGAGCGGTGAGCCGGCCGCGCGCGTGGATGTCGGCTGGAGCAGCGAGTCGGCCCAGGCGGCGCGGGGCGTCTGGCCGAAGCACCGCGACCCGACAGTCAGCGCGGGAGGCCGGGACAGGGCCGCAGCCGGCGCGGTGTGGTTGGAGCCAGCCCGCATGGGGTCTGAGGCGAGGCGGGTTGGCCGGGGCGCGCAGCCACGCGGGCAGGGTGGACGCTGGCCCGTGGATGCACTAGCGGACGGAGTCGGCGCGACGCGGTCGAAGCCGGCCTCGGGCGAAGCGAGGCGGCCGGGCGGAGCCGCGGGCGCATAGGGGCAGCCGGATCCGGCGCGACGCAGAAGGAGCTGGACCGACCCTGTGGGCGCAGGCGGGAGCTGGTAGGTGCTAGGGGAGCCAGACCGGAACAAGCAGCTGGCCCGCCCGAAGCTGGCAGGCGGCCGGAACAACGGGTCGGGGGTTGGATGCGGGAACGCGCGCGGGAGCCGGTACGCCGCGGGCGCGCGAAGGGGAGGCCGGGCGCGGCCGGGTGGCGTGAAGTCAGTCGGGCGCGGCCAGACGGTCGGGAGGAGATCCGGCCGGTGCGAGGCGAGGCGGAGCCGGGTGACGGAGCCGACCTACGCGGAGCGGCCACCTAGAGACGGGGGAAGGAGGCGCAGCCTGCCGCGGGAAGCCGGTGCGGGGGCGCGGCCGACCGCGGCGGGACTTTGCTCGCGAGCGAGGACGTGGAGCCGCACACGGGCGGACGCGGGTGCAGGGGAGCAGAGGGAGACGCCACTGCGGGGGAGGAGGTGGAGCGGGACCGAGCAGGCCGAGTGGCCGGAGCCGGCAGCGGGACTCCTGCACGGGCCTCTGCGCTGTTGTTGGTGACAGCGCAAGGCGCATGCAGAGGTAGCAGCCATGGCGAGGCGAACTGGCAGGCAGCAGTTTGGACTGTGGCGCTGAGGTAGTCACGGCCATGGTGATGTATGGGGAAATATCTGGGAAGTGTATGGCTATGCTTTGACCATTGTTTGACTCGCATCTAGCTAGCTAGCATAGATTATATATGGAGGGGCGAGCGCTCGTGTGTCGGACGAAGCAAGGCGCTACACGGAGGGAAGCAAAGGCAAGCGGCGCGTGGATGGCCACGGTCGACCAAAACGAGGCTCCACGCACGGCGCGCGCGCGCGGACGGACGGCCGGCGTTGTGTTGGTGGTGACGAAGGTGGCGAGGCCGACGATGAGGACGCGCCGTCCCACGCGGCCGCTCCGGGGGTGGGTCGAAGTCGAGCCCCCGAGTGCTACCAGAGAGATGGCGCGACGCCGCGGTGGTGAAGATGAAGATGGTCCCACCCGAACTGTGAAACCAGCAGCAGCGCGGTAGCATAGTACCGCCCCACGGTGGGCGCCAAATGTCGTGGTATTCTCAAGGGGGGTGCAAGACGACATATGCCACAAGGTGGCTTCGTGTGAGGGCAAGACTGCTGCCGAAATATCCAGGGACGGGTATGCGAGTAGCACGTGCTAGTTTACCCAGGTTCGGAGCTCTCCGGAGAGATAACACCCCTACTCCTGCATGTCTGAGTATATCTGGTATATCTGGTACAGAGTTGCTCCTGGAGCTGTATCTGAAAGCAGAGCCACATGCATCTGGTTTCATATATGCATGTATGTGGCATGCTCTAGTGGCTGGCCATGCTCATGGCTCATGGCCGTGAGCATGTGTATGCTCATGCGTGTGTGCATGTGAGGGTGGATGTATGGATATGTATTGTGTGGAGCTAGCTTACTATCTAAGCTAAGTGTGGTATGGGAGCAAGGGGGTATGGTGGGGTGTCATCCTTGTCCCCTGGATCACTTCATAAATAGTGCCCAGGGACAAGGGACACTGTACATGATGGCTGGGGTGACACGTGAATAGTGCCGGGTACGGCCATCACGTGGGGGTCGTGTCAGGCCGCAGTTGACTTCGGGCAGTCGGCCTGGTGGAGGAGTCGGCAGCCAGCAGTTGGCCTGATGGAGGAGTCGGTAGCCAGTAGTCGGCCTGGTGGAGCAGTCGGCAACCAACAGTCGGCCTGGTAGTTGGACTGAGGGGCTTCGCTAGCCCCGATGTCTTGAATTCTTGTCTCGCCATCTTCGGGGTATCCGTGTCCAATTATTCCGACAGATATGAACAATAAGATGAATGATCATGTTGTTAGAGTTATGACTAGGGGTGGTAAAATGACTCAGGAACCTTTGTATCCTAAAGGCCATCCTAAGAGAATTGAGAAAGACTCTCAAAGAATTAATACTGATGCACCTAGTCCACCTAAAAAGAAAAAGAAATATGATAGGACCTTGCATGATTCTAGTGAACCTACTGTAGACACACCTGAAAACCCAAATGATATTTCCATTTCTGATGCTGAAACACATTCTGGTGATGAACATGAACCTAGTAATAATGATAATGATGATGTTCATGTAGATGCTTGATACGTCTCCAACGTATCTATAATTTATGAACTATTCATGCCATGTTTACAACAATTTTATATGATTTTGGTATGATTTGATTAGAACTAACCCGAACCGACGTTGTTTTCAGCAGAACTACCGTGGTGTCGTTTTTTGTGCAAAAATAAAAGTTCTCGGAATGCGCTGAAAATTTACGGTGATTTTTTATGGACCAAAAGAGACCCCCGAAGCACAAGAGTTGGTCCAGAAGAGTCCCAAGGCAACAACAAGGGTGGAGGGCGTTCCCACCCCCCTAAGGCGCGCCCCGTGTCTTGCCGCTGCCTCGTGGACCCCCTTGACGTGAGACCAACGCCAAAAATTACTATAAATACCAAAACCCTTGAAAAGAAACCTAGATCGGGAGTTCCTCTGCCGTAAGCCTATGTAGCCACGAAAAACCAATCGGCAGCCCGTTCTGGCACCCTGCTGGAGGGGGAAACCATCACCAGTGGCCATCTTCATCATCCCCACGGTCTCCATGACGAGGAGGGAGTAGTTCACCCTCGGGGCTAAGGGTATGTACCAGTAGTTATGTGTTTGATCTCTATCTCTCTCGTGTTCTTGATTTGGCACGATCTTGATGTACCGCGAGCTTTGTTACTATAGTTGAATCATATGGTGTCTATCCCCCTCTACCTTCTCGATATGACACTACAAAAAAAGACACATCCGTGACATTTTGGGCCGAACGAAATTTTTTTCTGTCATACATATGACACTTCTATGACGATAATTGTGACAAAACCCAGTATCATCATAGATGTGGTGGGCTCCTACTTCTATGACAAAAAATCATGACAGAAAATGGGCTTTTCGTCCTGGGCGGGCCGGAGACGCAACTGCATGACATTCTTTGGGCCATCCATGACGGAAAAAACCGTGGTAGAAGCGAGGGCGAGGAAAATTTCAGGGAGTTCCCGGTTACGGTGGGAGGTCGGGGGCCGAGCGATGCGCGCTTCTCTCGTACACGTACGCGCGTGTGTGTGAGGCGTTGGCTCTAACTGAACCCGAGCGAGGCGTTGGGCTCTAACTGAACCCGAGCGATTGCACTGCAAGCTACGCGTTACTGAACCCGAGCAATTGATCAATGGCTGTTAACTGAACCCGATCGAGCGATTCCTTTGCTACTGCTGCTAATTGAAGTCGATCGATGTTGCCTCT
>NC_041380.1:302377090-302391138 GCF_002162155.2 Triticum dicoccoides | reverse complement strand
GGGGTGGATGAACAGGACCCCGTGGTGTTTCCTCTGGATGAACAGGACCCCGATCGATCGAGCCGGTTGGGGCTGGATGAACAGGACCCCATGGAGGGCTGGATGAACAGGACCACCCCGTGGAGGGCAGGATGAACAGTAGACGGTGGAGGGAAGGATGAACAGTAGCCCGTGGAGGGGTGGTTGAATAGGAGCCCATGGAGAGGGCTGGTTGAACAGTAGCCGGTGGAGTAGCACGCGGTGGAGGCTGGATGAACAGGAGCCCGTGGATGAACAGTCGCAGGTGGAGGCTGGAGGAGGTCGACGGTGGATGAACAGTAGCTCGTGGAGGCTGGAGGGGGTCGACGGTGGAGATGAACAGTATCCCGTGGAGTCCCGTTTTGTGATACACCACACCCCTCCCGATGAACAGGACCCCCGTTTTGACCGTAGCGCTCCAACACAAGTCCGTTTCCTCCATTTTGCGGTACGCCACACCCCTCCCGATGAACAGGACCCCTGTTTCGACCGTAGGAGGTCCATTTCCTCCGTTTTGCGATACGCCAGACCCCTCCCGATCAACAGGACCCCGTTCCGAATGTAGGAGGTCCGTTTCCTCAGTTGTGCGGTACGCCAGGCCTCGTTTCCATCGCCTGTTCCGTCCAAGCCCTCCCGATTAACACGACAACGCATTCCGTTCTGACCCAGCCGGTTGGCTCCCACGCGTTCCGTTGCCTCCCGATGAACACGACGCATTCCGTTGCCTCCCCATGAACACGACGCATTCCGTTGCCTCCCCATGAACACGACGCATTCCGTTGCCTCCCCATGAACACGACGCATTCCATTGCCTCCCCATGAACACGACGACGACGCTGTTTCTCCGTTTCGACCCAGCCATGTACACGAGCCCTGGCCATACGTATGCGCGTGTAGGCGTTCGATACCCCACCCGTATGTACACATACGTGGCCGTATTTTCTTCCTTGCACCCTGGCCGCTGTACATACGTGTACATGCTACGTGCGCGCCTCTACTACGACACGTGCGCGCCTCTACATCGACCAGTATGTACGTACACATTCGCGACCAGAATGACAACACTACATACGCTTCGACCAGGTGGGTCCCGACTATCAGGCACTTCCTTGCCTGCGAAGATGTAGCTGGTGGGTCCCAACAGTCAGCGGGCGAATCGTTTTTTTGCCCGAAAACACTTCCTTGCATGAGAAGATGTAGCTGGTGGGTCCCAGCAGTCAGGGGGAAACATTTTTTTCGCGAAATACAGTGGCCCATCCAGTGGGTCCCAACTGTTAGGTGGCGGAATCATTATTTTCCGAGTAATAAGGAGGCACTTCCTTGCTGCGGTCGTGGACCCAGCTGTCAGCCTCTCCATGTACAGTCCACGTCCGATGGAAGTCGTTCCTTGACCACATTGACCACGCCCCGCCGAGAGCACCAGGGCGGTGGACGACGGTGAGGCCTAGGAAGGGGACGACACGGAGGCAGGGAAGACTCGGCAGTTGTTTCCCACGCGAAGGGGAGTACGACTGTACGAGGGTTTATTTGTTCGTCTGCCGTCGCCGGAGAATAACAACAGGTGTGGGTGAGTAGAGGGATGGCTAGGCCAGCGATGGGAGTATGGTCGGGCGGTGAGGCCTGCGCGACAGCACAGCCGGCCGCGAGGAGGAGGGAGCAGGCAGTCCCGTCGGCGCTTGTTTGAGCGGGTGGAGCAGGAAGAGCAGAGATTGAAGAAGCACGACGGCCGTTGGATGGACATCCAACAGTCAGTGCTTGTGCGTCAACCTTTTTTAGGAAAGCCTCAAATCTGTGGAAAACAGCATACAACCAATCTGCCATTATTTCTAATAATTTACAGCCCATTTGCTAATTCTTAAGGTTTTTTTGGAGCCCATATTATTTTTGTTAGCATTATAGCCCATATTGTGGCAACAGTTAAAAAATTATACGAAATTTTGCATATTTCAGTGCGGTCTGAACTATTTTTAATCCTGAAATTTTGACTCACATTCAAACTGATTTTAAAAATAAATGAATACCAATATAAAATCCAACAAATTCTCCACGCATAAAAATTAATGTAATTTAAAATCTTGAAATGAAAAAAAAAGATATTTGAAACTAATTGTCGGTTTGATGTGTTTTAAAACTGTACAACCCATTTCTCATTACTGATGGGCCATTTTCTCGGCCAGCCGAATGAAAGCTCTCCTCGCCTTGAAAGATTTGCAGCCCAACAAGCCTGACAAAGCGACTTACTTGGCAAATCACAAAAAAACCGGGTTGTGGCCGTGGACCCAGCTGTCAGCCTCTCCACGTATAGTACTCTTCCGATGGAAGTCGTTCCTTGACCACATTGACCACGCCACGCGGAGAGCACCACGGCGGTGGACGACGGCGAGGCCTAGGAAGGGGACGACGCGGCAGTGGAAGCCCGCACGAAGAGGACTACAAGGGTTCACTGATTCGGTTGCGGTGTGAGGCTACCATCGCCGCAGGGCCTGGCCAGCGGTGGGAATAGTAGGGGGCAGTGAGGCCTTTGCGGCAGCACAGTCGGCCACGGGAGGCAGGAGCATGTGGCACGACCGGCGCTGCTTTGGGCGGCTGGAGCAAGAAGACCAGAGGTTGAAGAAGTACTAGGGCTGTTGGATGGACATCGTACGGTCACTGGAGCTAGAATCGTTCATATTGGCTAAGTTGACAAAGCCCTTCGTCCCCGTCAACTTAGTAGGCCCACAAGTCAGCCTCCCAGCAAGGTGGGTCCCAGCTAGCCGAGGGAGTATTCATTTTTTTCTATGTAATAAAGAGGCACTTCCGGTGGGTCCGAGCTGATAGCGGGGGGACATTTTTTCGCGAAATACGGTGGCCCGTCCGATGGGTCCCAACAGTCAGGGGAAACAATTTTTTTCGCAAAATACTGGTGTCCTGTCTGGTGGGTCCCCACTGTCAGGTGGAGGAATAATTATTTTGCACGTAATAAGGAGGCACTTCCTTGCTGCGGCCGTGGACCCAGCTGTCAGCCCCTCCACGTACAGTCCACGTCCGATGGAAGCCGTTCCTTGACCACTTTGACCACGCTGCGCTGAGAGCACTAGGGCGGTGGACGACGGCGAGGCCTAGGAAGGGGACGACGCGGAGCCGGGGAAGACGCGGCAGTGGATGCCCACGCGTAGAGGAGTACGAGGGTTCACTGGTTCGCTGCGGTGTGAGGCTGCCGTCGCTGCAGAATAACAGGGGGTGTGGGTGAGTAGAGGGATGGCCTGGCCAGCGGTGGGAGTAGTAGGGGGCGGTGAGGCCTCCGCCGCATCGCAGCTGGCCACGGGAGGCAGGAGCACGAGGCACGACCAGCGCTGGTTTGGGCGGTTGGAGCAAGAAGACTAGAGGTTGAAGAAGCACTACGGCCATTGGATGGACATCGTACGGTCACTGGAGCTAGAATCGTGCATATCGACTAAGTTGACAAAGCCCTCTGTCCCCGTCAACTTAGTAGGCCCACAAGTCAGCCTTCCACTAAGGTGGGTCCCAGCTAGCATTTTTGTTGTGCGTAATAAGGAGGCACTTCCGGTGGGTCCGAGCTGATAGCAGGGGGAACATTTTTTCGCGAAATACGGTGGCCCGTCGGGTGGGTCCTAGCAGTCAGGGGCAAACGTTTTTTTCGCGATATACTGGTGGGAGTCCGGTGGGTCCCTGCTGTGAGGTGGAGGAATAATTATTTTCCGCGTAATAAGGAGGTACTTCCTTGCGGCTGCTGTGGTCCCAGCTGTCAGCCTCTCCACATACAGTATTCCTCTGATGGAATTCGGTTGTTGACCACATTGACCACGCCACGCCGACAGCACCACGGCGGTGGACGACGGCGAGGCTTAGGAAGGGGACGACGCGGAGCTGGGGAAGACGCGGCAGTGGATGCCCATGCGGAGAGGAGTACGAGGGTTCACTGGTTCGGCTGCGCTGCCGTCGCCGCAGAATAACAGGGGGTGTGGGTGAGTGGAGTGGAGGGATGGCCTGGCCAGCGGTGGGAGTAGTATGGGGGCGATGAGGCCTCCGCGGCAGCACAGCCTGCCACGGGAGGCAGGAGCAGGCGGCACGACCGGCGCTGCTTTGGGCGGCTAGAGCAAGAAGACCAGAGGTTGAAGAAGCACTATGGCCATTGGATGGACATCGTACGGTCAGTCGAGCTAGAATCGTGCATATTGACTAAGTTGACAAAGCCCTTCGTCCCCGTCAACTTAGTAGGCCCACTATACTGGGTCCCAGCTAGCAGGGAGAGTATTCATTTTTTTTGTGCGTAATAAGGAGGCACTTCCTTGCGTGCGAAGATATAGCTGGTGGGTCCGAGCTGTCAGCGGCGATAACGTTTTTTTCACGAAATACAGAGGCCATTTCGGTGGATCCCAGATGTCAGGTGGAGGAAATCATTATTTTGCACATAATAAGGAGGCATTTTGTTGCGTGCGGCCATGGACCCAGCTGTCAGCCTCTCCACGTACAGTCCACTTCAGATGCATGTCAGTCGTTGACCACGCTGACCACGCCACGCCGAGAGCACCAGGGCGGTCGACGGCGGCGAGGCCTAGGAAGGGAACGACACGGAGGTAGGGAAGACTCGGCCGTTGTTTTTGTTTCCCATGCGGAGGGGAGTACGACTATACGAGGGTTTACTGGTTCGTCTGTCGTCGCCGGAGAATAACAGCAGGTGTGGGTGAGTAGAGGGATGGCTAGGCCAGCGATGGGAGTACGGTGGGGCGGTGAGGCCTGCGCGGCAGCACAGCCGGCCGCGGGGAGGAGGGAGCACGCAGTCCCGCCGACGCTTGTTTGAGCGGCTGGAGCAGCAAGAGCAGAGATTGAAGAAGCACGACGGCCGTTGGATGGACATCCAACAGTATACAACCCATCTGTGGAAAGCCTCAAATCTGTGGAAAACAGCATACAACCCATCTGCCATTATTTCAAATAATTTACAGCCCATTTGCTAATTCTTACGGGTTTTTTTGGAGCCCATATTCTTTATGTTAGTATTATAGCCCATATTGTGGCCACAGTTAAAAAATTATACGAAATTTTGCATATGTCGGTGCGGTCTGAACTGTTTTTAATCCCGAAATTTCGAGTCACATTCAGACTGATTTTAAAAATAAATGTTTATCAATATAAAATCCAATAAATTGTCCACGCATAGAAATCAATGCAATTTAAAATCTCGAAATGAAAAAAAAGATAATTGAAAATAATTGCCAGTTTGATGTGTTTTAAAAATGTACAGCCCATTTCTCATTACTGATAGGCCATTTTCTCGGCCAGCCGAATGAAGCTCTCCTCGTCTTGAAAGATTTGCAGCCCAGCAGGCCTGATAAAGCGACTTACTTGACAAATCACAAAAGAACTGGGCGAGCCATTTTCAGAAAGAAAAAAACTACTGGGCTGGTCTGTGGTAAACATAAAAGAAAAGGCTGTCTAGACAGGCCAGAGTGTCCCGCACAGCCCAGTTGACACCCTGCTTCCATCTCAAAAACAAATTAGATAAATGCCACTCCAATTACGGCGATTCATAAAAATGCCACTGCAATTTCCAAACTTTGAAAAATGCCACTGCAATTTTTGCAAACTTTGAAAAATGCCACTCTAGACTTCGAAAAATGCCACTAGAAATGGCATGAAATGGCATTTTTCAAAGTTTGGAAATTGCAGTGGCATTTCTCGGATACACCAGATTTGGAGTGGCATTTATCAAATTAACCTGAAACAAAAATAGCTGGGCGAGCTGCTGGGTCCCTGGTGTCAGCCGCTCGTTGTGCAATTCTCTCGTTTATTGACTACGTTGACAATGGCATGGGACCCAGATGTCAGAAATCCACTAGGAGGAGCCATTTTTTATTGTCTTGAAATAAGGAGGCATTTGATTGCGTACTGCCATGACCTTGGCAGGTCCCTGCTGTCATCCTCTCCACGTACAGTACCAGTTAGTCGTGCTTCGAAACTGATCGGCACGCCATTAACAAAATAAAGTTCGATAACTAATGCGGCACCTCGGGCCAACGCGGCTAGATCGCATTTTACACGAGAAATTACACACCATGTTTCGTTGACATGTGGTCCCGTTCCAACATATCAGTGAGACGACGGCGAGTAGTAGGAGTATTTCCGAACGAACGTGTAGGCCAGGGCGCCTCTTCATGAACCGTGGCAAACTCGCAACCGTCCACCGACTCTTCGCCTTTCCCTCTCGATTTGGAACTGTTGTCGCACGCTCTTCCTCTCCCTCCTCCATTTTCCTTCAGCCCTTCACCCTTTCTTCTGCCATTGTTCGATCGTCTTCTCCATGGAGGGAACAGGCCAGAAACGACCCCGTTATTCTTGCCCCGATCTGAAAGATGACGTTGTGGAGGAACTCATTGATCGGTGCGACATCATCACCTCAGCTAGCATGGCAGGTTCGTTCAAGCCCATTCTCGACTCAACTAATAACATCATTACAAAGAACCCAAGAGTCAAGGAGCGGTTTGATCTCCCTTATCTTCTTCGCCGTGACCCTGATGACTGGCGCCGGCACGATGGAGGCCTCACCCTGTGCCAGTTGATGCCGCTTGATAATGATACGTATGATGTTAAGATGCCATCGCTTGAGGGCAAGGCTTGGGCGGGCACAAATGGAGATTGGGTTGTTTACATTGGGTACAACTGCGAGTGGGAACTTGTGAATGTGTACACTTGTCACTGGGTTCCACTTCCAAAAATCTCAGCACACTGCCCAGAGGTTGAGCACACCGGTAATGTACGCGCATTCAAATATGATCATGGTGACTGTCTTCTATGGAAGATAGCAATTTTTCGAGTTCCCAACCCCTCTTGGAATTACAACAACTATCAAGTTGTTGCTATCTTCGACAAGCTTGTTGCCGTCCTTCGTGGTTCGACTCGATGGATATTGCTCAAAAATAAGTTTCTGTACACGGATGAGTACCGTGATGCAATTCAATACGAGGGCCTTGTGTTTGCTGCCACCACTCGTGGCACTGTTTTTGCATGGCATCCTAGTAGTTTCGGTACGTTTGTCTTCCACGGTAATTATAATTGTTTCATCCACATGCATGCGGGTTAGCAAGTTTCCCTTTACTAATTAACCTTCTTCTTGTGTTTCCAAGGTACTGTGAACATCCCACCACCTATACTTGAAAAATTTTATAACCAAGGGGGAGATGCCAATGGTGATGATCACGAGCAGCGCCCATATACTCTATGGCGCCTGGCAATTAATTCCGATGGATCACCTCTTCTTGTGTGTATACAGCCCACTGATGATGTTACTGCTAAGGAAGCAGGTGTCTCCCATGGTCGCACTCTCCGGACCTATTCCAACACTCGTTGCATGGTATTCGCGATGGATACTAGTGTGCTAGTGCCAACTCATTCTCCCTGGCACAGTATTGATAGTCTTGGAGAAAACTCGCTCTTCCTTGGACAAAACTATCCGATGATGGTGAAAGGCGATCCAACTGATGTTGACACATTTATGAGAAGCAACTGTGTCTATACCTCAGACATTTGGGTGGTTCCCTACCCTGGTACTGATATAGTAGGCCGCGTCAGCCTGGATGATCGGTCATGCGTTGGTCTCCAGATCGACAATGGATGGCCCGTCCCAGAGAATCACTTGTGGTTCAAAGCAAGCGTTTCCAACGCCGCGGAATGGTTGAGTTGAAGTTCATTTCATGGCTTGTTATTTGTTGTGTGGTGAAAACTTTAGTGTTTATAATGTATCCTCGTTGTCGATGTGGGTTGATGACCTGTTGTATGTAATAAAATGATATGCCTGTGATAAACTTACTAAATTTATGAATGGCTTTCGAGTCGCTTCTCTAAATTTGTACTAGCTTCACATGCTTCGCGCGTCGGGCGGGTGTTTTTACTGTAGCCATATGTTAATGTGTTCGTTGTACGTAACCAGCACCTCGAATCCTCGATACTAGTATACTATATACTAGTAGGAGTAAGTAGTAGGAGTAGTAGGGTGGCATGGGCCGGAACAAGCATTCACGTCCAGGAGAACGGCACATGCCACCACCATGACATCCATCTGACACCATATTATTTCTTGGAGTCCGTGCTAGAGCAATCTCTTCAGCCTCGTCGTTTCTCTAACTTCAGCCATCGCGTGGCGGGCGAGGTGGGGGTTTGCCGATAGTCGGTTTCCTTAACTGCGGTCCCACTTGTAAGGCCAACTCCAACGCACGACCCCAAACGGACCTCCGTTTTGCACGAACTCCAACGATAATTTTACTACTCCTGTAAGTTGGATTAGTGCCTTCTCGATGCATTCATTGTTGATCTGCGGAGGCTGGATCTTGTGTGCTTCTTTCTTCTTCGAGTGTAAAGAAGTAGACGTTGCTTCCTCGCATCTAGTCTCACATCTAGCCTCTATTCTAGTAGGAGTATCAACAAGTGCACTAATCTCATCTGAGAGTAGAACCGAAGATTTGGTCGGGTTCTTCCTCCTTTTGCCAACACGTGGGACATCCAGCATCCAGGTCGTGTCATGAAAGAAAATAGAGTGGTAGTTGAAGCCACGAGATGTGCATCTTGGGTTAAACTGTAAATAGAATCTTACTACTATTGAGTAACTCCAAAAGCAGCCACCGAAGATCTTTATTGGATTTGTTTTTCATCACCAGCACGTCGAGGTGAAAGATGTGCAGGTTTAGTGGGTCCTCTTGCGTTTTCACTGACATGTGGGGCCGCATGTGAGCAAACAGACGATGGGCTCCGTGCGTCCGCTGGCTGGCTAAGAAGAGAGATAGAGGAGGGATGAGCACGGACTGCAGGAAAGTTGTTCTACGTACCTCGATATAGGCTCGATATAGTGGGGTGGCATGGGCCATAACTACCATTCACGTCTAGCAGTACGGCACACGCCACCCACACGAGTCCCATCCGACACCAATTTTCTTGGAGTCCGTGCTACAGCCATCTCTTCTCCCTCCTGTTTTCTCAGCCATCGCGCGGTGGGCGGGGTGGGGGTTTGCCGATAGTTGGTTTTCTCAACTGCGGTCCCACTTGGAAGTGAAAATGCAACACCGCACGCATTCCCGCTTGAGCGGCGTGCCGGACCAACCGTGTGGGGGTGCGACACGAACACGGCAGGCTTTTCCTTTTGAACTCGTAAATTGTAAAATTTGGTTCTGCTCCATGGCGCTACCGATAGATAGAAAATAACGATTTTGCCTAGAGTAATGAGAAGTTTGGTTCTAACGTCGTTCATGCATGGAATACGTACGAAAATTATGAAGTTGATGCGAAAGGTAAGATAAATACTGTAGTATCATATACTACTACATGGATTTGACAGAAAGATAAAAATACATACAGATCCATCAACGTTCAACGACATCCTCACGCCCTAGTGCGCCGGGTCACCAACCGACGTGTGAGGAGCAGCGGCGTTGGCGGCGAGCTCAACGTGCTTCTGAACAGTGCCGTACAACGTTGCCCTGCGCTCCAAGAAGGCCAGCGTCCTATCGTCCTCCTCTTGCATGTAGTAGTCCTTGTGGACGATTTGCGCATAGACGTGGGTGATTATGTCGATGGTGTCTTGCTGCGCCAGGCGCTACGCGGCGAGCACGACCTCGAGGTAGACATTCTCCGGCGCGACGGCGGGCAGTCGTAGGGCCACCAGTGCATCGAAGAGGTTATTACCATAGTGGCCGTTGAGGGTGGCGGGCATCACAGAGCCTAGGCGCGTCGGCTAGAGGCTTACGTCAAAGTCGTCCGCAAGCTTCTTGACAATGGTGAACTTGTCGAGGAAACCGACGAGGACCTTGTCGAACAAGGAGACGAAGCTGTCGTCCAAGCAGCCCCTCGCCCTGGTGGCCTCAAGCAATACTACCTAGAGACGTTCCTCAGTGTCGGGCCGCATGCCGGCGTCGTGGACCATCTGGCACAGTCGGCTGATGCTCGCGCTCATCGCCTCCATGGGTCTAGCGTAGCTTCTAGTCAACTGATCTTGCGATTCGAGTGATCACTTAGCCCTTGGTTAGCGTGCGTAGGTGCGTAGGATTTCGTACTACTCCTGGCCCTCTACTGCACCTGCCTTTGGCTGTATGATAGGTAGGCCAGCCACCCCCTAGGGCCATGTGTCATTCACCCAAAGGCAGTTGCCGTAAGTCAATGAAGCTGCATCCCCCTCCGTGTCGTTGCAGCATAGTCATCTCACCGGACCTCTAGTTGGGGCCAAACAAGAGAAGTTTGATGTTTACTGGTTTATTGGTCCCCTTTGCATTTTGCGCCAAGTTTTGACCTTCGATTTAACTAATAAAATGTTAATGCATGTAAACAAAAATGTTGTGTAAGTCACCTTACGAAAACCAAATAATCCCAAAATACTTAGGCACGGTGCATTAACTCCCTCCTTGTTTCTTATTTCGTGACATATCAACCAATGAGAGATGTTGGCCGTGCATGCTTTCAATGACTTGAGACTACCAAACATGACATGCGGTGTTTAGTTCATTGCATGTAATCCTATTAGTACTCTAGTTAGGAGTAGCAAAAAAACATTAAGTTCTCTCACCGATAGGAATAAAACACCATGTATTTATTTACAGAGGAGTAGTACATTTTTGGTGACATGCATTACTAGATATTGCTAGTCAAATAATAAAATCCAGATGGACGTGGTAGTACTCCTAAATCCAGACGGTGGTGCTACTAGTACTAGTAGTAGTACTACCAATGTAGGAGTAGTAGTAGGAGTACTAGCACTGTACTATCCGTTGGTCCAATTATTACGTGCTGCTCCTCACAGTGAAGTGACAAGACCCTACGCCGGAGATGACACTTGAGTATAGGCATCGTGTTTGGCATACCATAGTCAGCCTCACCATCTGCAGTCACTATCATCATGGCTGTAGAGCTAGGCTTCTTACAACTAGCCCTGTTTGACATAATTTCCCATGCGTAGATGCCCGTGCATTGCACGGAACACCAAGATTGGGGGTGGACGGCTCCGGCAGCGGCCATCACGCCAGATTTTTCCACGGCCTTCTACTCCTAGATATGGTGGGGAGGAGATGAGGCTGATTGTGTGAGACAAGGAGTTGTTTGTAAATAGGGAACACGTGCGGGCATCTTTTTGCAAAAATGGAGAAGCTTGGTTTGTATGCGTCAGATCTAGATCCGACGGCTATTGGTGAAAGATGGGAGGCACACCATCATCACCAACTCAGGACCTGTTTGATTCGCAGGATTTTGAAAACGCAAGAATAGGACACGGCAATATTACAAGTTTCAAACTGATATTACAAATGTTAGGAGTAATGCTGCACCTATGAAGAGGGAATTACTAGGAAGTTTACGTAAGAACTTTCGTTACTTTAGGTGGATGCAGCAGCATCGTACAAACTAAAATCCACCGCACTGACAAGTCACTAATGGGCAAATAAGTTTTCGAGTCTCTGGCCACTTGATGTTTCAAAAACAAATTCAGCTTCTATGGAGAAATGAGCTCCACCATGTACCCGCGCGGGTGTGGCTGGGCACGAAGCGTGAGTACGTGCACGGTGCACCTATTCTCTTCTTGTATATGTACACCACCTACGTGGGGTTGTGCGAGAGAGATACAAACCTAGAGAGATATAGTGTGTGGGTTCTTGAGAGTTTTTTTTGTGGGGGGGGGTCAATCAAAAAATTTAACATATGCAATGTGTGTGAAATAGAGTCCTGGATATAACATATATATAGAGGGGGCGATCCATGAGAAGAGAGTGGAGGTATCGTCGGCTTGAGGTGTCCATAGAATCGAAGATAGGGATGATGATGTGTGTGTGTGCGTGTGCGCGCGCGCGATCGATAAAGAGTGTCATCAAATTTGTGTGTGCCCACGTCAAAGATATAGAGTGGCTGGCCTACTAGAACGTGAGATGGGACATGTGCAGTTTGTCTCTGTGGCATGGATACCTACCTGCAGCGCTCGACTATCGGTGTGTGGTGGGGGAAGAGGGAGGCCCAATTAACTATAGAGGTACAATGGCTGGTATATGTGTGGAGGAGGAGAGAGGCCTACCTTATGTATTAAGGAGATCGATCTGCCTCATGTATTAAGGGAGATCGATCGGCATCCATGCATATATGCAGGAGACTAATAAGGTTGGGAGAGAGACAGAGCTAGAGTGTTGGAGGGGGTGGTAGTGGAGTTGCTTCTAACAAATGGTGGGATAGGCTTGCTAGACAAACGGAGGGCATGCCCGCAATATCAATAAGAGAGGAGATGGTTGCTTGTTGTCTGTGCACGTGCGTGTGAGAGACAGGTCAGGAGGCATGCACGAATGATGAGGGGGGACGATGTGGCTGTGGTAAGAAGACGTAACTACATAGGAATATCAATCGCCGTTTGTAAGAGAAAGGAGAGACATAACTTGTGAGGTACGTCGATCGATGGGGGGTAGTTAAAGTCGATCTAGGTATATGTTGGGAGATCAATTGGTATACGTGCATGTGTTTGTTAGAAGCAAATGAGGCACGAGGAGAAGGATAGAGAGAGAGAGAGGGATGCATGTAGGAGGTGGTACGAGAGGCATACTATATCGAGGGGGAGGAGTGTGCGAGTATGAGAACGATGAAAAGAGTGGTGGGAGTGAGGCATGGACTATGACAAGAGAAGAGGGGAAGCTTGTGTTTGTGCTAGGCACACCTGTCTAGAGAGGCATATCGATTGATGTGTGCCATAAAGAAGGAGCTGGGGGGCCTACACACACCGTGGGTGAACGACCTAAAGTGAAAAGACGAATTTGTGCGATGGAGCTAGAGAATGCTGAGGGAGGGTGAGAGGGATGCGGGCGTGTGCATGCACAAGAGGGAGGGTGAGAGGGTTGTGTGGGTGTAAAAGACGAATAGAGATCATATATACTTCATTATAAAAAGCGAATTCGGATATTTGAAGAATTTATCATAGTGTTTCAAACCGACGGATGTGTGAATATATATAACGGTGATATACATGGTGTGGTTATGAACATGGTATACTACATTTAATATATTTTATCTCTACTCTTATAAAAAATGGAGTTGTTGATGATGGTGTACCTGCCATCCTGCATTATAGGACGTCTGATTTATATCTGGCGGATAGCAAGGAAACTATGATGGTTGAAGTTGGCAACAATCATGATTGTAGATTCTTATTGAAATAGAGAAACGAATTCAAATTTAGTTCGAATTGCAGCGGTAGTATAGACATTTGGAATGCACTAAAATGTTAGTATGAGTAGGTTACATGCATTATATAGCAAGCGAAAAAATTTAATCGGACATAACATGGATTCATACTCCCTCCATCCATCTATATAGGGCGTAATGAGATTTTTAAGACCGCCTTTGACTATTGATAAGATTAATAGTACATGACATGCACAATGTGAAAATTATATCATTGAAAGAACCTTTCACAAACGAATTTAACGGTGTGCTTTGTGTAAGTTGCATGTCATATATCATTGCTCTAATATTTGGTCAAAGTTAGCATCAAAAAACGCATTAGGCCCTATATAGATGGAAGGAGGGAGTAGCTTTGAATAGCATTTGTATAGTAAAACGGGGCAAGACCCTCTCTTTGTGTGGTGTGAATAGTTTTATTTTTTTGTTTTCTTTTTGGTTGATGGAAGTGCGAATTGATTTGGTATGTACAAGTACAATATTACTACACGTTAGGCTTGTCCCTAAAATTCAACCCGCGTCTTGTTATATCCCGAAAATTCAGATATCATGCTCCCAAAACTGGCGCCTTCACAACCCGCGCCTTGCTATCCCGAAATTACAACGCGCGTGAAAACTCCCTCCAGCTGCCAAATCCCGACATGCGAAATCCCCCTTCTAACCCTGAGCCGAAAGGGCCACTAGTTAAAATCGGTGGGGGGTACTTTTGTAACACACCCTACATTTTGGACAAGCACGTTCCTAAGTCATGCTTCACCCCCTCCCATCGCCGCCTTTTCGCCATTCGAAATCCCAGGCCGCCATAACCTCTCCGCTCCAGCCGCGAAACCCCACCCTCCTCCGTC
>NC_041380.1:302361951-302370337 GCF_002162155.2 Triticum dicoccoides | reverse complement strand
GATAGGAACCTTGGAGTGACTTTTGTTGCATGTTGAGGGATTTCCATATGATTTAATTATGTTATCATTGTCGAGAGAACTTGCACTAGTGAATGTATGAACCCTGCTAGGCCTTGTTTCCAAGCATTGCAACACCGTTTACGCTCACTTTTGTTACTAGTTACCTTGCTGTTTTTATATTTTCAGATTACAAAAACCTACATCTACCATCCATATTACGCTTGTATCACCATCTCTTCACCGAACTAGTGCACCTATACAATTTACCATTGTATTGGGTGTGTTGGGGGCACAAGAGACTCTTTGTTATTTGGTTGTAGGGTTGTTTGAGAGAGACCATCTTCATCCTACGCCTGGCATGGATTGATAAACCTTAGGTCATCCACTTGAGGGAAATTTGCTACTGTCCTACAAAACTCTGCGCTTGGGGCCCAACACGAGTCAACAAGAAGGTTGCGTAGTAGACATCAAGATCTTTTCTGGCACAGTTGCCTAGGAGGTGAGTGCTTGAAGGTATATATTTAGATCTTGCAATGGAATCTTTTAGTTTCTTGTTTTATCATTAGTTTAGTCCATAAAAGAAAACTACAAAAATGGAATTGAGGTTGCCTCATATGCTTCATCCTTTTAATGTCTTTCATGAAAATGATAGAAAGGAAAATTGTGCTCAAGTGCTAGAAGAAGAAGTCAATAAAATATTTGGCACTAAATGTTTGAATGATGAGCATGATTGCAATGTTGTTAGTATGAATTCTTTGAATATCCATGACGCTAATGATATGCAAAGCCATAATCTTGGGGATGCTATGTTTGATGAAGATGATATTTTTTGTCCCCCAAGTTCTGATGAGAAAATTTATTATGATGATAGGATGCCTCCTATTTATGATGATTGAAATATTTATGAAAGTTGGTTTGGAAGAGTGTCAACTTCAGATAATAATGATCCCACTATTTTGGAGGGTGTTGAATCTTTTCACAATGTTGATAAAAGTGGATTTGGAGAGGTCATGACTTTATTTAGTGACGAATCCACTATTTCAGAAGAGGTTCCAATTGATTATGAGAACAAAGCTATACATGATGATTATTGTGATGACATGTATGCTATAAAGAATAATAATAACCATGAAACTTGTTATCATGATTTTAATTCTCAATTGGATTATGCCTCGCATGATAGTTATTTTGTTGAGTTTGTTCCCACTATTATCCATGACAATAAATTTGCTTATGTGGAGATTAATAAAATTTCTATGCTTATGCATTATGAAAAGAATGCTTTATGTGATGCTTATATTGTTGAATTCGTTCATGATGCTACTGAAAATTATTATGAGAGAGGAACATATGCTTTTACATATCTCAAGAATATCAAGTTTCCTGTCTATGTGTTGAAAATCTTGAAGTTTTGGTTGTTTTACCTTCCCATGCTAGTTGATTCTTGCTCCCATAAATTGTTTGCTCACAAAATCCCTATTCATAGGAAGTGTGTTAGGCTTAAATGTGCTTTCCATGTGATTCATGATACTCTATTTGTGTTTCAATTCTTTACTTCTTTGTGAGCATCATTGAAATTATCATGCCTAGCTAGAAAGGCATTAAAGAAAAGCACTTGTTGGGAGACAACCCAATATTTACCCCTACTATTTTTGTATGTTCACATGACTAGGATATTGTATTAATCATTTTTTATAGCTTTTTTTTTAATAAAGTGCCAAGTAAGACCTTTGGGATGGTCTATGGTGATAGTTGATTTGATCTTGCTGAAAAACAGAAACTGTTGCACCCAGAAAAATAATTCTCATTTTTTACATAAGCGTGATAAAATCCTGATTATTTTTTCACAAGATTTATATTAAAATTTCCCATGTTGTCCTAATTTTCAGAACTTTTGTAGTAGCAGAATTATGGTTGTTGTAAAGATTACTACAGACTGTTCTTTTTTTGACATATTCTGTTTTCATTTTGTTTTTTTGCTTATTTTGATGAATCAATGGGAAATATAGGAGGGTATGAACCATGGAGAAGTTAGAATACAGTGGATATCAATATAATTTTAGAATGAGTTCACAACAGTACCTAAGTGATGATTTGCTTTATTATACTAACAGAGCTTATGAGTTTTCTGTTGAGTTTTGTGTTGTGAAATTTTAAAGTTTTGGGTGAAGTTTCGATGGACTACAGAATAAGGAGTGGCAATAACCTAAGCTCGGCGATGCCCAAGGCACGCCAAGGTAATATTCAAGGAATACCCAAGCAACTAAGCTTGGGGATCCCCCGGATGGCATCCCCTCTATTGTCTTCAATCCATCGGTAAAATTATTTTAGGCTATATTTTTATTCACCACATGATATGAGTTTTGATGGAGCATCATTTTATTTTGTTATTATTTTCTTGTTGTTATTTAGAGTAATGTTTTCATCTTTTAGTTCAATAAAAAGGCCAAGTGTATCCTTTACCATGCTTATTTTACAAGTCTATATGTTGCTGTTTTGAAAACATAAAGTTTTCTATCATTGTCTGAATATTTGTGAAAATTCAGAATGTGATAAAACCTTGAAATATTTACACAATGAATAAAAACAAATTTTCTTTACTCTTGTAATTTTTCAAAAAAATTAGAGTTAGCGAAGTATGATTCTTCTTGCATCGTGTATAGACTGTTCTGTTTAGACAGATTGTTGTTCTGTTTGCATTGTTTGCATATGTTTTATTGTTTAATGATTCTATATATTTGAGGATAGGAGTGTTAAACTTGTAGAGGCATTTATTATTCAATGTCAAATTATAATTTTAGTGATTTTCTATAGTAGAGAATGATAAGGTTTTGCATGGATTTATACCACGAGTTCTTGTTGAGTTTTGTGTGCATGAAGTTTTTAAGATTTTGGGAAACTATGATATCAAAGGAATTAAGGAGACACAAGATCTCAATCTTGGGGATTCCCAAGGTATCCCTAATTAATATTTCAAGATGTCTCAAGTAGCTAACCTTGGGGATGCCCCGGTTGGCATCCCACCTTTCTTCTTCAACAATTATCGGTTAGCCTCGGTTGAGCCTATGTTTTTGCTTCTTCACATTGGTTGTGCTATACTTGGAATGTCATTTTATTTTGTTTTGCTTGCTATTTGAATAAAATATTAAGATCTGAAATTTTTAAATGAGAGAGAGTCCTCACATAGCTAAATAATTATTTGACTACTCACTGACATCCACTTATATCTTTTTGGAGTAGTTTGCCATTTACTCTCGTGCTTCACTTATATCCTATGATTAAATGGTTGATTGAATTGAATATCATAAATCTGAAATTATATATGTTTCATATGCTTATCCCATGAGGAGTAGTGACTTCACATATAAGAAGTAGAGGTGGTAAATTTATTGAAAGTTAGCAAACATAGTATTGGTCACTTGAACAATTCATGAAAGAATATTGAAGGAAGAGAGATTTCACATATAAATATACTATCTTGGACATCTTCTATGATTGTGAGCCCCATTAATTACTTTCAAACTTCAGCAAATTAGTTGAAGTTGGACAAGGAAGACAACATAATGAGTCATTCTTGGGTATATTTGTATAGAAGTTATATTGTCTTGGATCCTCCAACATGTGGTGCTTGCTATTTAGAATCTTTTGCTAGCCAAAATTTCTATATGAAGCGGGAATATTGCTCGTGCATCCAAAATCCTTGATCCAAGTTTCTTCCATGAGTGTCCACCATATCTACCTATATGCGGTATTTACTTGCCATGCCAAGTAAATTTGCATGTGCCAAACTCTAAACCTTCAAATAACTAATAGAATGTCCGTGCTTTGCCACGGGCTTTTGAAATATTTTGCTTGACTTATGTAAACATAATACATGTTAAATCACATGTTAGAGAAAAGATAACACAAACACAATCGGGTAATAATTGAAGTAAAATTTACTTGCGATGTAAATTGATAACAAAAAAGCAATTTGAAGATGTATACATATAGACTAATTATCCAACTAAAAATCTTTACAAATTAAGATCTACATGACGTGCTTAAGAAATTCTCGCACAATATCAGAAATATTGCTTTTAGCTTCATTCACATAATATTTGAGCAAGTATAATAAAAACATCTTCCTCGACTCATCCTCATTATACACAAGCAATATATGTAGTTAGCACAAATACTTTAGGTCAAAGGTCTTACAATATGTAATGGAGAGTACAAACTAGAGGAACAATTCCTTACCGTCACACGAGAGCATAAAATAAAAAGTAAAATAGCCGGACACATCTCTGCCATTTCCTAAATTCATTTTATCTTGAATATAGTGATATTAAAAATAAATTCCTGTATTTTGAATATTATGATAATGAAATATACAAATTTACCAGTCTACGCTCATTGGAATACCAAGCGGAAATAACATTGCCATCTAGATACATCTGAATGCCCGTGTGTTGCCATGGAACAACAAATTTAATACATCGATAAAATATCATTTTAATTCACAACAAGTCACTTGCCGCTTATGATTTCTTTACAACAAATATCACTTTGTATTACTGTTAAGACAAAATCATGACTACTGTTAAGACAAAATCCATGACTGCATTCAAATTTGAGGTGGACATATTTAAAATGACTAAATCTGGGGAACTCATGCCTTCTACTCCGCAATGATGAGAAAGACGACAATGGACTTGCCTTCAATTTCACTATGCACTCTAGGATACATTAATGAGGTCTCTTCTTCACCCAACTCAGACAAATAAATACTACTCTCTCTATCACAATTTACCTATCGCACATGTGTCACACATTTCAAAATTTAAATGTACTCAAGTGCTTTGATCAACAAGTTTTCGCTTACATGTCACAAAATTTATCATCAAATTTGTATTACAAAAACTCCAATGGTATAATTTTATGACACATAACACATATATTATCGATTAAGTTTGCTGGTCAAAGGTAAATCATAGAGAGAGTATATACACACTACTGTTCTTACAAAATTTAATCTATGAAAACATCTTCTCTTCCCCCTTGCAATCCATCTCCTCGGCTTTGCGGCAAGCTTTTTTTGCAATAGAAGCCACACTTTAATATGAAAATGAAACATACATCATTTGGTAATATCCACACATTCAACAATGGAGTTGAATGTCACTAACTCTGCTCATCACTACAACGGGATCTGCCTTTGCCATACACGATGCTTCCAGCAACATCACAACAAATGCTCTATCAGCTAACAATCATATAAACATCTGCCATAATGATTAAATGATATTTTTGTTGAAACTTTTATACATATCGTTGACATATTTCAATGGGCATACACTACTTGCCATGTGTTACATCAAAATATATGACCACAACATCTGCTCTCCTTCCCCTCCTTCCGTCTTCCATCGAGACAGGGACCTAGACTTTGTGCCGCTCTTATTGATTTAGTGAAAAAGTTATTTATCTCTATTAGAAAACAAATGCTTAGATAGCATCTGCATGTCAAGGAAGGATTATGTGGCTTGGATAGCATATGCAAGTTAGGGAAGAATTATGCGACCGTGTAATATTTGGACAGGAACAAAAGTCTTGAAAACATAAAGGTGAAGTCCATGAAGACAAACGATAGTCTTATCGTTTCTTAGGTTTGAACTTTCTTATTAGTGTACCAAATTGGCTCAAATATGTACCTACAGTCTAAAAAATAAGAATGAACGAGATCATACAATCAATATGGAGGTTGTCATGCTCTTTTCTTTGTGCAGATCATCAACATGAATGAACAAGTACATAAATAGAAAATGATGAAATTGAACTTATTCTGCCGATTGGTCTTAGAGCATTGTATAAAATTGATACTCCCTTTGATCAATATTACTTATCGCTCAAACAGATGTATCTAACATTGATATACGTCTAGATACATCCATTTCAACAACAACTAATATGGATCAGTGGGAGTAATAGATCATGCAGTCAAGTGAACAATGGACAAAGCACTAAACATTCCTTGGGTCCTCACACACTCGACAAGTGGACGATACTCCTTAATAACTATGATAAATGGATTTCATCTAAACATACTATGGTAGACAAATTAAATGGAAAGAGTATTATGTGCTTACTTAAATTCGTTGTTGTTATCAAGATTGGTAATGATGTTGCAGAAAATGTTCTGGAATATCAATCTAAAGGAGCCAAATTATCAAAGCTACAGAATGATTGGCTTAGTATCTTGTCTACAATTTTAGATTAACAATTATTTGACAGTTTCTCATCAGCCGGGCTTTAAATACTGATCGTTCCATTCTTGAAGTGGAGTTCAAACGGTGCAGTGAGAATTTCTACTCAAAAATTAAGATAACGTATTGACATGCAAGTTCAATTTAAAGGTCAACTTTAATGCCAACCATAAATCGACCAGAAGTGCATCTAGGCATGGATGTTACGGAGCTTTCAAGTAGTAACAATAAACTGCAGAGATAATAGTGTACCTCTAAATGTAAGACCGTCCAAGCAAAAATATTTTTGTTGTTAGTACAAATGCAGTTGATGTTGCCAAAATAATTCATCTTCTTAGTCCATAAAAGAGGAGAAACATAACACCAGAACATCTTAACATAAGTGATCCAAGTTGTTTTCTTGCGAGAGTGGGAATTCTTGGAATATCCTTTAACCAGGCAAAGTTGTCGACATTGTCAACCTTGAACCTACAAAAGATTGATGCCCACAGCCCACCTCATACTTTCATGAATTTTGTTACTTGACAAGATATGCAGACGAACCTTGCTATACAAACGACAAGATTCAGACGATTCCCATGTCCACGACGGAGCAACGGCCACTGGATTTGTAATCGTCCACCGTTTGTCGTCTATAGAGAAGTTTCGTATGCATAGAAACCTTCCATGTAGAGATGGAACCTTCATCAAGCAAGGAAATATGCCAATCATGACTCAAGGAGATAATTTCACTTACATACATTAGGGAATTTATCAGTTGATGCAACCAACTTATAAGCCCCATTAATCAAGTCATTGTGTTTGTTGGATCAAGCCTTGTTTGAACAACATGAGCAACTGCAACTCTTACTTCATCTATCAGAACTACACAATAAAACATACTTATTCATTTGAACTTCAAAATTTTAAATGAACAGTGTCAAAAATAAATAAATGAATCGGAAAGTAAAGAAGAGTGTTTTATATTTGTTCAAAGGGAAAAGAATCTGATCTCTACAACTTGCCAATTTGAGAAGAAAACTAACATAAAGATAAACCAATTTGGCATGTGATGCTGCTATGAATTGTGTATGTGCCCTTCTTCTCGGTTTCTCACATACGACAAATTAGTAAAGCATTAGAACTTTGAAGGAGAGAACTTTACATTCAATTGAATAAAGCAAGATTTAGGCATCAGCGGCTTATAATATTTGAAAAATAAATAACACAAGATAAGAAGAAATAAATTAACCTTGTGTCATGCTAATGAAAATGTATAACATTAGAGAAGAGATGACCTTCAACTCTGAACGATCAAAAGAAGTAGCGCACACAGTGCATAAAGAGTAACAACATCTCAAACTATATGTTTAGAAAAGATGCTTCTTAGCTCTGATAACCGGTTTAGCAATCATCTGATCAGTCCAAAAGTGCATATGTCCTATCTTAGATTAGGCTAACTCAGTAACTTCTTCCACGATTCTAGTTTTTGTTTACAAAAGAAAAGGTCTAGCTTCACAAAACATTTAAATGGAAAGCTTTTTGGACCATAAAAATATATTCAATTACTTACTTAATTTTGTAGTCTGAAAATTGCCCGACTGCTCTGCTGAGGTAGGGAATTGCCCGATCCTAAGTCCAACAAGTTGCTACAACCATTCCACAATGTGCATGCCCAACAACTACACTGGATCAATGGCCTTATTGCGACAAAGCAGACCCATCGTCGTCGCGGCCATCCGGCCCCATTGATCAATCGACCGGCAGTGCGAGCGAGGACGAGGTCGAGCAGGACCGCGGTTGCCTCCCATGGTGTCGATCTAGGAATAAAAATTGTTTGATGGTAGAAATCCATGAGACCAAAGAATAGACAAGAGATATAGAAATATCTAGGCTAAACATACATGCTTTTGGCTCAATATCACCCAACTCCACTCTGAGTCGCTTAGAAGTCTTATCTCGAGCAAACATACCCAGGTTCAGTTGCCCCCAACGACAAAAGAAGATCATGCCCCTCATGTTAGGCAATAACAATGAAGGATGGCCTTGTAATGCCATGAATGGAGGTCACCCCTGATGATCTATCTATAAGGGCTATCACAATAAGCAAAAGAATGAGAATTAAATGCTTCCTACACAAACCTAGATCCTACAACATTGCA
>NC_041380.1:302344250-302360024 GCF_002162155.2 Triticum dicoccoides | reverse complement strand
GCCCCCATGCCCAAGCCACCGTCGCCCCATGCAGTACCCGTGTCGCCTTCCCGCCTCCTGGAGCCCGCCCCGTCGCAGGCCGCTCGCCTGCCCCGCCTAGAGGATGCAAGCCGCGACGGCCGCCCTGCCCCGCCCCACCGCCGGAGCCCCGCCGCGCCACCACGGCCGCCGGAGCTGCACCGTTGCCGGCCTCCCTTCCCCTCGGCCTCCTCAACGCGCGCCCCTCCCCATGGCCTGCCTCCTCAACCCGCGTCCCCTCCCCATGGTGAGTTGCTCTATTTTTTAGATTTAGTTTAGGTTTGTTTAGTTTAGTTTGGTTTACATTAGGTTACACTACTGTAGGATGCTACTAATGCGACACTACGATTAGAGACCCCTCGAGAAACTGCGTGTGATGCAATAGTCGCAAACGATGCTGTATGAAAACCTTCAGAAATGTGTAAAACGTTTGCGATGACGGATGCATCAAACACGATTCAGGTTTTAGTTGTGTGTGCGATGAAGGGCATACAGTTCAGTTCAATGAACTATTTGCGATGAGGAGGAACA
Source organism: Triticum dicoccoides (assembly GCF_002162155.2). NCBI lineage: Eukaryota > Viridiplantae > Streptophyta > Magnoliopsida > Poales > Poaceae > Triticum > Triticum dicoccoides. Next base: position 302,359,475 of record NC_041380.1, on the reverse strand, counting down.
AAAGAAACGAGCGACCAAATGAAGGTGTGTACGCAGCATACTGTTCACTCGGATGAACTGTTTGGGATTAGGCAACACAAAAGAAACGGTCAGCCAGATCAAAGGTGTGTGCGATATACGGCATGCGGTTCACTCGAATGAACTGTTTGTGTTGAGACATGAGAACAAAAATAGTTCAACTTAACAAGATGTGTGTGATACGCGGCAAACATGTCTGTAATCAGAAATGTGTGTGAAGACCGATAATAACACAGACGGTTGCTGCTAATGAGACTTGTGTGTTGTGCGATGGGATTGCATATAGAACAACAACATATATATATACACATACACTTATAAGGACATGCTTGCATAACCGAATTAAACATCCACTTACCTAGGTGGCTACTGCAACCATGGCATTTGCACACACCAAAGTAAACTATTACATGCATAATTATATAGGTGGCTACTACACACATGACATTTCCACACACACCAATAAAGTAAACTATATACTACATGCATGATTAACTAGCATAAACGATCATCTGATCATCATCTACTTCTTGTGATGCTTGCTCTTCTTGTGGCTCGATTCAGGCTCGTAGATTTGGGTAATGAGGCACTTCCTCATGTCAATGATCCGCCTGTGCATCTCGTAGCATGTGTACACGCTCTTGGCCGCGAACCTGAGGTGAGGTTCATCCAGTTGTCGCATACAGGCCTTGTGCCAGGATACGGGACTTATTCTCTGGGCATCCTGCTTCATCTTTTCATAGTAGGGGTCGATGATGGCCGATGCGAGTTCGACCAGGAAGTCCTGCTTCGTGCTCCCCAGACCTTGTAGTGGTCACGGATTTCGACAATGTTCTTGCAGGCAAAGCCCGTAACATTGAGCGCTTTTACATCGTCTTTGGTATCCACCATGGCGAACTTGTAGTCGGTGCCGTTGACAAACCTGTTGAAACGGTCGCAAGGCTATGTGGCCATGTACTAGTGGTAGATGAGGACATGATAGCGCACACACAACTGGGCGACGACAACCTTCTAATCTATGCCGGGACAACCTTATGATATATGCCGACCACCTTGTACTTGTCTCCAGCAAACAACTGCTCAACGTTGTTGATGCAGTCGTCCACCACGGCCGGGTCGATGGTGTACACCCCCAAGAGACATGTCTCCCTCGCGTGGGTCTCCACTCTATGCTCGCCGAACTCCATTGGAGCGCCACCGGACATCCCCTCTCTATGTTTCGTCGTGGGTGTGCTTGTTGTGTTGTGGGGCGTGATCGAAAGGTTGAAGAGACTAAGGTTATAATGGCCGCGGGAATTAAAGGGGAAGTCGGACGGTCAGGAATATCGGCAGGCCCTAGTGGCTGTTCTAATTTGCAGCGCGTAACTCCATCATGTCGCACGTAACTGCATCGTGTGGCAACGCGCGTGGCGCAACCACATGCATATGGGGCCCCCGACGTGATCATGCGCACGCCCAACCGCTGGCAGAGCACGCGCGGAGAGACGCGAGCAGATCGCTCCGCGGTCGCCTCAAGGAAAAGTTGTTCACTAGCCGAGCGCACCGACGGACGCGACAGAGCACGCCGCGGCACCTAACGATGAACACAGCGCGATGCGGCACCTAACGGCATGGAGAGCTTGCCGAGGGACGCGAGAAGAGAACGGCATAGTGATACGTGGCAAATAAGACGAACTGTGCGAGCGATGTCGGAGACATCAAGCACGAATCATATTAGAGTTGTGTGTGCGATACGTGGCAGACAGTTGATCCATCAGAGCTGTTTGTGATGGAATAAGCTGTGTGTGCTGCGGGCAAACGCTTGCTGGTGTACAACCTTAAATTTAACCAAAAAAGTGTTAATGCATGTTACAAAAATTGTATAGCTGGAATCTATGTTCAAATATGACTCCAACGATATAATCTATGGCGACATGCATTTGTTTTTTATTAGTTAAATCCTACTTATAAACCAGGATGGGGGTACAGTAGGTAATTAAATCGCAAACGTTTTTTATTAACTATATGTGTACATGTCCTCTCGTCCTCCTCTTGCACGTCTTGTCACCCTGCTGCCGCAGATGGCTTACAGTGCAAGCTTGCGCAGCGCGCGGGGGTGTTCTTTTGGCCAAACGGTGGCGCCAATGAATCGTTGGTGAGCCCGTTCCCATGCAACCTCGCAGATTCCCGCGCACGCTTCCCGCCCAACTCGGTGAAATCCCCCAAAATCCCAATGCTTACCGGCCTGCTATAAAAACCCTCACGGCCGGCGAGTCCTGTGTCGTATTTTCCCCTCCCTCCCTGTAGCTTATCTCGTCAGCTTCTCCCATAATTTCCAATGGCACCGGTCCGTCGTTGTCGCTCAGCCACTCCGCCGTCATCAGAGGACAGCTCCAGCTAGGAGGCTACACCGCGGCGGTGGAGCAGTCCCCGGCGTAGTGTAGTGCGCGTGGCGTCCCTGTTGGGTGTGCGCAGAACACCCACCACACACTCCGCCGCCGCTGCCCGTCGGCAGCTGTTGCCGGCCTCCATCGCCGCCACACCAATGTCAAAAGCCAGGGCCATCTCCCGCTCTGCCGCCCGGCCCGAAGGCGGGAGGTGGCCGTCGTGCCCGCCACCCCACTGCCGGCCATCATGGCCATCACCTTCTCTGCCACCGTGGCCCGAATACGGGAGGTGGTGGTCGTGGTCGCCACCCCATCGTCGGCCGCCGTGGCCGCCAGCCCACCGTCGACCGCCGAGATCATCACCCGCTCCGCCACCACCGCCCGAAGGAGGGGGCGGAGGTGGAGGCCCGCACGTCCGTCAGCGACCTTGCGCGCTACATTGAGTTCCTACGAGAGGAGGAGGAGCGCCTCGTCGAGCATGCAAAGAGCCTTAACGCAGCCGTGGCCGTAGCACACGCTGATGCAGAGGCGAGGAATCAGGAGATCTACGAGCAGTCCAGCCGCTTCGAGAGGGATCGTCTGGAGCGGCAGTGGGCATTCGAGCTGGCGAGCGTCGCTGAACATGCAGCGGCGGCAGGCATCGTATTGCATTTGTCCAGCTTGTCGGTAGGCTCCTCCTCCTCCTCCTCTACCTCTTACTGAGCGTGCTCAGCATAGGAGGGGCTGCCGGAAGTAGCACAAAGCCCCTCTGTGGTACTAGTAGTAGTATTTAGGGGCTATTTTGTTCAGTTCATCTGACTATAGATGTGTGGTCTAACTATACAACGTACTTAAAATTAGTTAGTATATATAGTTGAACTAGCTATTTCAGTACGTGGTTGGCAACAATTGGGGAGAAGTTTGGTCGGTTCAGGTGCGAGTTGAACTGTTTGTATAAATTAATAATGACTGTTCAATCTATGAATGAAATCTATGCTTAATTACTAAAATTTTAGTTGCAAAAATTACATAGTGCTAATGATTTCTAGCTGCATATTTTGATAAATCGCAATGTTACAAGGATTGACACATGGCAACATTACTAGATCAACAAATGTAAATCTTTCCAGTTTGACAAATGGCAACATACCCAATATGACAGATGCAAATCTTACCAAATTGTTTGTACCTGGATGCACACGGGTCATCCAGAACAACCGTTTGCATTGAAGGGATGCACAAATCCAGCACCGCTCTCACTTTGCATACGTGTGTTCTATCTAAATCGTTTGCGATTAAGAGCTGCAAAAATCCTGCTTGGCACATTTTCTCTGGGCTTCCTGGGGAAGCTGTCGGTTTGCATACGGGTGTTCTAACTAAAACATTTGCGATGAGTGTTTTATATTTAAAAGGCGAATTAAACTGCGGCTTGGGCGCCATTAGTGGAGAGGACGCTAGCAGGGCGGGCGGCCATGGAAATCAAAGGGCTCGCTTCCCAGTGAGCCTGCGCAGCGTATAGCTCGCACGCTTCCCGGTGAGCCTGCGCACTCGAGGACAGCTTGCACGCCTCTCGGTCAGCTTGCACACCGGACGGCGCTCGCACGCCTCCCGTTTAGTCAAGGTCAAGTAGCTGTCCGCACAGCACCTCCTACAGCCATTAAAACCAAGACACGTGGCGTCACATGAATGGTTAACAAAATTTTAGATTTACTAGAATTTAAAAACCAGGCATCTCAATGTTGTGCCGACAATCAACGGTGCCCTGGTGTTTGAAATTCATGCCCATTTCTTGCATGGGACCTAAGCATGCACCCAAGGACACATATTTGATTTTTCAACCAATTTATATGCACTGGAGCATGTGCATGTAGTTCAAATTTGAATTATGCACATAAATGCATTGAAAACTCGGTTAATGCATAAAAATGTCCAAACGAACCCCGAAAAATCACAAAAATTCACACAACACTCCTGTTGTTCTATGTTGACATGAGAAAAAAATTGAAAGCAATAAGAGGCAATGGATATCATTTCGTCCCCAAAGGTGGGACGTTCCCTACCGAAAACCATCATGCTTGTTGTGAGAAGCTCCGGTTTGTGAGAAGCATATACCCAAACTGCCCCAAATGGGACAAAATTTGTACCACAGCATGTTGATGCCGCTCCATGATAGCATGCCAAGTTTCATGAATTTCAGATGAGTTTTGGATTTACTAGAATTTAAAAACCAAGCATCTCAATGTTTTGTCGGCAATCAACGGTGCCCTGGTGTTCAAAATTCATTCCCATTTCTTGCATGGGACCTAAGCATGTACCCGAGGACACAAATTTCATTTTTCAACCAATTTATATGCACTAGAGCATGTGCATGTAGTTCAAATTTGAATTATGCACATAAATGCATTGAAAACTCAGTTAATGCATAAAAATGTCCAAACGAGCCCCAAAAAATCACAAAAATTCACACAACATTCATGTTGCTCTATGTTGACATGAGAAAGAAAATGAAAGCAATAAGAGGCAATGGATATCGTTTCGTCCCCAAAGGTGGGACGTTCCCTACCGAAAATCATCATGCTTATTGTGAGAAGCTCCGGTTTGTGAGAAGCATATACCCAAACCTCCCCCAAATGGGACAAAATTTGTACCATGGCATGTTGATGCCGCTCCATGATAGCATGCCAAGTTTCATGAAATTTCAGACGAGTTTTTAATTTACTAGAATTTTAAAACCAGGCATCTCAATGTTTTGCTGGTAATCAACGGTGCCTTGGTGTTTAAAATTCATTCCCATTTCTTGCATGGGACCTCAGCATGCACACAAGGACACAGATTCGATTTTTCAACCAATTTATATGCACTAGAGCATGTGCATGTAGTTCAAATTTGAATTATGCACATAAATGCATTGAAAACTCAGTTAATGCATAAAAATGTCAAAACGAACCTCGAAAAATCACAAAAAATCGCACAACACTCCTGTTGGTCTATGTTGACACTCGAATTTTTGTGAAAGCAATAAGAGGCAATGGACATCGTTTCGTCCCCAAAGGTGGGACGTTCCCTACCGAAAACCATCATGCTTATTGTGAGAAGCTTCGGTTTGTGAGAAGCATATACCCAAACCTGCCCCAAATGGGACAAAATTTGTACCACAGCCTGTTGATGCCGCTCCACGATAGCATGCCAAGTTTCATGAATTTTAGATGAGTTTTGGATTTACTAGAATTTAAAAACCAGGCATCTCAATGTTTTGCCAGCAATCAATAGTGCCCTGGTGTTTCAAATTCATTCCCATTTCTTGCATGGGACCTAAGCATGCACACAAGGACACAGATTTGATTTTTCAACCAATTTATATGCACTGGAGAATGTGCATGTAGTTCAAATTTGAATTATGCACATAAATGCCTTGAAAACTCAGTTAATGCATAAAAATGTCCAAATGAACCCTGAAAAATCACAAAAATTCGCACAACACTCCTGTTGTTCTATGTTGACACTCGAAATTTTTTAAAAGCAATAAGAGGCAACGGATATTGTTTCGTCCCCAAAGGTGGCACGTTCCCTACTAAAACCATCACACTCGTTGTGAGAAGCTCTGGTCTGTGAGAAGCTTATACCCAAACCTTCCCCAGATGGGGCAAAATTTGTACCACGACATGTTGATGCCGCTACATGATAGCATGCCAAGTTTCATGAATTTCAGACAAGTTTTGGATTTACTAGAATTTAAAAGCTAGTCATCTCAATGTTTTGCGGCCAAGTGACGATGGCAGGGAATTTGAAATTCATTCCCATTTCTTGCATGGGACCTAAGCATGCAACCAAGGACACGTATTTGATTTTTCAATAAGTTTATATGCACTGGAGCATGTGCATGTAGTTCAAATTTGAATTATGCGCATAAAATGGCTGGAAACCCCATTTAATGTATAAAAATGTACAAACGACCCCTGAATCATTCCAATTTTTTTGACGACACACCTATAGTTGCATGTTCACTACAGATAAAAGTTCTAACAATTCAAACACCATCCTTTGTAGCTGTGACCCCATTACGTAATTCAAATGATCAATACGATAAATCAAGTAGATTGCACACGGTTTATTATCACCAACCGTGTGAGATGCATCACAAAATATCTTGGAGCACCGTCGGTCTGATGACACTTTGCGCGCCAGTTTTTTGGCTGAAGCTATTTCAAACTTTTGGCTTCCATGGAAATATCTACCTTCCCGCCCCTCCCCCTTACCAAAAGCCACATTTCCCCTCTTTCCGTTCCTTTCCAATTTGAAACCTTCACTCCTTGCTTGCAGCGCCGCCGCCTCCTCGCCGGCAACCCTCCTTCACGCTGCTCGGCCTCGCCTATCCAGGCAGGTAATCCACACCCGACCCCATCCTCCTCCTCCTCCTCCTCCTTATACATCCCACATGCCCCCGACCACTGGCGTGACACCTTCCACCCAAATCACCGACCCCTCCACCAAATAAGCACCGACCTAAGCCATGGTGCACGCAGTATAGCCAGGACCTCAAAGAGCATTTGACAGCGAAGAAGCAAATCGCGGACGCACACGCGGATGAGGTCGCGATGGCTACCATTCGTGCCGACCCCTAGGTCTTGAAGGAGCACCTTGCCATTTGCTAGCTACGCCGGTTATGCATGCTAGGTTTACCCGTTGCGTGTGCTGCTCCTGCCTTTCCTTCACAAATTCTAGTGAATTGTGCTATCTATTTTTACCATGCAATATGTTGCTCTAGTGTATATGTTCTATAGGTCATGTAGTGTGGTGCTTACTTATTAACTGTTTTGTTAATTAGTTGTAGTCTTCAGTTAACTGTTTGGTTCAATTATGCAAATGTGATGTTCAATTCTTCAGGATGCAATTTTGTGTTGTCTTCCATGTGAGAAATAAATCGAATTTATCTTTACAAATTGTGGGTGCATTCTATTATTGTATACCATGTGAGGAATAAATTGAATTTGGATGTAGTAAATACATGAGAAACAAATACAAGTGCTACAATTGGCTGTAGTTAACTGTTTGGTTAACTGTCTGATCTTCTATTAGGAGTATGTTATATTGTGCAATGTGGTGCTAAGTTAATGTTTGGTTCATTTGTTGTGGTGTTTAGTTAACTGCTTGGTTCAATGTTATATTGTGCAATGTGGTGCTCAGTTAATATTTGGTTCATTCATTGTGGTGTTTAGTTAACTGCTTGGTTCAATTCTGCAATGCGATGTCCAATTGTTGTGGGTAGAATTTTGTATTGTTGTGCATGCGAGGAATAAATCGAATTTGGCTACACTTAATAAATGAGAAACATATACAAGTGCTATATTTCCTAGTTCTTAATCATGCTTGGTTTGGATAAATGGGTTTTCCCTGTGGCTTGAATTAATCTGATGAATCTGCAATGTGATTATTTTTCATCAACATATTTTACTAATAGCATGCGAACCCTTACTTAACCTGTTGACTAACTACATTATATGCGTTGCACGGAAACAATGGGAAACACTGAGGTTTACAATCGAGGTTAGAACGTGCATGGTTCGTTGTCTAATAGAACATTATTGTGCAATTGCAGGAACCATTCTAATATTTAGGTTTTTAACAATTTGGTCTTGCACATGTAGGTCCTGCTGTCAGAGGTTTTGACCCACTGTTCGACCCTTTTTGCATATGCGGAAATGAGTTGTCCATGAATATCAGTTAAGTCAAGAAACTCAGAAAGATTGTTAGGATAAAGAAATTAGCGACAAAAAATGACAAGATCTTTGTCTGCACAATGAAGAGGACATCAGTTCATTACAGGACGGTACCAACTACTATACCTTGCCTTTTTTATTCCTTTGCCCCATTTCCAATATAGAGAAGATATTTATGCACATCCTTGTTTTCAGGCCTTTCCAAAGCAGTTCAGTGATGATTACCTCTCAAACCACCTGTATGGTCAGGAGGCGAGGAAGGTATTCATACAACACCCACGGTTCAATATTGAAGTGTTCCTGAAGAGGACGAAGGATGGATGGTCAATCATCCACAGGCACTGGCCCAAAGTTACAAAGACCTTCAACATCAATGAAGGATCAATATTCGCCTTCTGCTTCAACAGTTTTCCAGATGAGATACATCTATCTATCTACCGTCTATGATGCTAATTTCGAAAGGTTGTAGATGTTGCATGTGAAACTTGGTACTGGTGTAGTTGTGCAATGGGGTAGCTGAGTGCTGAAGCTCTATGATGTTGTACTCTGATGTATTTCAATTATGAAAATGAAATACATTGTGTGCTTAATATGAACTATCAATTAGATTAATAAATGGATTATAAATAATCGGATAATTAGCCTGCTAGTGGCGAATTAGCCTCCTAATTGGGTTTTGCTATTGCAAACTGTTGTTAAAAAAATACCGTGGGAGATGACCTCAGGCAATGCACACAGTTTCTAGGAATAAACCGTGTTGAATCAATGAACAATCACACACGAATTTCTCTTGAAAATTGTTTGTGTTAGGCCACCTTGCGCAAATGTTTACCACATGAAAACTGTGTGTGATGGACAACCTTTGCCACCCAGTTTCTTTCACGGACCGTGTGTGATATATTCAATAACGCAAGTGATTTAATGGGAAAAAATGTGTGTGATGTATCTATGAACGGAAACATTTTCCTTCGAGCGACTGTGTGGGATGTACATACGAACGGAAACGTTTAGCGAGGACTAACTGTGTGGGATGTACTTGCGACCGGAAACAATTTCACCGTATAATTGTATTTTCTTTAGCTCTACTGTTGTAACGCCCCGAACACACCCGCCGGTGGTCGTTACTCCTGGCGGGATATAGACTGGCCCCACAGATCAATACTAGTCTTTTCTGCGCACTTTGTCCTCACTTGTGCGCACCCGTGAGCAACTTCCCGGTCGGTCACCCATCCTGAAACTAGTCCAAGTTGAGCATGCTTAACTTTGGAGTTCTTTCCGAATGGGCTCCCGGAAAAGAAGGAATTCCTTATTGATATGAGTAGTCTATCATCCCTAATATGCCAGGTTATCACATACACCCCCACTCAGAGGAACCAACGTCCTCGTCGGGACACAGGAATGTTCCCTCTTGGCACATACGTTTGTGCATCCAGTCCGGTACATGTGCCATACCGTGTGCCACGACGGGTCACAAACGTCATGAACAACATGACCGCGCACCTCTCCGCACACACCTCATTTTGCCAAACGTGTGTGCCAGGAGGGCATATCCTCGACGGTTTCTGGGTCGTGTGGGAAGGACCCCCCTATCGCCCACACTCACTTGGCGACGGTTCTAGATGCCGTCGCGGAAAGGGGTTTTAAACCATTTGTTTAGGAGCTCGCTGTACTAGTGTTATTTTAGTTTAGTCTAGGTTAGATTTAGTTTAGTTTAGGGTTTTTTTCTTCTGTTTTTTGAGAATAAACAAGAAAGATGAGAAAAAAGAAGTAAAAGAAGAAGAGGTAGAAGAAGAAGAAGAGGAGGAAGAAGAAGATGAAAAAAAGAACAATAAGTAGAAGAAGAAGATGATGAAAAAAGAAGAAGTAGAAGATGAAAAAAAAGAAGTAGGAAATGTAGAAAATGAAAAACTATCATATAATTAGTTTATTTTCCTCCAAAATGACAAAATAATCGTACCTAGCTCCAAAATGACCGATTTCAACTAGGATAGCTCTAAAATGACCTACACTTCCCATTTTGTCCTCCAAAATAAATAAATATTCTTAGTTAGCTCAAAAATGGCATAACTACCGAGGTTAGCTAAAAAAGACATATACTTAGCTTCTTTAGTTCATTTATGACATACTTAGCATACTTAGGTAAAAATGGTATAATAACCTTGTTTAGCTACAAACTGTCATATCATTAGTTTATTTTCCTCCAAAATGACAAAATAACCTTACCTACCTCCAAAATAACCGATTTTAACTAGCATACCTCTAAAATGACCTACACATACCATTTTGTCCTCCAAAATGAATAAATATGCTTAGTTAGCTCAAAAATGGCATAACTACCTAGGTTAGCTCAAAAATGAACTACACTTAGCTTCTTCAATTCATTTGTGACCTACTACTTAGGTAAAAAAATGGCATGATAATCTTGGTTACCTCCAAAATGGCATAGACTTAGCTTATTTTCCTCAAAATGACATAATAACCTTACTAAGCTCCAAAATGACCTATTTACCTAGCTTGGCTCTAAAATGACATACACTTAGCATTTTTACCTAGCTTAGCTAAAAAATGGCATAATTACCTAGGTTACCTTAGTTAGAAGAAGAAGATAAAGAAGAGGAGACGAGAAAAAGAAAGAGAAGAAAAATTCTCCTTCTTCTTCTAGCTAGTCTTATTCTTCTTCTAACTTTCTTCTTTCCCAATTTGCAGATTGGCTTTAGATGAGGAAGCTTGCGTTGATGGAGTCTACTCTTCTCCTTGTGCTTCCTTTTTGTTTTGATTTTGTAGGATGAACAATGTGAAACTTGCTACCTGTATATGTATGTATGGATGAAACCATTGTATGCTTGTTGTTGGATATGTTGGCTAGCTATATATGTTGCATATTGACTTTTGATTTGGTATGTATATGTGTTGGGTGATCATATCCATATGGCAGGGATATGATTTGGTATGTATATGTGTTGGTATGCTTGTTGAAAGTATTTTCAAATGTGTGTGTGTGTATATATATATATATATATGAAATTCTGTGAAATTGATTGAATTTAAGAAAAAACAGGGGCTATACATGCACTTTGCCATCTACTCGTAGACGGCAAAGAGCTTTGCCATCAGCCAGCAGACGGCAAAGCTGCCACGTGTCAGCTACCTGTGCAACCTGGGGTGCACCGGGCTGGCCTATATGGCATGCTTTGCCGTCTGCTGGGAGACGGCAAAGATGCAAATGTCTTTGCCATCTGCCAGCAGACGACAAAGAACGCCGTTAACCCCTTAACAGACCTAAGCTGCCGCGTGTGCCATCCAGGCCCTTTGTCGTCTGCTGGCAGATGGCAAAGACCTTTGCATCTTTGTCGTCTGCCAGCAGACGACAAAGAGCCCTTTGCCATAGTTTGTTCGGCCGGATGTGTTGTTGTCCGCCAGGTGGTAAGTCTCCAATGTATCTATAATTTTTTATTGTTCCATGCTATTATATTGTCTTTTTGGATGTTTTATATGCATTAATATGCTATTTTATATGATTTTTGGGACTAACCTATTAACCTAGAGCCCAGTGCCAGTTTCTGTTTTTTTTCCTTGTTTTAGAGTTTCGCAGAAAAGGAATACCAAACAGAGTCGAGACGGAATAAAACTTTCGCGATGATCTTTCTTGGACCAGAAGACACCCAGGAGACTTGGAGTGCAATTCGGAAGAGCCACGAGGTGGCCATAAGGGTGGAGGGTGCACCCAGGGGGGTGGGGCGCACCCCCAAGCTTGTGGGCCCCTCACTGGCATCCTGACCTAGATCTTCCTCCTATATATACTCTTATACCCCCAAAACTTCTGGGGGAGCCATGAAACCACTTTTCCACCGCCGCAACCGTTCTGTACCCGTGAGATCCCATCTAGGGGCCTTTTCCGGCATCCTGTCGGAGGGGGACTCGATCACGGAGGGCTTCTACATCAACACCATTGCCTCTCCATTGAAGTGTGAGTAGTTTACCACAGACCTACGGGTCCATAGCTAGTAGCTAGATGGCTTTTTCTCTCTCTCTTTGATTCTCAATACCACGTTCTCCTCGATGTTCTTGGAGATCAATTAGATGTCATACTCTTTGCGGTGTGTTTGTCGAGGTCTGATGAATTATGGATTTATGATCAACTTATCTATGAATATTATTAGAATCTCCTTTGAATTCTTATATGCATGATTTAATATCTTTACAAGTCTCTTCGAACTATCGATTTGGTTTGGCCAACTAGATTGTTTTTTCTTGCAATGGGAGAAGTGCTTAGCTTTGGGTTCAATCTTGCGGTGCTCGATCCTAGTGACAAAAGGGGAACCGACACGTATTGTATTGTTGCCATCGAGGATAACAAGATGGGGTTTTCATCATATTTCTTGAGTTAATCCCGCTACATCATGTCATCTTACTTAATGTGTTACTCTGTTCTTATGAACTTAGTACTCTAGATGCACGCAGGAGTCGATCGATGTGTGGAGTAATAGTAGTAGATGCAGAATCGTTTCTGTCTACTTGATACGGAAGTGATGCCTATATTCATGATCATTTCCTTAGATATCGTCATAACTTTGCACTTTTCTATCAATTGCTTAGAAGTAATTTTTTCACCCACCATAATAATTCATTTCTTGAGAGAATCCTCTAGTGAGACCTATGGCCCCCGGGTCTATTTTCCGTCATATAAGTTTCTGATCTACAATTCTAGTTTCTTATTTACTTTCTTTTGCAATCTTTTACTTTTCATTCCATAAACCAAAAATACCAAAAATATTACTTTTATCGTTTATCCATCTTTATCAGATATCACTTTTTGAATAACCGTGAAGGGATTGACAACCCCTTTGTCGCGTTGGTTGCAAGTTGGTGTTTGTTTGTGCAGGTATTCAGTGGCTTGTTGTGTTGTCTCCTACTGGATTGACACCATGGTTCTCAAAACTGAGGGAAATACTTATGCTACTTTGCTGCATCACCCTTTCCTCTTTGAGGGAAAAACCAACGCAAGCTCAAGAGGTAGCAAGAAGGATTTATGGCGCCGTTGTCGGGGATATCTATGCCAAGCCAAGACATACCAAGTACCCATCATAAACTCTCATCCCTCGCATTACATTATTTGCCATTCGCCTCTTGTCGTGGAAATGTCACGTCAAATGTCCTCGTTGAAAGGACTTCGTTGTGAGGCCAACGCATTTATGTGGTAGCTTGAGACGGGTTGAGTGGGACGAGAGACGCGAGGTTTTACCCAGGTTCGGCCCCTCACGGTGGAGGTAAAAGCCTACATCCTGCTTCATTGATATTGATGATGATGATCACGATTACACGGGTGCTCTAACTCGAGAGCTATCGACTTCTTTGTCTAACCCTAACTTATCAAACTTGTGGAACTTGTCCCTCTTGGGGTGCCCTGCCCCTCCTTATATATGTTGAAGGGGCGGCTTACATGACTAGTCCTATTAGGATTAGGATTATTCTATTACAAGTGGAGTCCTAGTCTTTCTTCCTTTGTAAGGGAATATTCCTTATGCTTCCCTCTTAAGCCGACCCACCATAACATAGGCCGGTCTTCCATGAACCGCCTGTCGGGCCATCGGGTCTTGTTGTTCCTCTTGACCCACCTGCCGGGTTACCAATGAGTCACCAGGCCCAGCCGGGTCATCAGTGAGTGGAGAGATCCGGGCGGGTCACTTCGTGAGTCTCCAAGTCAGGGCGGGTCACCAGTGAGTCGCCAAGTCCGGCCGGTTCATACTTCCGGCCGGGTCATTCCGCGGGGTATATCCCCGACATTAGCCCCCAGTTTAATTTGGATTTATCCATGTTAAACTTATCCTGCAAAATAAACACAAGGACAAATTTTACTGGTTGTGCTCCGGGTTAAAAATTCTTGTAAGCCGACACCTAATCATCCTGAAGTCCTTGTCGTTTCCTTCTTCTAGAAAGTCCTGGTCAATAGGCCAGCTTCATAATCAATCTTATTTTCAGCCGGTTTGAAGATGTAAAACTTGGCGAGTTATAATTTCCAAAATCTCTGGGTTATAAAAGACTGATGATGCCGAGTCATACTTGTTGTTGACACAGGGTCATGTAATTGATCTTCCTGATTTGCTCAAAACTGAGAATTTGAAGACGTTCCTCCTTTATATGCGTAATACCTATAGCCCACAATTCTTAAGAGGAGAACATAGTGATAGCTTAAGACTTGCTCCAATATAATTGCTGCAACCTTGAAGAAATCCAGTTTGTTCATCTCAATCATTAGTCATAATCTGAATATTCCCCATATGTAGCCCCCAAGTGTCGGGTTGTCATGCTTGCAGTAACCTGGGACTTGTAATTGCCTTATGCTCATGAAAACTTCAACCAGTGTAGCCCCCAAGGGTCGGGTCATTATGCAACAATGAGCAGGGACTTTGCAGATATAACCATGTAAACTTGAACATCAACGTGTAGCCCCCAAGGGCCGGCAGTAAGATATTACTGAGCTGGGACTTTGCATATTCTTCATTGATAATAACATCATATGATGTAATCTCCACCATGGGGCTTGAACCCACGTCCACAAGGTTAAGAGCTTTGTATTCTACCAACTGAGTAGTGGATCTTTCAATATAATGGATTGAGGCTTGTGTACCTTGAATTTTGGCAGGAGCAATTGGTAGCCCCCAAGGGCCGGCTCATTATAATGTGATGAGTCGGGTCTTCAATAAGTTGAGAAAAAAATGACTTTACATTAGCCCCCAAGTGCCATGGTGCATGCTGGCAGTGACATGGGACTTGCATATTTGATATAATCTCAATCTGAATAATGTAGCCCCCAAGTGCCGGGTCGTAAGCCTGCAACAACTCGGGACTATTCCTTCCATTGTAGAATAAATTATATCCATTGATAAAATAATATCCATTGCGCTGAAGCGACTTTGAAAACCTCAATCATAATATTGGTTATTGATAACCATAATAAAATCCAGCCATGTTGGCTATTAAAGATTTGAATAATATAACCCGGCAGCTTATAGCCTTTGAGAAAATCAAGAATTGATAACCCTTTTGAGACTCCAATTTCAATCTTTGATGATGGGTTGGAACTTAATCATTTATATAAGTCATAGCTCTGTAAATCCTGCACAGAATTTAAACAACATATGCCC
>NC_041380.1:302338721-302343019 GCF_002162155.2 Triticum dicoccoides | reverse complement strand
GTTCGAATATGACCTATGTTTGAACAGGAAGCCCCCAAATGACCTTGAGAGGTTTTTAATGACCCTGATTCGAATACGATCCAAGTCAGACCCAAAAGGGGTTAAGCTATGATTCGAATACGATCAAGAAGCCCCCTAGTGAGTTTGGCATTGCGCCGATCAAGAGGGTAACGACAGCTATGTTCTCTTTGGTTCGAATACGACCTATGTTTGAACAAGAAGCCCCCAAATGACCTTGAGAGGTTTTTAATGACCCTGATTCGAATACGACCCAAGTCAGACCCAAAATGGGTTAAGCTATGATTCGAATACGATCAAGAAGCCCCCTAGTGAGTTTGGCATTGCGCCGATCAAGAGGGTAACGACAGTTATGTTCTCTTTGGTTCGAATACGACATATGTTTGAATAGGAAGCCCCCAAATGACCTGTAAATGTGGATATGAGTCGGATCAAAGGGTAATCATAGCTTAGCTCAATAAGCCAGAAGTCCCCAAGTGATATATTTCTGAGCTGTGCTCGTCGGTTGCCTATGTTTAAGTTGTGCTATACAACAAACACTCTTTGGTTTCTTGAGCCGGATTATAAACCGAAGCATCATTGTGAGCCAGAAATTTTCTGATGGCCTTTAAACTGGCAATATTTACTGAGCCATGGCATCATAGCCCCCAAGTCTCAAGGCGACTTAAGGAGTTGGCTTTGAGATTCTTCATAATTAACCATGATATAGACCGGTTTGAATCCTGCATGGGACAACTTGCAAACCGGAGTAATTGCTCCTTTAAAGAAAGCAATATATAATATAAAAAATATGCTGGATGGATTTCACCTAATACGTCATGCCAGTAGTTATCCACCGCGGAGTTGATGAACCATGATGAAGCTGAAATCAATCACAGCTGAGTCGACCACTAGAGCAGGTAGATGAATCGGCTGCGGCGTTGTAAGCCGGTGCAGACGGGTGAGTCAATCATGGGTGCGGTCTCGGTGAGTTGATGTAGACCGAGCTGTACGGGCGGCGGCTTGCTCACACCCGTTCAACAGAACGCGGGCACGGATGCCAGTGCATGATGAGGCTAAAACACACTTCATAGACACATCATGGCACCACCTTTATAATGAATCATTGTCCTGCACATAAAAATATACAGACCAAAGTAATTGTTCTCTGATAGAAACAATATGTGTTAATAAAATAAATTTAGATAGATTTCACCTGATTTACTTGGTCGAGCGATGATTCGTTCGTCACGACCGAAGCGGCTCAGGTAGGCCGGCGACTCAATATAATTCCGGCGGTACGGGCAGACTGGTGTCTCCGGCGGCTCAATACGATAGAGGCGACTCAGCACGGCGCGTCTACGGCCGGTTCTATTGAGTGGCACGGCACAAACGAACATCCCCCTTTCTCGGCAGCAAAATAATTGCAGCACCACGCCCCTCTTTCTTCAGGCAGTAAGTAACAGGGCTGTCTACACACGCCTGGGTTGATGTCCTCGAACCAACACATACATGCATGCCTGCACTGCTCTATTATTCTCCGGCTGGTAATATCATACAGTGGATGTAACAGTTCACAGCGACGAGTGTCAGATCAGTCAACTAGTACTAGTGCTTCTGTAGCAACAGTAGTAGCATTAGTAATCAAGGTGTACATTATCCTTGATCTCGCGTGGAGTAAGTAACACCAGTGGTTCATCTGTTCTTTTATCCTTCACATGCGGTGAGTAAACCTCTTTTTGCAAACCCATACTGTGTGCTCTGATCCACATAATACTACCTGCTACAGGCAATTGTCAGTGTCTGAGGGCCCTGGGATCTAAGACAAAGACGTGCAATGTTTGACTGGCTGCTGGTTTTGTGTTTTAATATGCAGACGGGAACAGATCACCCAAGAAACTGTTGTTTGGCTTTGAGTTTGTCGCCTACTACATGAGTCCTCTCGTGAACATTGTCCTGCAGAAAAATTCAGTGATGTGGAGCACCTGTAGCCCCTTCCCCTCATCCCTGAGTTACAGGTTCAGCTCCAGCAAATGCAACCTCTCTTCCCTCGTGAGCTCCAGCAGTCGTACTACGGGACGCGGCGGGCCAGCTCGGCGGCTCTCCGGTCTGCGGCAGCTTGGCGTGTCAGGCAGTTCATGCCGCTGCTGG
The DNA here is from genome assembly GCF_002162155.2 of Triticum dicoccoides. Classification (NCBI taxonomy): domain Eukaryota; kingdom Viridiplantae; phylum Streptophyta; class Magnoliopsida; order Poales; family Poaceae; genus Triticum; species Triticum dicoccoides. The sequence continues at coordinate 302,340,871 of NC_041380.1, read as the reverse complement.
ATGCGAGGCGGCGCGGGGAGGAACGACAGGGTCAGCGAAAGTGATCCGGCGACTTGACGCGGCGGGTCGACTTGTCAGCAGAGGCGGATCCGAACTCGGACGTAGAAAAACTGTGATTTGTCGCGAGGCTTAGGGGACAGTACGAGGTGGTCCATTATCGCGGACACAACAACTGCTGCAGAGGCCCTCTCGGTGACTCGGAGCGGGGCCGAAGTAGCGACGGCGGAGGCCAACTCAAAGAGAAGGTGACGAATCAGCTTCAGGAAGTGAGACGGAACACGGATTACGGCGGCGGCTCAAGATCAGGCCGCAGCGGCTCAGAAACGATGAAGCGACCGACGACTCAAAGCTGCACCTGCAGCATACGGGCAGCACGGGATAGTGGTGGCTCATAGCAATGGCGACTCACAGCTGGAGCGAGGGACGCGGCGCGTGTTTAACAAGTTTTTGTAAACCGACTCAACCACGGCGAAGGCGGGTCAGCATCTCAACACAGGACCACAACATAGGCGGAGATGACGCGTAAGACCCGGATGTTGGCTCGATGGTGCGGTGGCAAGAGCTTGTGGTCGACCACAACAGACGCGACGGCTTGAGGCGTTCGTAGCGGCTCAACGGGCTTCATCAGAGGCGGGTACGGCAGCAGCAACTCAAGACAGCGTGTGATGTAGAACACGGCAGGTCGGAACACGATAGCAGAACCATGGCGTTTAGTGAAGTCAGCAGGGAGAAGTACAGCTGCGCGCGAATAGTAAGGTGGTCGTCCGCGGCGGCTCTCGCGCTGCAGAGGCACAGAACAGCATCTTAGGATCGGCCTGATATGGACGCCGGGTCGGTGCTGACAACAATGAAGAGCGGCAATAGCGACTTGGGGAAGCGTGATAATGAGGGCGGCTTGGTGGAAGCGAAACAGACCGAGGCAGAAAACTTCAGTCGTGACCATGAGCAGCTCAAAGCAGGGATGGAGTACTAGTTGAGAGCTCTTCACATGGGTATCCATTAGGTGTTTCTTTTTTTTTGCTTTTCCATCGTTCAGGTACTGTAAACACTTGATTTAATTGCATGCGCTAGGCTGATCTGAAGACCTCGTGTGTGCTTAAGTCAAACAGTTGTCCTTATCCTGTTGTGCGCGTGATCCATGTTGGGCGACTCAGCGGCTTAAGCAAAACGCAGTAGAAAAACATGACAGGTGTCTCTGTTCCCTACCATGACACGCCAAAAAAGACCGATCCGATTTCCCATTGATGACCACCCGGCAGTAGCTTTATACGGTAGATTCAATGGCCTTGCTTGAAATCCATGCCAAGCTAGGTAATTCCTTTGTGGTCGGATGCCAACGATCTCTACGGTTCTGCAAACGGACAGATCCCATTGACTTTGTTTTTAACGAAACCGATCTCATGTCAGACTCGGTAAACTTCAGGACAGATCGGTGTATAGACGAAATCATCTCCAGCCATCTTGGTAGATTGTAGGTCGTCGCGATGCATAGATGCAACTTTAAACTCTTTTGATCTCAATCTCATACACATCACTGCTGAAAATTTCTTCAATCTTGATTGACGAACTTGTAGTTGATATGAATCCTTCCATGCGGGTTCTTGTTCAGCCGGAAAATTGTGAACTTCTTGATCCCTGAGAAAGATCCCTTCAAAAACTCATCACCACCGTGCGCAGACCCCACGGTGGGCGCCAACTGTCGTGGAATTGTCACGGCAGATGTCCTCGTTGAAAGGACTTAGTCGTGAGGCCAACGCATTTATGTGGTAGTTTGAGAGGGGTTGAGTGGGATGAGAGACACGAGGTTTTACCCAGGTTCGGCCCCTCACGGTGGAGGTAAAAGCCTACATCTTGCTTCATTGATATTGATGATGATGATCACGATTACACGGGTGCTCTAACTCGAGAGCTATCGACTTGTTTGTCTAACCCTAACTTATCAAACTTGTGGAACTTGTCCCTCTTGAGGTGCCCTGCCCCTCCTTATATATGTTGAAGGGGCGGCTTACATGACTAGTCCTATTAGGATTAGGATTATTCTATTACAAGTGGAGTCCTAGTCTTTCTTCCTTTGTAAGTGAATATTCCTTATGCTTCCCTTTTAAGCCGGCCCACCATAACATAGGCCGGTCTTCCATGAACCGCCTGTC
>NC_041380.1:302322022-302336899 GCF_002162155.2 Triticum dicoccoides | reverse complement strand
AGCTCTGTTCAACATGCCATATCTCCTCATCCGTAGCTCCGTTTTGCATGCATGATATATTGAAATGTTCGTCAGGATTTGCTCTTCATTTTGTTCCATTGTGCCATGCTTGTTTGATTCCATATTGATGCCCAAATGGTTGATGCAAGAGTGCTATAAAATGTTAGGTGCTGATTCTTATCAGATTATGAGCATTTGTCATTTTTGCCATGATTATTGTGTGCTGCATATGGGCATGAGCTCTACATGTGTTTTGGGCTATGCCATGCCATCTTTACAGGGGTGTATGCCATGTATTTTTGTGATCAATGTGGTGAATAGCACAAGAATGCAAAGTAGCTCTCATAATGTTGCTGATTTCAGAGACTTAGAATTTCACTAAGTCATTTCCCTGCTGTTATTTTAACGCCATGTATTCATGTTGCTACAGAGTGATCCGTGCTTCTTTTGAGTATGTTCAGTAAGGATGATTTGGGCATATGATTATGCTCTATCCATCCATGCCCCTTTGTGCATTTATGGAGTGCCCTAGAATGACTCAATCTTGCTCTACTTTTGCTATAAAATGTTCCTGGCAAATTGTTTACGTGTTAATCAATTTGGCCAAGGTTGTTGTAGTTGATCCATGCATGATATGAGATTGTTCTTGCTTTGGTTAGCTTCATAAACATGCCTTTTCTTGCTGTTAGTATGCTTAGCTTGTCATGCAATGCCTTGTGTTGAGTGCATCGAGCTCGCAAACATGCCTTCATAACACTGTTTATGCCATGTCCAGTTTTCTGCTAAGTCTGAATCTGTTAACGAAACTTGCTATGTTTACATGGGTGCCATCATATCTTCTGATCCTTTTTGACTTATGGTCAGTAAGGGACTTTTGTTATATGCTTTGAGTAGATTCATGCCATGCCTTGTATTGCTATCATTAGTTCCTGTAGCATATTGTTATCTTACTCTAAACATTGTTTCCTGATGTTAAATCCTGACATGTTAGTATTTTCACTAAGTCTGTGATGCTGATATCTTTTCCACTATTGCCATGATTGTTGTTGCATTCTAGATGGCATCGTGCTGTTAATCGCAGAATTGTGCCATTCTTGTTTTGCTTGTCATTTGCAAACCGTGCATCCGATTCCGGTGATCTTTATATCGATTTCGTCTGAAATCATCTCATCTTTCCAGCGGCGCACTTGGTCTGCCAAGTTGAGACCTGGTTCAATCTTTTCCTTCCGGAGCTCGCATATGCATTGCATATCACATCCCACATATCATGCCATGTTTTGCATCATGTTGCTTGCGCATTGCACCGTGGTTGATTGTTGTTTCCCCGTTGAGTACGCTTACGAGGATCAAGCTTACATCAACTCGAAGAACTTTGCAGACAAGATGACCATACCCTCGAAATCACTTCTATCTTTGCTTGCTAGTTGTTCGCTCTTTTGCTATGCCGCGATACCTACCACTTGCTATATCATGCCTCCCATATTGCCATGTCAAACCTCTAACCCACCTTGTCCTAGCAAACCGTTGTTTGGCTATGTTACCGCTTTGCTCAGCCCCTCTTATAGTGTTGCTAGTTGCAGGTGAAGATGGAGTTTGTTCCATGTTGGAACATGATTATTGTTGGGATATCACAATATATCTTATTTAATTAATGCATCTATATACTTGGTAAAGGGTGGAAGGCTCGGCCTTATGCCTGGTGTTTTGTTCCACTCTTGTCGCCCTAGTTTCCATCATATCGGTGTTATGTTCCTTGATTTTGCATTCCTTACACGGTTGGGTTATAATGGGAACCCCTTGACAGTTCGCTTTGAATAAAACTCCTCCAGCAAGGCCCAACCTTGGTTTTACATTTACACTAACAACCTATCATCTTCCCTTGGGTTCTGCAGACTCAAGGGTCATCTTTATTTTAACCCCCCCGATCCAGTGCTTCTCTAAGTGTTGGTCCGAAATGGGCAGCCTGCGGGGCCACCTCGGGGAAACTTGAGGGTTGGTTTTACTCGTAGCTTGACCTATCCGGTGTTGCCCTAAGAACGAGATATGTGCAGCTCCTATCGGGATTGTTGGCGCATCGGGTGGCTTTTCTGGTCTTATTGTACCATTGTCGAAATGTCTTGTAACCGGGATTCCGAGTCTGATCGGGTCTTCCTGGGAGAAGGAATATCCTTCATTGGCCGTGAGAGCTTGTGATGGGCTAAGTTGGGACACCCCTACAGGGTTTTGAACTTTCGAAAGCCGTGCCCACGGCTATGGACAGATGGGAATTTGTTAATGTCCGGTTGTAGAGAACTTGACACTCAACTTAATTAAAATGCATCAACCGCGTGTATAGCCGTGATGGTCTCTTCTCGGCGGGGTCCGGGAAGTGAACATGGTTCTTGTGTTATGCTTGAACGTATGTAGTTTCAGGATCACTTCTTGATAACTTCTAGTTCACGACCGTGCTTTGCTTCTCTCCTCGCTCTCATTTGCATAAGTTAGCCACCATATATGCTAGTGCTTGCTGCAGCTCCACCTCACTACCTTTTCCTACCCATAAGCTTAAATAGTATTGATTGCGAGGGTGTGAGATTGCTGAGTCCCCGTGACTCACAGATACTTCCAAACAGTTGCAGGTGCCGATGATAACCGTGCAGGTGACGCAACTAAGCTCAAGGAGGAGCTCGAAGAAGATCGTGTTCGTTGTGTTGTTTTCGTTTCCGTTTGATCATTAGTGGAGCCCAGTCGGGGCGATCGGGGATCTAGCATTAGGGGTGGTCTTCTTTTATTTTGGTTCCGTAGTCGGACCTTGATTGTATTCTGGATGATGTAATGCTATATTTATGTATTGTGTGAAGTGGCGATTGTAAGCCAACTCTTTATCCCTTTCTTATTCAGTACATGGGATGTGTAAAGATTACCCCTCTTGCGACATGCCTACTATGCGGTTATGCCTCTAAGTCGTGCTCCGACACGTGGGAGATATAGCCGCATCATGGGTGTTACAAGTTGGTAATCAGAGCCTTCCCCGACTTAGGAGCCCCCCTGCTTGATCGAATCGCTGGCGTTGTTGAGTCTAGAAAAAATGCTTTTAGTCTTATAGGATTATATATATCGGAGAGTAGGATTCTTTTTACTCCCCAGTCCCTTCGTCGCTCTGGTGAGGCCTCCTGACGTAGAGTTTTGACTCTTCTCTTCTCAAATTTCATGAAAAAATTTTAGGATCACGCAGGTATCTTGTAATCGTTCCGATGGTTTTGTGACGAGAACATTGTTCTTGGTGCCTCCTGACATTTAGGGGTTGTGGCAGTGTCCCGGGGAGTTGAGCTCCGAGGTGTTGTCATCACAATTTTATCGTTGCAGTTCTGGAATACCTGAGTTCACCGACATCCAAAATCTCTTTTATGCAGTTGTTGGTGAGATTACCTCAACGCCACCCAGTACTGGGGCGGGAGTTCGGGAGTATTGCCATAACTCGTATAACGGATGCTTTTCGAAGGTTGAGGTAAATGATTTCCGAAGGTTTCTTGGTTATGTGTTGAAGGATGGATACATCTGGATGTAGGATTTGCTAGATTTGGGTGAGATATTATGCTTCCCCTGTATCCCAAACACCTGATTGCATAACCGAAAAGTTTCGGGAGTTTATAAGTGGGAATTCAAGTAGCTCCTAGGATATCTTTCCGACAGATGTATGATATGAAATTGGGGTTCGACGTCTAGTGGTCCGCCCATCCACGGTTGGTTTTATAGTGGTCTCGTTGTGTCTTAAAGAGTCCTTGGCTATGCTGACTCGGGGACGCTTCGTATCTCATGTGCACTGCCTTGTACATGATGGTGCTGTACGATCGAGCCCGTGTGGGCCCCACCATGAAAACTTCGGACGAAATCCCTATCATATGTTTGTTCCAACTTATTTTGGAAGCCAATCCTTTGTTGTGTTTTCAGTTGTGGTATTCGAGTTGCTTCGAAGTCAAATGCTGATTCCATACCTTTCCTAAGCGGTGTTTTCATATTTCTATGTGAATACCAATCCTTCTTGATAATCGAGATTGTCATGTCAATCCTTTTCAACCGGCGTGTTTCTCTTCAAGTGGATCCGATCATTCTCAACATTCACGAGATCAATTCTAAGTTTTCTCAACGATGCTTATTCCATCTGCCCAAGTTGTCCTTGTTTTCCCACCCACCCACCCTTTTTCTTCAAGGACTCAGATTTCGTAATCAAGTATCCATCTTATGGATGTAATGTTTCTTCATTCTTTTCTGTCAATGTTCTTATCCAGTGATTCTCATGAAGATGCTAAGGAAGCTACAAGTTCATCATTCTTCGTTCTCTTTCTTCTCCGGTGGATTCAATTCAAGCTTTGTCGAGCATATCCTCTCCTCATTTAAAATGCTTTCTCATGCCGGTGCACCTCTTAATCATCCACTCCTTGCTATTCAATTGTTCTGGAGTGTTGAAGATATCTCAGGAGATTCATGTTTTCATTCTTAATCCGTTCAAGATACCTCGAGGTTGTTATCTCTTTTGAGTCATTTAATTCAATCGGTGCAATCTCTCTTTTCAAGCAATCGTTCAACGGCGTCTCTTTTGAGTGGGCCCTAACCCACAGGTCTTTTCCTAGGATCTTACCTGACTCTTCTAATTCTTTCCGGATTTTTTCTCAAATTCATTTAAAAGTTTGACATAAGAATGAATTAACATCAGTCATATGTATTTCTCCAAGATCTGTCAAATTCTTTTAACCCTTGGCCCAACCTTTCTATTCGTCATCCTGAAGTATCTCAACAATTCATGGTGGTCTTTCTCATCGTTATTCTCGGAGTTGAAGACCGAAGAAGAGTTTTCTCTGCAATCTTGCTCCATTCTGTTCAAGATTCATGGTTCTAGCTTGATGTCATCCTCTCATAATTGTTTTTGAATGTGAGAATTCTTTTAAACCATCCGGAGCAATTCAGGAGTCTTTTCAGTTTGATTATCCGAAGCCCATCTTCTCAGAATTATTCATTCCAGCTTTCAGCTCTCGTTCTCCAAATCTTACCGGTGCATCATTCAAATGTTATCTAATCAGTTCTTGATCTCTTCGTTCACTTGTATCTAAATACCCTCAAGTGTCTTCATTCATTCTTCATATTCTCCCCGGTGAATTGTGCCTTTGCTACATTCATTTTCTATTCTTGCGGTGGTTCGTTCAAGAGCTCTCGTCATTCGTTATCATATCCATTCATTCGTTCTTTTCAATTCCCCTGGTGGTTCGTTGAAGACCTTTCCAAGTTTGCGTTGTATCTATCTTAATCTTTTCTACGAGAATAAGTAGTATGTCAAATCCGTTGCTTGTCATCAATTAAATTGATGAAGGATAGGCATACTGTAATTCTTATTCTTGTTTCATCCAAATGATTCAATTCCTGTTTTCCGGAGTGGTTCATCATATCACATTCTCGTTCGAGATGCTTTATCTTTTCTTTTCCCGGAGTTCCAAGCTCTCGTCATCACAAAGATCCATATATATCATTACAAGGCTTCACCTTGTGTTTTCAACTTCACTTTCCCTTGCGTTTGATCATTCTTTTGTTATCGGAGTTCTTTATGGAGGCTCTACATGATGGTTCATTAAGGATTTAATTCCTTCTCGAAGTGCTCATCAAGATTCTTTTTCAGAGGAGTTCAAGCATTCTTCATCCTCCATCCCAAACTGAAATTCTTCCATATCTCATCTTTTGAGGTGGTGTTATGTCATTCTTGATAATTTCTTTCGTGTTTCATGATTCACAAGTTCAGGAATGGGATATTTAAACCCATCACCTTCTTCCTTGGAATTATCTTGGGTTATATTTCACCTAAAGCTTTTCCCTAAGTATTGTTGCTATTTATGGTCCTTATGAATGACCCAAGTTCTTCATTTATCCTCCCGGTGAAATAGTTTCTCGTCTCCTTGTTCATATCAATCCAAATCCATTGTTTTCGTAAGTGGCAGAATTTCACCTCATAGTTTTGAGATGTTCCCCATAAGCCCACTACAAGCTTACTCTTTTTGTTGTTGGTTTTCCAACAACTCCGTTCGACCCTTCTCCTAAAGATGCTTTTCAAGCTCATTCGAGGTAGAAGATATTGTTTTCTCCTCCGTTCATTCCATTCCATTCTCTCATTTCTTCCGGAGGCATTATGTTGTTGCTCTCTTCAACCCATCATCTTGTTTTGTCAAGATCTTGTTCAATTCCTTCCATTTACAGTCGGAATGCTGCCCAAATTACATCATTCTTTTTCCTTCTCTATCTTGTTTAACCAGAGTGTTGTGTCCTCTGCTCAAGTTCTTTTCGCCTCATCAAGTCTTGCATCTTTTTTTCAACCGGAGTGCTGTCCGAATTTGTTCTTTTTCGTTCCTCTTTTTTGACGGAGATTGTCAACTTCGTTCATCTCCATTGTATTCTTTTCTCAAAGTTGTTCAACTTTTCAAGGTTCTTTGGTTTCACTCATTTGTCAAATAAGCAACTTAGTTTTACCCCTTCTCTTCCTCTTCCGTTTTACCCTCCGGTGCCATCCTAGATCTCAGGACGAGATCCTCTCGTAGTGGTGGAGTGTCGTGACGCTCCGAGACTGTTGCGCCAGGTGTCTTCTAGTTATTCACTGTTGTTGCCTTGTCATTTGTTTGTGTGTCATGCATTTCATATCATGTCATCATGTGCATCGCATTTGCATACGTGTTCGTCTCATGCATCCGAGCATTTTCCCCGTTGTCCATTTTGCAATCCGGCACTCCTACATCCTCCGGCGCCCTCTTTTGCCTCTTTTCGTATGCGGGTGTTAACCTTTCTCGGAATGGACCGAGATTTGCCAAGCGGCCTTGGTACCCCACCGGTAGACCGCCTGTCAAGTTTCGTGCCAGTGATTCGGAGTTTTTAGATCTTGATGCAAAAATGGATAAAAGTGGGGTTGGAGAGGTCAAAACTTTAAGTAGAAATGAACCCACTCTTTTGGATTTCAAGGAATTTAGTTATGATAATTGTTCTTTAATAGATTGTATTTAATTGTTGCACTCCATGTTGAATTCTCCTCATGCTTATAATCAAAACAAATCTTTTACTAAACATATCGTTGATGCTATGATGAAATCTTTTGAAGAAAATCTAGAGTTGGAGTTTCTATCCCTAGAAAACTTTATGATGAGTGGGAACCTAATATTAAGATTAAAATTAAAGATTATGAATGCTATGCTTTGTGTGATTTGTCTGCTAGTGTTTCCACGATTCCGGAAACTTTATGTGATGTGTTTGGTTTCCGTGAATTTGATGATTGTTCTTTAAATTTGCATCTTGCGGATTCCACTATTAAGAAATCTATGGGAAGAATTATTGATGTCCTTATTGTTGTTAATAGGAATTATTTGCCCGTAGATTTCATTATTCTTGATATAGATTGCAATCCTACATGTCCTATTATTCTTGATAGACCTTTCCTTAGAACGATTGGTGCAATTATTGATATGAAAGAAGGAAACATTAGATTTCAGTTTCTGTTAAGGGAAGGCATGGAACATTTACCTAGAAAGAAAATTAAATTTCCTTATGAATCTATTATGAGAGCCACTTATGGATTGCACGCCAAAAATGATAACACTTAGATCTATTCGTGTTTTTATGCCTAGCTAGGGGCTTTGAACAATAGCGCTTGTTGAGAGACAACCCTATTTTATTTTTGTTCTTGATTTTTAGGTCATATTTTGCAACAAATATTTCATCTAGCCTCTGGTTAGATGTGGTTTTGTGTTTTATTTAGTGTTTGTGCCAAGTAAGACCTTTGGGATAGCTTACGGTGATCGTTGATTTGGTCCTGCTGAAAAAAAGAAACTTTTATGCCAGGAGATTAGTTTTCATTTTTAACAAAAGCGAGATAAAATACTGATTCTTTTTGCATAGGATTAATAAACAAATTGTCTAGGACTTTCTAATTTCTCAGGATGTTTTTAGTTACGGAAGTATTTGAAATATCCAGATTGCTACAGATTTTCCTGTTTTTGACAGATTCTGTTTTTCGCGTGTTGTTTGCTTATTTTGATGAATCTATGGCTAGTATCGGGGGGTATGAACCATCGAAAAGTTGGAATACAGTAGATATTACACCAATATAAATAAAGAATGAGTTCACAACAGTATCAAAAGTGGTGATTTATTTTCTTATACTAACAGATCTTACGAGATTTTCCGTTGGAGTTTTTTGTTGTGAAGTTTTCAAGTTTTGGGTAAGGATTTGATGGACTATGGAATAAGGAGTGGCAAGAGCCTAAGCTTGGGGATGACCAAGTCACCCCAAGGTAATATTCAAGGATGTCAAAAAACATAAGCTTGGGGATGCCCCAGGAAGGCATCCCCTCTTTCGTCTTCGTCTATCAGTAACTTTACTTGAGGCTATATTTTTATTCACCACATGATATGTGTTTTGCTTGGAGCGTCTTGTATGATTTGATTCTTTGCTTTTTATTTTTCCACAATCATCCTTTCTGTACACACCTTTTGGGAGAGACACATATGAATCATGATTTATTAGAATACTTTATGTGCTTCACTTCTATATTTTGAGCTAGGAAATTTTGCTCTAGTGCTTCACTTATACCTTTTTAGAGGATGACGGTGGTTTTATTTTATAGCAATTGATGAACTCTTGTACTTAACTTATATTATTTTGAGAGTCTTTAGAATATCATGGTAATTTGCTTTGGTTATAAAATTAGTCCTAATATGATAGGCATCCAAGAGGGATATAATAAAAACTTTCATATAAAGTGCATTGAATACTATGAGAAGTTTGATTCCTTATGATTGTTTTGAGATATGAAGATGGTGATATTAGAGTCATGCTAGTGAGTAGTTGTGAATTTGAGAAATACTTGTGTTGAAGTTTGTGAGTCCCGTAGCATGCACGTATGGTGAACCGTTATGTGATGAAGTTAGAGCATGATTTATTTATTGATTGTCTTCCTTATGAGTAGCGGTCGGGCACAAGCGATGGTCTTTTCCTAGCACTACCCCCCTAGGATCATGCGCGTAGTACTTTGTTTCGATGACTAATATATTTTTGCAATAAGTATATGAGTTCTGTATGACTAATGTTGAGTCCATGGATTATACGCACTCTCACCTTTCCGCCATTGCTAGCCTCTCTAGTACCGCGCAAATTTCGCCAGTACCTGATGCGGCTTGAAGCTATGTCGGTATTTCCCCAAAGAGGAAGGGATGATGCAGCACATCGGTGGTAGGTATTTCCCTCAGTTATGAGACCAAGTTTATCGAACCAGTAGGAGAACCAAGCAACACAATGTAAACAACACCTGCACACAAATAGCAACTACTCGCAACCCGACGTGTAAAAGGGGTTGTCAATCCCTTTCGGGTAGCGGCACCTCAAGATAGGCAAACAGACGTGAATAAATTGTAGTAGATTGATAGATTAGATGCCAAATAAAATAAATAAGAATAAAACGCAGCAAGGTCTTTTTGTATTTTTGGTTTAATAGATCTGAAAATAAAAGCAAAGGAAATTAGATCGCAAAGGCAAATAATATGAGAAAGATACCCGGGGGCCGTAGGTTTCACTAGTGGCTTCTCTCAAGAAAAATAGCAAATAGTGGGTAAACAAATTACTATTGGGCAATTGATAGAACTTCAAATAATCATGATGATATCCGGGTGTCGGTGTCAAAACCGGCCGATATCGGGTAGGGGGTCCCGAACTGTGCTCTGAGGATCGAAGGTAACAAGGGACACAGGGTACACGATGTTTACCATGTTCGGGCCCTCTTAATGGAGGTAAAACCCTACGTCCTGCTTGGTTGTATTTGATGAGTACAAGGGGTTACAAGAGTCGATCTACCTCGAGATCATAATGGCTAAACCCTAGATGTCTAGCCTATATCAATTCTGATAGCCTCTACGGACTAAACCCTCCGGTTTATATACACGCCGGAGGGGCCTAGGGTTGTACATAGTCGGTTTATAGAAAAGGGAAACTATACATCCGGACGCCAATCTCGCCATCCACGCAAAGGAGAGTCCTATCCGGACATGGGGAAAGCCTTCTACCTTGTATCTTCACGGCCCATCAGTTCGGCCCATATCACATAGCCCGGACACCCGAGGACCCCCCTAAACCAGGACTCCCTCAGTACCGCCCGAACTTGCCTTCATTGACGACGTAGTATCCGGCTTATGTCTTCGGCTTTGCAAGGCGGGTTCTTCATTATACTTCGGACCAATGATAGTCTAGCTCTGACCTTGATGCACCGCCCTTATGACCCCTTCTTGTGGTCGCTTTGATTTCCGTGCGTCGAATGAATACGAACGATCCGTGATTTTTTGCAAATAAGCCCCTCACCACGCTCGGACGACATCTATATAAGGAGACTTAGATCCCCAAATGCCATCTCACATCGCACACAGGGAAAATCGTCAAGATTAGCTACAAACAAAGCCTTTCAACATGGCCAGCGCCGCATGCTCCTCTTCACGCCCCCATGGCCCTCAAGAGGGTGATTGACAAAGTTTCTCGGTGCCTCATCTTCAGCTGAGCGGACTCCAGACACAGGGTTATCTTCCCCCTCGCGGATCTAGTCCCCGTTCGAGCAGGACTGGCCTCAATCGACAATGATGCGATGGCTGAGAACTTCCCCAACCCCAATAAGGAGGAGAGGGTGTGCTTCGTCCCGTTCCTATTGTGGGGCCTAGGATTTCCAATCCACCCTTTTCTCTGGGGCCTATTGGAATTTTATGGCACCCAACTGCACAACCTTACCCCAGGTTTGATCCCGCACATCTCAGGCTTCGTTGCCCTTTGCAAGCTGTTCTTAGGCATCGAGCCCCATTTTGAACTATGGAGGAAGTTCTTTTGCCTTGTTCCCCGTCATCAAGGAAGCTCTATCTTTGAAGTGGGCGGTGCCGAAGTATGGCGTATAGCCAGATCCGGATACCTCATAGAGACTCCCAAAGAAGTATACCCGCAGTAGTCTTCGGAGTGGTTCTACATAGATGACGTGACACTACCGGACCAAGTTCGGCGTAGCCTTCCTGAGTTTTCCAGCGCTCCTCTAAAGAAGCATTTCAACTAGCATCCCTGAAGTCCCCAGGAGGAGGACAGTGCAGAAGTAAAAAGGTTGATTAGCAAGGTCAGGTTAGTAGTACATACGGAACTCTCGATAGTCGAGGTTATGGCTATTGCAATAAAGAGGTGCTTCCAGCCTCTCCAGTCCAGAGTAACTCCCTTATGGTGTTACAACGGAGAAGATGACGCATTTCATTATAGACGGAAGGGTCCGGATACCCCTGCCGAACTAGCCACAATCCTGGCCGATCTGTATAAGGGTGAAAAAGAAGATTTCCTCCGCTTAAACTATAACGCCCCGGATACGCATCGTGGGTGTTACATAAACTGCCGGGAAGGTTTTTCCATGTACAACCCCATAGAATGGGTAAGATTTTGATCGTTTGTGTTGCCTTATCGCTGTCACCGATACTAATCCATTTTTACCCTTTGTTTCCATAAACAGTCATGGAGAAAAATGACCGAGGACGTCCACTGTCCCGCTCCACAGCCAGAGGATCATAACTGCGATGAAGACATTGGCTTTTGTGAGGACCCGGACATATACATAGAGTTCGATGAGGGGGTATTTTATCATGCGAGCCTTGAGGGCTCAAAAGTGGCTATCACCACTGACTACCCCCGCCTCTATCTCTTCTGCATCGTAAGTATTCGGAGGGCTCTTAAAAGGAAATCCCTATTTGCATTTTTATCCATTGTACTGATCCATATTTTAATAGGACCGACGCTCGGCGGGCCATACCTCCTCAAGGGCGGCCCCTACGCAAGGTTGCTACCTCTTGAGCACTACGGTGGTTTTCCCTTAAAGAGGAAAGGGTGATGCAACAAAGTAGCGTAAGTATTTCCCTCAGTTTTTGAGAATCAAGGTATTAATCCAGTAGGAGACTACACACAAGTCCCTCGTACCTACACAAACAAATAAGAACCTCGCAACCAACACGATAAAGGGGCTGTCAATCCCTTCTCGGTCACTTACGAGAGTGAGATCTGATAGAGATGATAAGATAATATTTTTGGTCTTTTTATGATAAAGATTAAAAGTAAAGATTGCAAAATAAACGGTGCAAGACATAACTTGATAACGGGAGATTGATATAATGGAGAATAGACCCGGGGCCATAGGTTTCACTAGTGGCTTCTCTCAAGATAGCATAAGTATTACGGTGGGTGAACAAATTACTGTCGAGCAATTGATAGAAAAGCGAATAATTATGAGAATATCTAGGCATGATCATGTATATAGGCATCACGTCCGTGACAACTAGACCGACTCCTGCCTGCATCTACTACTATTACTCCACAGATCGACCGCTATCCAGCATGCATCTAGAGTATTAAGTTCATAAGAAGAGAGTAACACATTAGGTAAGATGACATGATGTAGAAGGATAAACTCAAGCAATATGATATAAACCCCATCTTTTTATCCTCGATGGCAACAATACAATACATGTCGTTTCCCTTTCTGTCACTGGGATCGAGCACCGTAAGATTGAACCCAAAGCTAAGCACTTCTCCCATTGCAAGAAAGATCAATATAGTAGGCCAAACCAAACTGATAATTTGAAGAGACTTGCAAACATAACCAATGATATAGAAAATAATTTGGAGAAGGTTCAAATATTGTTCATAGATAAACTTGATCATAAACCCACAATTCATCGGATCTCGACAAACACACCACAAAAAGAGATCTCCAAGAAGATCGAGGAGAACTTTGTATTGAGATCCAAAGAGAGAGAAGAAGCCATCTAGCTAATAACTATGGACCCGAAGGTCTTAAGTAAACTAATAACACATCATCGGAGGGGCCATGGAGTTGATGTAGAGGTCCTCCGTGATTGATTCCCCCTCCGGCGGAGCTCCGAAAAAGGCACCAAGATGGGATCTCTTGGGTACAGAAGGTTGCGGCGGTGGAAATAGGGTTTCGTGGTGCTCCTGGATGTTTTCGGGGTACATGCATATATATAGGAGGAAGAAGTAGGTCGGTGGAGCCATGAGGGGCCCACGAGGGTGGAGGGCGCGCCCAG
Organism: Triticum dicoccoides; assembly: GCF_002162155.2. Taxonomy (NCBI): domain Eukaryota; kingdom Viridiplantae; phylum Streptophyta; class Magnoliopsida; order Poales; family Poaceae; genus Triticum; species Triticum dicoccoides. Next base: position 302,323,792 of record NC_041380.1, on the reverse strand, counting down.
GGGGGTAGGCGCGCCCCCTGCCTCGTGGCCTCCTCGTTGGTTGCTTGACGTCCACTCCAAGTCCCACGGATCATGTTTGTTCCAAAAATAACTCTCCCGAAGGTTTCATTTCGTTTGGATTCCGTTTGATATTCCTTTTTTCCGAAACACTGAAATATGCAAAAAGCAGCAATTTGCACTGGGCCTTGGGTTAGTAGGTTAGTCCCAAAAATAATATAAAAGTGTAAAATAAAGCCCATTAACATCCAAAACAGATAATATAATAGCATGGAACAATACAAAATTATAGATACTTTGGAGACGTATCGAGCATCCCCAAGCTTAATTCCTGCTCGTCCTCGAGTAGGTAAATGATAAAAACAGAATTTTTGATGTGGAATGCTACCTAGCATAACTCTCAATGTAATTCTCTTTATTGTGGCATGAATATTCAGATCCGAAAGATTCAAGATAAAAGTTTAATGTTGACATAAAAATAATAATACTTCAGGCATTCTAACCAAGCAATTATGTCTTCTCAAAATAACATCGCAAAAGAAAGTTCATCCCTACAAAATCATATAGTTTGGTCATGCACCATTTTCGTCACACAAGAATGCTCTCATCATGCACAACCCCGATGACAAGCCAAGCAATTATTTCACACTTTAGTAATCTCAAAACTTTTTCAACTTTCACACAATACATGAGCGTGAGCCATGGATATAGCACTATGGGTGGAATAGAATACAATTATGGGGGTTATGTGGAGAAGACAAAAAGGTGAAAGTCTCACATCGACATGGCTAATCAATGGGCTAGGGAGATGCCCATCAATTGATGTCAATGCAAGGAGTAGGGATTGCCATGCAACGAATGCACTAGACCTATAAATGTATGAAAGCTCAACAAAAGAAACTAAGTGGGTGTGCATCCAACTTGCTTGCTCACGAAGACCTGGGGCACTTGAGGAAGCCTATTGTTGGAATATATAAGCCAAGTTCTATAATGAAAAATTACCACTAGTATATGAAAGTGAAAAAACAAGTGACTCTCTATCATAAAGATCATGGTGCTACTTTGAAGCACAAGTGTGGAAAAAAAGGATAGTAGCATTGCCCCTTTTTATTTATTTTTCTTCTTTTTACCTTTTTGGGCCTTTTTTTATTTGTCCTTTCTCTTTTTTTATTTGGGACAATGCTCTATTAATGATGATCATGTCACACCCTAGCTAGTCATGCATTAGAGTGTTGCATCATGTTTACTCTTTCATCAGAAACTTGAAATGGGGATTTGTGAAACCCTCAGAATCTTTTTGAAAATGACCCAAATAAAAATTTCTCCAAAAGGGTCCAAGAAAATGCTCATGTTGCTCTCTGAAAATATTGGACAGAGATAAAAATCAAACCAATATTTTTAAGAGCTCATAGGTATTTATTTTGGGCATTTGGAATTAATGCATAAATATTTGCATTGGAAATATATTAGTTATATATATTAATATATGTCCAAAAATTATGCCACCTGTTGGGGAGCTCTGGAATAATATATCTAGCTCCTGCAAAAATTGGCATAAGGTAATAAAATGATTTAATATTTTATTTAAATCAAAACAAATGTCAGAAATTAGAAAACAAAAATAAATAAAAGGAGGAGAAGCTTACCTGGGGCTCCTCCCTGTGCAGCCCAGCAGTAGCTGGCCGGCCCAGCCAGCAGGCGGCCCAGCCCGCCTCCTCCTCTGTCGTCTTCGTCCTCGACAGAGGGAGGGGAGCGTGCCCGGCGCGCGCGCGC
>NC_041380.1:302303360-302321594 GCF_002162155.2 Triticum dicoccoides | reverse complement strand
CCGGTTCTTCCTCTCCTCTCCCTCGCTCTCTCTCTCCCGTGTCCGAACGCACCCATCGCCGCCGTTCGCCATAGCCACCGCCACCGGCCTCCCCTCGCCTCCCCGACACGCTCCCCAGCTCCGCCGCGACCCCCTCGACCTCCTCGTCGAGCCATGCAAGACGGAGCACCCCATGGAGCCACCGCCGTCGCCATCCTCGCCTCCGGCCGCCGTGGGTACTCGCCGTCGATTCGGGAGCTACCGGGCATCCCCGACCTCGTCCTCGCGCTCGCTGGTCTCGCTGTGAGCCCCTCTCTGTTTCCCCTCTCTTCTCCCCCTCGTTCCCTCACCGTAGCCCTCCTCCCCACCATAGCCGAAGCCTCTCGCCGCCGTCCATGTCGCCGTCGCCGTCTCGGTCCGCCTCCGCCCAAACCGAGCCTTCCATCATGCTCCGGGTGCCACGAGGGTGCCGCCGAGCCCCTCAGGTGGCCTCCCAGTGCCCCGCAGCCCGATCCCGCTCGCGCCCGAACTCCGGCCGCCGCCCGAGTGGTCGCCGCCGTCGATCTAAGCCATCTCCGGTGAAACGGAGGGCACCAGTGGGTGCGCGCGAGCCCCAGCTTCCCGCGCGTACCTTCCGCTGCTCGATTGGGCGCCGGAGTGGAAATCCCGCGCCCTCCGCCGCGTTTGCTGCCGCCGGCGGCTAAACGCCGGCGTGTTAGCCCCGGTTGACCAGGGGGTTTGACCTCCCCTGGCTCAATGACAAGTGGGGCCCGTCCCTGCTAATTCGGATTAGGATTAGTTTAAACTTAATCAACCTCTGTTAATTAACCCCCTGACACTGACCAGTGGGCCCCAGCGCCACTAACCCTTAATTAGGATTAACTAACCTCTGTTAAACCCCCCTGTCACTGACGTGTGGACCCCACACGTCAGGTTTGACCCCAGCCAGCCGCAGTTGACCGCTGACGTCGTGCTGACGTCATGCTGGCGCAATATATATATTTCTGGATTTAAATTAAATCAGGAAATTCCAGAATATAATTTAAACTTCAAAAATTCATAACTTTTATTCTGTAACTCCAAATCAGACAAATTATATATGAAAAATGATCAGAAAAATCCAATCTATCCATCTGTACTATTTTCATGCATGACTAAACAAGTTAATTTGATGTTTAATGCAGAACAAGGAAAAGCACTCTAAAAGGCCATGTTTGAGTTTCAAATTTGAATCTTTGATTCAAATTGGTTCAAACCCTTCTGGTCTTAGTTGCATTAGCCCAACACACTCATATTGCCATGTTTCATGCATGCATCATATTGTTGCACATTGTTTGGTGATGGTTGTGTATCGGTGTCCTTTGCGACAGGTTCTGCCTCCGAGGAGTACCGTGATTACCCTAACGAAGAACCGTATCAGTGCATCGAACCATCAGGCAAGCAACCAACCATTTGATCATATCGATACAATCCCATGTTCTCGCTCCTGCTCTCTTTTACTGCATTAAGACAACGCGTTTCAAACTGCTGTGTGCTACGGTAGTTGAACCCATTTCCTCTGCATGACCTGTCATTGCCACAGTAACTAGATGAAACCCACTAGCATGTGTAGGAGTTGTTTGAGCCATATGTATGTGTTGTTCCTACCTTGCTATGCCTGCTATGCTTAGAGTCGTGTCAGGTCTGGTTCATCTGGGTGATGGGTTAGAGTGAAATGATTATGTCGGTAATGAGAGTGGTGTGGTGAACCCGATTTGGTAAAGGTATCGATGAGAGGCCATGTAGGAGTACATGGTGGGTTGTTTCATTGAAGCCGACCTTAAGCACTGAGATCTGTATGTGTGATTTAAGATACAGCTACTACCATGCATTGGGCCCTGAAATATGACCCCGCTCGACTTCTTATTCACCCTAGTTCTCTGTCCAGGAGTTGCAAGTAGTTTCTGGTGTTTGTAGCCTACTGGAGGCCGTGGACAGCGCTGACCGTAGGGGTGGGCTGTGATGCGGTAGGTACGTGGCATGGTGTACCGGATGCCCGTTTGGTATCTCGGGAACCCTGTTCACATCGTTCGGGGCCGTATGGGAAACCTCGGCCGGACTCCCTGCGGATGGAACCTGGATAGGCGATAAACCTGGACTAGAGGCTTAAGTGTTTAGGTAGGTCGTGGTCTACACCCACGTCGGCTTTCGCTTGAAGTCTGCCGAGCACATGTCGTGTGCAGACGCTAAGTGGTGGAAACATGTATGAAGAAGTACACCCCTGCAGGGTTATCATGATCTATTCGAATAGCCGCGTCCGCGGTAAAGGACTACTTGGTTGCCTATAAAGTTCATAGACAAGTAAATGGAAACTGCTAAAAGCCTCAAGATAAGTGTGAGTGCCGAGGATGGCTCTTCCGTAGGAAGACGGAGGTGGATTCTCGGTAGTGTATTGAATTGGTGAGTAGTGGACTCGTGTGCGCAAAACCAATTCAAGTTGAAGTATCGTAGGATAGTCTAGCCAAGAGTCAAAGCTGGCTTGCTGCAATAACTCCACCAACCCTTCTTGATAATGTGCATGTATGTAGGATCTGATGTAAGTCTTGCTGAGTACCTTTGTACTCATGTTGCTGTAATTTACATTTTTCAGAAGACGCTGCAACCCCTTCTGATGGGTTCTACGTAGACGTTGACATCAACGAGTAGGCTAAAGGCCCAGGTGGTGATCCTGAGCTTGTGAAGGACCACGTAGTATAGCTAGGCTTTCCAAGCCTCTTTTATTTTACTAGTTGTCTGTACTCAGACAAGTTACTTCCGCTGTTGGTTTGTATGACTGTATGACTTGAATGTTGGGTCGTGAGACCCGTTCCTTTGTGTATGTTATGTATGGCTCCCTGAGCCTTAAATAAAGTACTTGTGTCGTAGAGTCATGTTGTGATGCTTCGTTGTATTTGCACATATCGAGCATATTGTGTGTATGATTGAAATGCTTGGTATGTGTGGGATCTGACTATCTAGTTGTTTATCTTTAGTAGCCTCTCTTACCGGGAAATGTCTCCTAGTGTTACCGCTGAGCCATGGTAGCTTGCTACTGCTCTGGAACACTTAGGCTGGCCGGCATGTGTCCTTCTTCGTTCCTGTGTCTGTCCCTTCGGGGAAATGTCACGCATTGAGTACCGGAGTCCTGTTAGCCCGCTACAGCCCGGTTTACCGGAGTCCTGCTAGCCCAGTGCTACAGCCCGGACCCATTTGCTGATGACCGACACGTTCGAAGCTGGGTCATGGATGCCTGTCCCTGTAAGTCTGTGACACTTTGGGTTTACGACTAGTCATGTCAGCCCGGGCTCCTTATCATATGGATGCTAGCGACACTATCATATACGTGAGCCAAAAGGCGCAAACGGTCCCGGGCAAAGGTAAGGCGACACCCGTGGGGATACCGTGCGTGAGGCCGCAAAGTGATATGAGGTGTTACCGGCTAGATCAATGTGACATCGAGTCGGGGTCCTGACAGATCATCACACTTCTATTTATTTACAACTCAATGATTACAACTCGATACTATAACAAAGTATGACAATATATGAATGCCTCCAGCGGTGTACCGGGATGGGCAATGAATCAAGAGTGACATGTATGAAAAATTATGAACGGTGGCTTTGCCACAAATACGATGTCAACTACATGATCATGCAAGGAAATATGACAATGATGTAGCATGTCATGATGAACGGAACGGTGGAAAGTTGCATGCCAATATATCTCGGAATGACTATGGAAATGCCATAATAGGTAGGTATGGTGGATTTTTTGAGGAAGATATAAGGAGGTTTATGTGTGACAGAGCGTATCATATCACGGGGTTTGGATGCACCGGTGAAGTTTGCACCAACTCTCGAGGTGAGAAAGGGCAATGCACGGTACCGAAGAGGCTAGCAATGATGGAAGGGTGAGAGTGCGTATAAAGAACTCACATACTTATTGAAAAAATCTAAAAGTCATCAAAAACCAAGCATTATGCGCATGCTTATAGGGGGATAGATTGGTAGGAAATGACCATCGCCCGTCGCCGACCGCCACTCATAAGGAAGACAAACAAATAACACCTTATGTTTCAAATTTGTTACACAACGGTCACCATACGTGCATGCTATGGGACTTGCAAACTTCAACACAAGTATTTCTCAAATTCACAACTAATCAACTAGCACACTCTAATATTACCACCTTTATATCTCAAAACAATTATCAAGTATCAAACTTCTCCTAGTACTCGATGCACTTTTTATGAAAGTTTTTATTATACCGATCTTGGATGCCTATCATATTAGGACTACATTCATAACCAAAGCAAATTACCATGCTGTTCTAAAGACTCTCAAAATAATATAACTGAATCATGAGAAATCAATTATTTCTATAAAATAAAACCACCACCGTGCTCTAAAAGATATAAGTGAAGCACTAGAGCAAAATTATCTAGCTCAAAAGATATAAGTGAAGCACATAGAGTATTCTAATAAATTCCAATTCATGTGTGTCTCTCCCAAAAGGTGTGTACAGAAAGGATGACTGTGGTAAACTAAAAATCAAAGACTCAAATAATACAAGACGCTCCAAGCAAAACACATATCATGTGGTGAATAAAAATATAGCTCCGAGTAAAGTTACCGATAGAAGAAAACGAAAGAGGGGATGCCTTCCGGGGCATCCCCAAGCTTAGGCTTTTTGTTGTCCTTGGATTTTACCTTGGGGTACCTTGGGCATACCCAAGCTTAGGCTCTTTCCACTCCTTGTTCCATAATCCATCAAATCTTTACCCAAAACTTGAAAATTTCACAACTCAAAACTTTAAAGAGAAAATCTTGTGAGCTCCGTTAGCGAAAGAAAACGAAACACCACTTCAAGGTACCATAATGAACTAATTAGTTATTTATATTAGTGTTAAACCTACTGTATTCCAACTGCTCTATGATTCATACCCTCCGATACTACTCATAGATTCATCAAAATAAGCAAACAACACGCGAAAAACAGAATCTGACAAAAACAGAACAATCTGTAGTAATCTATTGGTTTCGAATACTTCTGGAACCCCAACAATTCTAAAATAAATTTCTGGACGTGAGGAATTTATCTATTAATCATTTGCAAAAAATAATCAACCTAATCGCACTCTCCAGTAAAACATGGCAGCAAATCTCGTGAGCGCTAAAATTTCTGTTTTTTACAGCAAGATCGCAAAGACTTTCCCCAAGTCTTCCCAAAGGTTCTACTTGGAACAAACACTAATTAAAAGCATAAAACCACATATAAGCAGAGGCTAGATGAATTATTTGTTACTAAACAGAATCAAAAAGCAAGGAACAAAAATAAAATTGGGTTGCCTCCCAACAAGCGCTATCGTTTAACGCCCATAACTAGGCATAAAAGCAAGGATAGATCTAGGTATTGCCATCTTTGGTATTCAATCTATAAGTAGCTCTCATGATAGATTCGTAAGGTAATTTATTTTTCTTTCTAGGGAAGTGTTCCATGCCTTTCCTTAACGGAAATTGGAATCTAATATTCACTTCTTTCATATCAATAATTGCACCAATCGTTGTAAGGAAAGGTCTACCAAGAATAATATGACATGAAGGATTGCAATCTATATCAAGGACGATGAAATCTATGGAAACATAATTCCAATTTGCAACAATAAGAACATCATTAATTCTTCTCATAGGTTTCTTAATGGTGGAATCCGCACGAGGCAAGTTTAAAGAACAATCATCAAATTCCCGAAAACCTAGCAAATCACACAAGGTTTTAGGAATCGTGGAAACACTAGCACCCAAATCACACAACGCATAGCATTCATGATCTTTAATTTTAATCTTAATAGTAGGTTCCCACTCATCATAAAGTTTTCTAGGGATAGAAACTTCCAATTCAAGTTTTTCTTCATAAGATTGCATTAAAGCATCAACGATATGTTTAGTAAAAGCCTTATTTTGACTATAAGCATGCGGAGAATTTAGCACGGATTGCAACAAGGAAACACAATCTATTAAAGAGAAATTATCATAATTAAATTCCTTGAAATCCAAGATAGTGGGTTCATTGCTATCTAAAGTTTTGACCTGTCCAATCTCACTTTTATTAATTTTTGCATCAAGATCTAAAAAGTCCGAATCATCGGGATGCCTTCCAACTAAAGTTGACTCATCTCCAGTCCCATCATTATCAAGATTCATATTTCAAAACAAAGATTTAATAGGAGACACATCAATAATTTTTAGATATTCATCATTATTATCATGGAAACTAGAAGAACACGCTTTCACAAAGCAATCTTTTTTAGCACACATCCTAGCTGTTCTTTCTTTGCACTCATCAATGAAAATTCTCATAGCTTTGAGAGACTCATTGATATCATGCTTTGGTGGGATAGATCTAAGTTTCAAAGAATCAACATCAAGAGAAATTCTATCCACGTTCCTAGCCAACTCATCAATCTTAGAAAAATTTTCTTCAATCAAAGCATTGAAACTCTTTTGAGAACTAATAAATTCTTTAATATTAGATTCAAAATCAGATGGAATCTTATTATAATTTCCATAAGAATTGTTGTAGGAATTAACATAATTATTAGAGGAATTACCATAATTATTAGAGGAATTACTAGGAAACGACCTAGGATTAAAATTTCCTCTATAAGCGTTGTTACCAAAATTGTTCCTAGCACCAAAATTCACATCCATAGATTCATTACTATTCTCAATCAAAGTAGATCAAGGCATATCAGTAGGATCAGAAGAAACACTCTTATTTGCAAACAATTTCATAAGTTCATCCATCTTTCCACTCAAAACATTAATCTCTTCAGTTGCATGCACCTTTTTACTAGTAGATCTTTCAGTGTGCCATTGAGAATAATTAACCATAATATTATCTAGGAGTTTAATAGCTTCTCCTAAAGTGATTTCCGTAAAAGTGCCTCCCGTGGCCGAATCTAAGAGATTTCTAGAAGCAAAATTCAATCCGCCATAATTTTTTTGTATAATCATCCACAAATTCAAACCATGTGTAGGGCAATTACATATCATTAATTTCATCCTCTCCCAAGTTTGTGCAACGTGTTCGTGATCAAGTTGCTTAAAATTCATAATATCATTTCTAAGTGAGATGATCTTAGTGGGAGGAAAATATTTAGAGATAAAAGCATCTTTGCACTTATTCCATGAATCAATATTGTTTTTAGGAAAAGAAGAAAACCAAGATTTAGCACGATCTCTAAGCGAAAACGGAAATAACTTCCGTCTAACAATATCATTGTCCACATCTTTCTTATTTTGCATATCACATAAATCAACAAAGCTATTTAGATGGGTAGCGACATCTTCACTAGGAAGGCCGACACATTGATCTTTCATGACAAGATTCAGAAAAGCAACATTAATTTCACAAGATTCAGCATCATTAAGAGGAGCAATCAGAGTGCTAAGAAAATCATTGTTGTTGGTATTGGCAATGTCACACAATTTAGTATTATCTTGAGCCATCGTAAAAAGCAAGCAAACCAACACACAAGCAAACAAGAAGCAATCAAGAAGAGACGAAATAGAAAAGAGAAGGGGAACAGAAAAAGAGGGCAAATAAAATGATAAGGGTGAAGTGGGGGAGAGGAAAACGAGAGGCAAATAGCAAATAGTTTAATGCGAGGGATAAGAGTTTGTGATGGGTACTTGGTCTGTCTTGACTTGAGCGTAAGCTTCCTCGGCAACGGCACCCGAAATCCTTCTTGCTACCTCTTGAGCACTGCATTGGTTTTCCCTTGAAGAGGAAAGGATGATGCAGCAAAGTAGCGTAAGTATTTCGCTCAGTTTTTGAGAACCAAGGTATCAATCCAGTAGGAGACTAAACGCAAGTCCCTCGTACCTACACAAATAAATAAGAATCTCGCAACCAACGCGGTAAAGGGGTTGTCAATCCCTTCTTGGTCACTTACAAGAGTGAGATCTGATAGAGATGGTAAGATAATATTTTTTGGTATTTTTATGATAAAGATTAAAAGTAAAGATTGCAAAATAAACGGTGCAAGAAATAACTTGATAACGGGATATTAATATAAGGGAGAATAGACCCGGGGGCCATAGGTTACACTAGTGGCTTCTGTCAAGATAGCATGACTATTACGGTAGGTGAACAGATTAATGTCGAGCAATTGACAGAAAAGTGAATAATTATGAGAATATCTAGGCATGATCATGTATATAGGCATCACGTCCGTGACAAGTAGGCCGACTCCTGCCTGCAGCTACTACTATTACTCCACACGTCGACCGCTATCCAGCATGCATCTAGAGTATTAAGTTCATAAGAAGAGAGTAACGCATTAGGCAAGATGACATGATGTAGAGGGATAAACTCAAGCAATATGATATAAACCCCATCTTTTTATCCTCGATGGCAACAATACAATACGTGTCATTTCCCATTCTGTCACTGGGATCGAGCACCGTAAGATTGAACCCAAAGCTAAGCACTTCTCCCATTGCAAGAAAGATCAATCTAGTGGGCCAAACCAAACTGATAATTCGAAGAGACTTGCAAAGATAACCAATCATGCAGAAAAGAATTCAGAGAAGATTCAAATATAGTTCATAGATAAACTTGATCATAAACCCACAATTCATTGGATCTCGACAAACACACCGCAAAAAGAGATCTCCAAGAAGATCGAGGAGAACTTTGTATTGAGATCCAAAGAGAGAGAGAAGAAGCCATCTAGCTAATAACTATGGACCCGAAGGTCTAAAGTAAACTACTCACACATCATCGGAGGGGCCATGGAGTTGATGTAGAGGCCCTCCGTGATTGATTCCCCCTCCGGCGGAGCTCCGGAAAAGGCCCCAAGGTGGGATCTCTTGGATATAGAAGGTTGCGGCGGTGGAAATAGGGTTTCGTGGTGCTCCTGGATGTTTTCGGGGTATATGAATATATATAGGAGGAAGAAGTACGTCGGTGGATCCACGAGGGGCCCACGAGGGTGGAGGGCGCGCCCCCTACCTCGTGGCCTCCTCGTTGGTTGCTTGACGTCCACTCCAAGCCCCATGGATCACGTTTGTTCCAAAAATAACTCTCTCGAAGGTTTCATTATGTTTGGATTCCGTTTGATATTCCTTTTCTGCGAAACACTGAAATAGGCAAAAAAATAGCAATTTGCACTGGGCCTTGGGTTAGTAGGTTAGTCCCAAAAATAATATAAAAGTGTAAAATAATGCCCATTAACATCCAAAACAGATAATATAATAGCATGGAACAATCAAAACTTATAGATACGTTGGAGACGTATCAAAGGTCGTCGTTCAAAACGAAAAGGGACCGGGAGTGTTGTAGAAACCTCACAATCTTCCGAGAGCTATGTTTTTAATACATGCTTAGGGATGAGTCTGGATTGTTAAAAGTCTCCTTTTATCCTTGATGTCAGGAGGAGTACACGGCAGACAGTGGGAAGACGCCCAGTTAGCCGAATGTCCGCCAATCCGGCGCCGAACTCTTCAACTAGGATGAGAGCCGATGCCATGCCAATTCCGCCTCCTCAAGAGGATTTGGTTGACGTATCAGTCATGAATTCCGAAGTGGAGAGCCTTATGAATCACCATCAACTGAAAGAGGCTATGCACACTCCGGCCTTTTCCGAGCAAGAGTTTACCGCACTCAATTCAGTGGATGCATACATCCGAGCCGCTCAAGACGAGCTTGTCGGAGTCACTCAGTTGTTCTCAAAGGACATACAAGTAAAAACTTTACACCATTTTTGATAGTCATATGCCAGTAGCCTCCGAGACTTGAAGCTGTGAGGTAAAGCGATTTAAGGATCGATATGATCTGCAGGTTCTTAAAGAGAAGAATACCGCGCTATCCCAGGAGCTAAAGGTGAATCACACACAGCTGAATGCAGTCACCGCCGAATTGGCGGAAATGAAAAAGGCCGCAATGAGTGCATCCGGGAAGAATAAACATGAGGGGGGGAAAGATAAACAATCCGAAGAGATAGAGAGCTTGAAGGCTCAACTATCGGCTGCTCAAAAAGAAAATGAGATGCTGAAGGGCGGTATATTCGATATGTCTTTCCTCTATTGTTGAACCTCCCTAGAGGCTCATGTTTATTCTATAGTTTGGAACATCGTGAGTCTGTTGCTTTACAGGCTTCTTAACTGCTCGTCCGGAGGAAGAGGTATCCAGATTTCAAGGCGACGTGCTGAAGGAACTGTCCGTGGTACATGCTCGGGCCCGAAAAGCCATGAGGGGTATGGTGAAGGCATTATGGCCATCTGAGACCCCTCCAGAAAGTATGGAAGACTTGGCAAACTTATTAAAAGGTGCCCGGTGCCGGTTTGAGCTACGGAAGACATCCGCCTACCGTGAAGGCGCACGAGAAGCCTGGGCCATGGTGAAGACACGTTTCACCAAGCTGGATCCAAATCATATGGCCTGAGTGGGACCACAGGGACCAGACGGGAAAGAAATTCCAGTGAATTGATCTATGACCAAGTAATGATAGCTACAAAGTATTAGCAGGAAGACTGTAGGTTATATAGTTTTATAGATGGAATAGATAAGGAATAGGTGTTTGATTTAATGTATTTATGTACATTATGATAAACTTGTACCTTCATCCGAACATGTGAAAAGTTTTGTCATCACAGGCTTTTAGCTTTAACCTCCGAACCAAAATGGTGGAGTGTTTCCGGATACTATTTGAAAAGAAGCATTCATTATGTCCGGAAACTAGGCAACCCAATCATTGTGCTCGAACAGACAAAAAGTTTTAGTTTGGGTTGTATGTTATATTACATATGTAAGAAACGTCTTCCAAGGAAAATAGTTGCGTTAAGGGTTCCTTTCCTTGGGCTGGCATGCTGTAATTACGCGTGTCGTGGTGTTGGAGTGGTTACAATAATGTAACAATCTGTCGCTTGATTGACGACCACTTATTCTCTTAAGAATGCTAGCTTTCGGCTTCACCTGTGTGTGGTACATGTCTGGTGACCCGATTGTAACAATCACAGAGGTGCTCCCTTTACGCCCTAGCCGAACAATCAGGAACATAGGGCATAAACACAAGAGCCAGGCAACCCAGCTTGGCAAAAACCAAAGTCATAGAGATGCATATAATGGTAGAAAAAGTATTTATATGAGTGAACGACACATATATTGTGAGCTCTAAGCTCTGAATAATAATGCGCTTCTGTTAGGGAAGCCCCCAGGTGTCGTGGGGTATATACATTTTAGGATGTGCACCCCGTAAGTGTTCGGCTTATCCAAACATACCTTGGGAATCGTACAATAACGAGAAAATATAAAGAAATGAAGAAGAGACAAACAAAAAAAGGAACATGGCCGAACTTATGCGTAGAACCTTCGGAGGCGAGCAACGTTCCATGGGTTCGCTCTAAGCGATTATCTGATGCATTACGAAGGCGATAGGCCCCTCCTGTGAGAACTTCATCTATGATAAAGGGCCCCTCCCATTTTGGTTTGAGATCGTCCTTCTTCTTCTCCGGGAGGTGTAAAACGAGTTCACCGACATTATAAGTCTTGGCCCGCACTTCTCTGCTTTGATATCTCCGAGCCTGTTGTTGATAGAATGCGGGACGGGCTTTTGCAACATCACGTTCCTCCTCCAGGCCATCTAGGCCGTCCTGCCGATCGAGTTCGGCTTCTCTCTGTTCATACATGCGCACTCGAGGTGAGTCATGAATAATGTCACAGGGCAAGATAGCCTCTGCGTCGTACACCATGAAAAAGGGTGTGTACCTGCTCGTGCGATTGGGCGTGGTCCACAGTCCCCAGAGTACAGAATCAAGTTCCTCGACCCAGTGTTTATCTGATTCCCATAGGGATTGCACTAGTCTGGGTTTGATGCCGCTCATTATCAGGCCTTTAGCCTATTCGACATGACCATTTTTTTGGGGGTGATATACGAAGGCGTAATCAATCTTAATGCCCAAGTTAGCACACCAAATTTTTACCTCGTCGGTTGTGAAGTTAGAGCCATTGTCAGTAATGATGCTGCGTGAGACACCATAATGGTGTATAATGCCGGATATAAAGTCGATCACTGGCCCAGCTTTAACTGTTTTTATTGATTTGGCCTCTATCCACTTAGTGAATTTTATCCACCATAACCAGCAAATATTTCTTCTTGTGGCTTCCCCTTTAAGGGGTCCGACCATATCTAGCCCCCAGACCGCAAAAGGCCAAGTAATGGGGATTGTTTTTGGGGCGGTGGGTGGCATATGACTTTGATTGGCGAATAGCTGGCATCCGACACATCATTGTACAAGGGCATGAGCATCTGCTCAGGCCGTGGGCCAGAAGAAACCTGTACGGAAGGCTTTACTTACGAGGGCCCGAGCTGTGGAGTGATGGCCACCGAGACCAGCATGTATTTTGGCCAAGAGCTGCCGTCCCTCCTCTTCGAAGATACATCTTTGAAGAACTCCGGTAGTACTTTTCTTGTAGAGTTCTACTTCATGAACTTTGTAGGCTTTCGAGCGTCGAACTATGCGACGGGCCTCGTTCTGGTCATCAGGGAGCTCCCACCTATTAACGTAGGCCAGGAAGGGTTCGAACCATGGGGCAATGACGTCCATGATTACAGGGGCGGAAGGTGTCATTTCGGTGCCCGAGCCCCTGATGATATCAGAGTTGTGTTCAACATATGGGGGTATGATCGGCTCCGGACTAGTATTGCCTCTCTTGTCCTGGCATACCACGGATGGCTTGAAGAGCCTTTCCAAAAATGGGTTAGGTGGGACGGGGTCGCATTTAGCGCCCATTAGAGCAAGCATGCCTGCTGCCTGATTAGTGTCTCGAGCAACATGATGAAACTGGAGCCCCTCAAACCGAGCTGATATTTTGAGTACGGCGTTGCGATATGCTGCCATCTTTGGATCTTTTGCATCAAATTCTCCATTTATTTGGGATATTGCGAGGTTCGAATCCCCACGCAATTCGAGGCATTGTATGCCCATGGAAACAACCATTTGAAGGATGATGACCCACAAGTGTAGGGGATCTATCGTAGCCTTTTGGATAAGTAAGTGTGTCAAACCCAACGAAGAGCAGAAGGAAATGATAAGAGGTTTTCAGCAAGGTATTCTCTGCAAGCACTGGAATTATCGGTAACAGATTGTTTTGTGATAAGGTAATTGGTAACGGGTAACAAGTAATAAAAGTAAATAAGATGCAGCAAGATGGCCCAATCCTTTTTGTAGCAAACAACAAGCCTGGACAAACTCTTATGTAAAGGAAAGCGCTCCCGAGGACACATGGGAATTATCGTCAAGCTAGTTTTCATCACGCTCATATGATTCACGTTCGGTACTTTGATAATTTGATATGTGGGTGGACCGGTGCTTGGGTACTGTCCTTCCTTGGACAAGCATCCCACTTATGATTAACCCCTATTGCAAGCATCCGCAACTACCACTACAAAAAATACACTTCCGTGATGATACGTGTTTGTCACAATAGGTCACATTTTCTGTGATGCATGTAGATCCATGACAAATTTATGAAATTATCAAGATAGTCATACCAGTTCTGTTGTAGAAGTGTTCCATGACATTACCAAAATTATCATCATGGAAGTGTCCACTTCCATGACAACAAATCGCGCGTCACAGAAGTGCTTTCGTCAAGGGTGACCGACACGTGGCATCCACCGTAACGGAACGCCGTTAAGCTATTGGGTCCGGTTTTGGATCCGATAACCCGTTAACAGCCCCGACCAATGGGGATTTTCCACGTGTAAAATCATCATTGGCTGGAGGAAACACGTGTCGGCTCACCTTTGGGACAGATGTCATCCACTCATTGGACCCAAAGTGCCTATGATACATTGACACGTGGCACGACCCAACAGAGGCCCATTCCCGTGAAAAGGCCGGCCCGTTTGACTTGGTCAAAAGGTGGCGGGCCGGCCCACGGCAAGCCTGTTAACGGCCTGTTTGCATATATCCCATTTGCAACCCGCTAACCCAGGGCTCGGTTACGGCCTATCCGTAGGCCCAGTAGCGTCATCTGGGCCGTCCAATATAATTCCAGCCCGTTTTAACTTTTGGCCCATGTATGGCCCATGACGTCTTTCGGCCCATATGAGGCCCTTAGTAACCCTCGGCCCATTAACGACCCGTGGTAAAACTGGCCCGTAATGAACAGTGTATCACTTTATACCCATTAACGACCCATTATTCCGTTGGGGCGTTACCAGCCCATGTTATCTTTCGGCCTTCTCAGGGCCCATTTATTCTTGGGCTCATTTCCAGCATTCGTTTACTTTCGGCCCATTACTGTCATTTTCTGCTTGCGGGCCAAATTCAGCCTGTGGTTGCAGTCTGCCCGTTTGTGGCCCGTTAATACGTTGGGCCGTTTTCATAGCGTCATCAAATACGGCCGAATAACGACAACCCATTATGGTCGTCCCATGAACGGACGATTTCAACTCTAGCCCATTTACGGCCATAATGTGGTCTGTTAAAGGGCCCAATCTCACTTTCGGCCTATTAGAGGCCCATGTTTTTTATGGGCTCAAGATATTTACACCTGTAAATGGCCTATTATTACTGAGGGCCCAAATTATGTTTAGGCCTATTAAAGGCCCACTATGGGCATAGGCCTACCAGAAAAATATGAAAGCTTATGCTGATTTAGGCCCAGATATTTTTAGTGGGCTACATGCAAATTTCGGCCCATAATCGTTTTTAGCCCAATTGGAATGGTCCCAACGAATGTTGGCATGTTGGGCTCCTGCGAAGCTTTCGACCGAATACATTACTAAAATAAACCTACACTATACAAAAATAGCGTCGTAATTACTGCAGCCTTTGGCAGCATCATAAATGTTGTATCACAACAAAATAAATTCCAACCATACAACAAAAGGCTTGTTGGCATAAAGTTTACAGTCTTTGCAGATAAAATCACCATCAGATGTATAGAAGCACATATCATTTGACCTGAGTGCTAATGTTTTAGGCTGTAGAATCTAATGGAGCGGCACGATCTTCACCTTTTTTCCACCATTGCTCTTGAACAACGAAGCGAATGTCTGAAAGTCTAGTTTTAAAACCATTCATATCTTGACGACATTTGTCAACCACTATTCTTGTTTCCAAAACGACGTCCATTAGGGATTGGACTTATGTCTGGAGCACAGATATATCACTCTGCCTAGCAGGAAGATATTGTTCAGTAGGCGATTTGGATGAGGTTACCTTGACAACCAACCCAGAATTATGCAGGAAGGTGCTTTTTCCACTGTTAGTGGAGAGATACTGACGCACTGCAGCAAGAGGTGACATGGTGCCTGTGTTAGCCTCGTCACCTTCAGGTGGTTGTGGCTGTTCAATCATTTGTTCCATAGCTTCCTGAAAGTTTGAACTTTTGGATTAGTGTACCAGATAAGTTACTAATGAGACAAAAACAAACAAAGTTGGTTACCCGTTTATACATAACTTATTTTGGTGAACTACTGTAATGCATTAGCATGTATTGTAGTGCCAACTACATAATAAAATCACTTTCGGAACATATGTCCATGTAGCATGCCTACTATATTGTCTATTTCCAAACATTCGTTGACATCTAAGGATAAAGAGACATGGTTTAAAGTAGGATGAACATAGTATGACATCATTCATATCATGGGCAAACAGATATAAAACAAATAGGCTATTTTATCATTATGTGCGCACTTGAACATAACAACTAGATTACAGATCAAGACCAAAAGAATATCCTTCATCTCTTTTAAACCATGTAAGGTGAAATGATATGTTAAGACAATTGTGTATAAAAGTGAACAGAGTAACTGACATTGGCTGCAGACCAAGTAGTTAAATGAACACATCACAGTACCAATCAATTCAAAGGCAGGAGTAAGGACTTACAACAGCGGCTTGAACTGGTGTGCTCATGCCCTTCATCTTGCTGGCGTGGCACATTTTGGTTCGCACAAGCTTTCCTCTGTATTTGGAGCAAGTCAATATAGATACGATAATATGGCACAGAAAAAAGAAGGAAGTAGCAGCTATTTACAAGAGCCTCGCAGTGTGCAATATAGCTACGAGATCCTGTTGTCTATTGGAATTTCACTTTAGAATGGTTGGTCTTGTTCTTCAAACAGTTAGCCTAGAAGAAGATACACTTGTAAGGCACATACATAAATACAAGTTCAATATGTGGTCTGATCAAATACATATAGCCTACCTCATACTTTGGATCAGACCAGTGTTTAACGAGGGCTGTCCAATCTTCATCTGTAATATATTCCACTGGAGATGTTTGGGCGATTTCATTGTTAGCCTTGCCTTCAAAGTGAGATTTTCTAAGGTGATACCGATACTGTCGCAGAGCAGACTGAAAAACATGAGTGCATGCTTGTTTAGTTGCATCATCTTTCGGATCCAACTTGAACCTCATCTGTTGAAAAAAGAATGTGAGTCTTATTAGGAGGAAGCCAGAAATTATGGGACAGAGCAAGAAAATATTACTAATTGCGATGAATAACATTACTTACGGATAAATGGTCAAGGAAGGTGTTAAACTGGGTATTGTCTTTCTCATTCCTGTACTGGATCCACGTTGGTAGGATACGTGCATGACACCTAACAACAATGGCTGCCTCTGATACTAACTTGGCTGACTCTGTAGCATCACATGGCCTTTTTAAACCTGCCTCAAAATGGATCTCCATTCTTCCTCCTTTAGATTTTGTTAATCTGTTAAGCATTATCCCTGATGTCTGTTTCCGCTTGCGCCGTGGTGCTTGTTCAACAACGAATATGGAAAGTGTTAGTGTACATCAAACTGTGAGAGTACATACAAAGGAGCATGCAACTGCAACTTGACTCGGTTAGGTACCGTCTTGGTGTTGATGCTCATGAGGTTCATCTGATCTTGCCTAGTCCTGTTGTGTCAGCAGTGCTTCAGAAGTAGTGTTAGGTGTGAAGGCAGCTTGGGAACTGGCCAGTTCCGGAGCAAACGAACGAGTAACTCATTGAGATGCTGGTACAGTTGAAGCGGATGATGCAGCTGGTGGAGCAGGTGATACTGTGTTTGTAGATTTAGCCGGTGGACTTGGACCTTCTACTGCACTATAAGTACCAGCAGAATCTGGACGGCAGATCCTTTTTCGTTTCTCCTGACGAGTAACACCACTCCCTACTATATTATTTTCCTTGCTCTTTTTTGACTTTGCCATGTCAAGCCGTACCCACAACACAAAAGAATAAAATTGCTCTTCTGAACTCATTGATGCATGATACAGACAAGAAATACTTGGATGTAAGACAACCGTATGAGGATGGCATATGTAAGAAAAACAGGACGTCATGACATATTCACAGCTACGATGTGTAAACTAAGCAGAAGGATTTTCAAGAAAATAGAAGCAATGCAAGCTAGACACCATATGAAAGATGCAACCAATCTTACTCTGCCAAGTTAAAAGTGTCTTGTCATAAGTGGCAATTCGAAAAAATTAGAAGCAATACAATGTATAAATCAATGCAAGATGCAACCACTATCAAACTGCCATGTTAAAAGCGTCCAATCATGAGTGACTGATGTGGGATACACAATAGCAGTACTTTGATGTAAGAACATGGTATGATAGATAGATGCAGTGTATTCTAAACACAGAACGCCATGTCATATGCACATGTATAACGTATAAACTCAGCAGGTGCAATTTAATCAAAATAGAAGAAATACAGGCTAGACAACAAATGCAACATGAAACCAATTATCACACTATCAACTTAGAGCAAGCACCTTCGATGGTGGAGTACGAGAGATGAACTCATCATGTAGACTTGGGACTTCAACTTCAATAGCAGTAGCAGTGGAAAATCTAGAGAGTCTCTGTTTGCGTGGGTACGGAGGACCACCAACATCCCCTAACTTACTCTTTTCCTTCCTATTTTCTGATATTTCCTTATGAAGTCAAAACCACAAGAAGATGAATAAAATTAGCTCTGCATAACTGGTTGATGCATGATACAGACGAACACTACTTTAATGTAAGGCAAACGCAGGATAGGAGGATGGAATATATACAAAAAAAGATAGCATTTCATATTCACAGGTATGATAGGAGGATGGAATATGTATGAAAAAACAGTAAGTGGAAGGCATTTCAACAAAATTAGAAGACATGAAAGCTAGGCACCATATGAACATGCAACCAATATCACTCTATCAGGTAAAAAGTGTCTC
>NC_041380.1:302286572-302303350 GCF_002162155.2 Triticum dicoccoides | reverse complement strand
AATAGGAGATCATTGTTATCATGTCTTATGTGATATGGGTGCCAGTGCTAGTGCTATACCTCATGACTTATACAAAGAAATTATGCATGATATTGCACCTGCTGAGATAGAAGATATTGATGTCACAATTAAACTTGCCAATAGAGATATTATTTCACCAATTGGAATTGTTAGAGATGTTGAAGTCTTGTGTGGGAAAACTAAATATCCTACTGATTTTCTTGTTCTTGGTTCCCCACAAGATAGCTTTTGTCCCATTATATTTGGTAGATCCTTCTTGAACACAGTTAATGCTAAGATAGATTGCAAAAAGGATGTTGTTACTATTGGTTTAGGTGATATGTCTCATGAATTTAATTTCTCTAAATTTAGTAGACAACACCATGAAGAGGAATTGCCTAGTAAAGATGAAATTATTGGTCTTGCTTCTATTGCCGTGCCTCCTAGTGATCCTTTAGAACAATATTTGCTAGACCATGAAAATGATATGTTTATGAATGAAAGAAGGGAAATAGATGAAGTATTCTTTGAACAGGAACCCATCCTGAAACACAATTTGCCTGTTGAAATCCTAGGGGATCCTCCTCCACCCAAGGGTGATCCCGTGTTTGAGCTCAGACTGTTACGAGATACTCTTAAATATGCTTATCTTGATGAAAATAAGATATATCCTATTATTATTAGTGCTAACCTTTTAGAGCATGAAGAAGAGAGATTATTGAAAACTCTGAAGAAGCACCGTGCTGCTATTGGATATACTCTCGATGATCTTAATGGCACTAGTCCCACTCTATGTCAACATAAAATAAATTTGGAGAAAGATGCCAAACCAGTTTGTGATCACCAACGACGGCTGAATCCTAAGATGAAAGAAGTGTTAAGAAAGGAAATACTAAAACTTCTGGAGGCGGGTATTATTTATCCCGTTGCTGATAGTCAGTGGGTAAGTCCTGTCCATTGTGTCCCTAAAAAGGGAGGTATTACTGTCGTTCCTAATGATAAAGATGAATTGATTCCTCAAAGAATTATTACAGGTTCTAGGATGGTAATTGATTTCTGCAAATTAAATAAGGCTACTAAAAGATCATTACCCCTTACCTTTTATTGATCAAATGCTAGAAAGATTATCCAAACATACACATTTTTGCTTCCTAGATGGTTATTCTGGTTTCTCTCAAATACCCGTGTCAGCTGATGATCAATCTAAGACCACTTTTACTTGCCCGTTCGGTACTTTTGCTTATAGATGTATGCCTTTTTGGTTTATGTAATGCACCTGCTGCCTTCTAAAGATGCATGATGGCTATATTCTCTGACTTTTGTGAAAAGATTTGTTAGGTTTTCATGGACGATTTCTCCGTCTATGGATCCTATTTTGATGATTGCTTAAGCAACCTTGATCGAGTTTTGCAGAGATGTGAGGAAACTAACCTTGTCTTGAATTGGGAGAAATGCCACTTTATGGTTAATGAAGGTATTGTCTTGGGGCATAAAGTTTCTAAAAGAGGCATTGAAGTTGATAAAGCTAAGGTTGATGCTATTGAAAAGATTCCATGTCCCAAGGACATCAAAGGTATAAGAAGTTTCCTTGGTCACGCTGGTTTTTATAGGAGGTTCATTAAGGACTTCTCAAAAATTTCTCGGCCTTTGACTAATTTATTACAAAAAGGTATGCCATTTGTTTTTGATGATGATTGTGTAGAAGCATTTGAAGTACTTAAGAAAGCATTGATCTCTGCACCTATTGTTCAGCCACCTGATTGGAATTTACCCTTTGAAATTATGTGTGATGCTAGTGATTATGCTGTAGGTGTTGTTCTAGGGAAAAGAGTTGATAAGAAATTAAATGTTATTCAATATGCTAGTAAAACTCTAGACAATGCTCAGAGAAATTATGCTACTACTAAAAAAGAATTCTTAGCAGTTGTATTTGCTTGTGATAAGTTCAGACCTTATATTGTTGATTCTAAAGTAACTATTCACACGGATCATGCTGCTATTAAATATCTCATGGAAAAGAAAGATGCTAAACCTAGACTTATTAGATGGGTTCTCTTGCTACAAGAATTTGATTTGCATATTATTGATAGAAAGGGAGCTGAGAACCCCGTTGCAGACAATTTGTCTAGGCTAGAGAATGTTCTTGATGACCCACTACCTATTGATGATAGCTTTCCTGATGAACAATTAAATGTCATAAATGCTTCTCGTACTGCTCCATGGTATGCTGATTATGCTAATTATATTGTTGCTAAATTTATACCACCTAGTTTCACATACTAGCAAAAGAAAAAGTTTTTCTATGATTTGAGACATTACTTTTGGGATGACCCACATCTTTATAAAGAAGGAGTAGATGGTGTTATTAGACGTTGTGTACCTGAGCAAGAACAGGAACAGATCCTACGCAAGTGTCACTCCGAAGCTTATGGAGGACACCACGCTGGAGATAGAACTGCACATAAGGTATTGATATCCGGTTTTTATTGGCCTACTCTCTTCAAGGATGCCCGTAAGTTTGTTGTATCTTCTGATGAATGTCAAAGAATTGGTAATATTAGTAGACGTCAAGAAATGCCTATGAATTATTCACTTGTTATTGAACCATTTGATGTTTGGGGCTTTGATTATATGGGACCTTTTCCTGCCTCCAATGGATATACACATATTTTAGTTGCTGTTGATTACGTTACTAAGTGGGTAGAAGCTATTCCAACCAGTAGTGCTGATCATAACACTTCTATTAATATGCTTAAAGAAGTTATTTTTCCAAGGTCTGGAGTCCCTAGATATTTAATGACTGATGGTGGTTCACATTTTATTCATGGTGCTTTTCGTAAGATGCTTGCTAAGTATGATGTTAATCATAGAATTGCATCTCCTTCTCACCCACAGTCTAGTGGTCAGGTAGAATTGAGTAATAGAGAAATCAAATTAATTTTGCAAAAGACTGTTAATAGATCTAGAAAGAATTGGTCCAAGAAACTTGATGATGCATTATGGGCCTATAGAACTGCATATAAAAATCCTATGGGTATGTCTCCGTATAAAATGGTCTATGGAAAAGCATGTCACTTACCTCTCGAATTAGAACATAAGGCTTATTGGGCTATTAAACAGCTCAATTATGATTTCAAACTTGCCGGTGAGAAGAGGTTATTTGACATTAGCTCACTCGATGAATGGAGAACCCAAGCCTATGAGAATGCCAAATTGTTTAAAGAAAAATTTAAAAGATGGCATGACAAAAGAATACAAAAGCGTGAGTTTAATGTAGGTGATTATGTATTGGTATACAACTCTTGTTTAAGATTTTTGCAGGAAAACTTCTCTCTAAATGGGAAGGTCCTTACATTATCGAGGAGGTCTATCATTCCGGGGCCATAAAAATCAACAACTTCAAAGGCACAAACCCGAAGGTGTTGAACGGTCAAAGAATCAAACATTATATCTCAGGTAATCCTATAAATGTTGAAACCATTGTTATTGAAACCGTAACCCCGGAGGAATACATAAGGGACACTTTCCAGAATGTTTCAGACTCTGAAAAGGAATAGGTATGTGGTATGGTAAGTAAAACGACTCCAAAATAGTTCTAATGGCAATTTTCTTCCATTTTGGAATATTTAGAAAAATAGAAAAATAAGAAGCAGTCCGGGAAGGACACGAGGGCTCCACGAGGGTTGAGGGCACGCCCTACCCCCTAGGCGCGCCCGCTACCTTGTGGGCACCTCGTGTGCTCTCTGGACTCCGTTTCTTGCATGATACGTATTTTGGTCGGTAAAAATTCATTATATGATCTCCCGAAAGTTTTGACCACCATATCACCCAAAAATTTCCTGTTCTTGTTTCGAGCTATTTTCTGCCAGGGTTGTCAAGGCCAAGCATCATGACGTCTCCCTCCTCCTCCAACAATGAGGGCAATGATGCTTGGCTAATGAACATAGAGCTGAAAAGAGAATAACCCATGGAGATCAACAAGGATGAAGGGATCGAGAAGGCCACGGAGCACCAAGTTCCGGCAACAGAAGACATCCTTCAACTTGATCACAATCTTCTCACCCCAACTGAGATCGAAGCTTTCAAGATGATTGAGTTAGCTCGTATACAAAACAAGTATATCACACATGAAAATATTTTGTTGAAGGAGCATATCATTGCACTCAAGGGCATTGTCCACAAGTTGGAAGATCTCCTACGCTCGATGTGCGACTATCCAGGATCAACAACTCCATCTTCTTCACCAACAAAGGAGACATAATCACATGGGTATGGGCACTCCCCTTGGCAACTGCCAAGCTTGGGGGAGGTGCCCCGGTATCGTAACACCATCACTTTTATCTTTACCATTTTTCTTAGTTCGATCCTTTTGATAATATTTTGAGCTAGAGAATAAAAGTTCTTAGTATGATCTAGTTGTGGGTTTTGCTTTATGATCCTTCTATGTAATCGAGTCGGTGAGCTATATATAATAAAGATTAGTGTTGAGTCCAGGGCTTGATTATCTTGCTATGATCTTGAGGGAATAAAAGAAAAGAGAAAGAATCAAAAGGAAATAAAAGAGATCATATGGATCTTATGGAGAGTAATGAGCTCACATATAAAAAGTATGATGAATAAAAGTTGTTGAGAGTTGACAAACATAGTTTTGGTCATCATTGCAATTAATAGGAAGTAATAAAGAAAGAGAGGTCTTGACATATAAATATACTATCTTGGACTTCTTTTATGATTGTGAGCACTCATTAAAATATGACATGCTAAAAGAGTTGACGTTGGACAAGAAAGACAACGTAATGGGTTATGTTTTCTTGCATCTGAGACAAATTATATTGTCTTGGATCATCCAACATGATTGAGCTTGCCTTTCCCCCTCATGCTAGCCAAATTCCTTGCACTAGGTAGAGATACTACTTGTGCTTCCAAGCACCCTTAAACCAGTTTTGCCATGGGAGTCCACCATACCTACCTATGGATTGAGTAAGATCCTCCAAGTAAGTTGTCATCGGTGCCAGCAATAAAAATTGCTCTCTAAATATGTATGACTTATTAGTGTGGGAGAAAATAAGCTTTATACGATCGTGTGATATGGAAGAAATAAAAGCGACGAACTGCATAATAAAGGTCCATATCACAAGTGGCAATATAAAGTGGCATTCTTTCGAATTAAGATTTTGTGCATCCAACCATAAAAGCACATGACAACCTCTGCTTCCCTCTGCGAAGGGCCTATCTTTTACTTTTATCTCCTACCTTGCATAAGAGTCATGGTGATCTTCACCCTTCCTTTTTAAATTTTATCTTTTGGCAAGCACAACATGTTGGAAAGATCCTGTTATATATGGCTAATTGGATGTGAGTTTTCATGAACTATTATTGTTGACATTACCCTTGAGGTAAAACGTTGGGAGGCAAAACTACAAGCCCCTATCTTTCTCTTGTCCGATTAAAACTCCATACCCATAAGTATTGCGTGAGTGTTAGCTATTATGAAAGGCCATATGATAGTTGAGTATGTGGACTTGCTGAAAATCTCTTATATTGACTCTTTCCTATGTTATGAGAAATTGCAATTGCTCTAATGACCTAGATTACAGTTTGTTAGTTTTCAATGAAGTTTATGATTCATACTTGAAATTGTGATTGAATTGTTACTTTGGCATAAGAGATCATATGACAAGAATTATACAAGTTGATGTTTTAAGAATGATCATGATGCCCTCATGTCCTTATTTTATTTTTATCGACACCTCTATCTCTAAACATGTGGACATATTTTTCGATTTCAGCTTTCGCTTGAGGACAAGCGAGGTCTAAGCTTGGGGGAGTTTATACGTCCATTTTGCATCATGCTTTTATTTCGATATTTATTGCATTATGGGCTGTTATTACACATTATGTCACAATACTTATGCCTATTCTCTCTTATTTTACAAGGTTTACATAAAGAGGGAGAATGCCGGCAGCTGGGATTCTGGGCTGGAAAAGGAGGAAATATTAGAGACCTATTCTGCACAGCTCCAAAAGTCCTGAAACTTCACGGAAGTCATTTTCAGAATATATAAAAAATACTGAGCGCAAGAAGTTCCGGAGGGGGGCCACACCCTGCCCACGAGGGTGGGGGCGCGCCCAGGCACCCCCCTACCTCGTGGGCCCCCTGCTGGCCCTCCGATGTCCATCTTCTCCTATATGGAGTCTTTCGATGAGGAAAAAATCATAAGCTAGCTTTCCAAACGAGACTCCGCCGCCACGAGGCAGAACCTTGGCGGAATCAATCTAGGGCTCCGGTGGAGCTGTTCTGCCGGGGAAACTTCCCTCTGGGAGGGGGAAATCATTGCCATCGTCATCACCAATGATCCTCTCATCGGGAGGGGGTCAATATTCATCAACATCTTCACCAGCACCATCTCCTCTCAAACCCTAGTTCATCTCTTGTTTCCAATTCTTGTCTCTAAGTCCGGTATTGGTACCTGTGGGTTGCTAGTAGTGTTAATTACTCCTTATAGTTTATGCTAGTTGGTTTATTTGGTGGAAGATCATATTTTCAAATCCTATATGAATATTAATACCCCTCTGATTATGAACATGAATATGCTTTGTGAGTAGTTACGTTTGTTCCCGAGGACATGAGAGAACTCCTGCTATTAGTAGTCATGTGAATTTGGTATTTGTTCGATATTTTGATGAGATGTATGTTGTCTCTCCTCTAGTGGTGTTATGTGAACATCGACTACATGACACTTCACCATTATTTGGGCCTAGAGGAAGGCATTGGGAAGTAATAAGTAGATGATGGGTTGCTAGAGTGACAGAAGCTTAAACCCTAGTTTATGCGTTGCTTCGTAAGGGGCTGATTTGGATCCATATGTTTCATGCTATGGATAGGTTTACCTTAATACTTTTGTTGTAGTTGCGAATGCTTGCAATAGAGGTTAATCATAAGTTGGATGCTTGTCCAAGTAAGGACAGTACCCAAGCACCGGTCCACCCACATATCAGATTATCAAAGTACCGAACGCGAATCATATGATCATGATAAAAACTAGCTTGATGATAATTCCCATGTGTCCCCGGGAGCGCTTTTCTCTATATAAGAATTTTTCCAGGCTTGTCCTTTTCTACAAAAAGGATTGGGCCACCTTGCTGCACTTTATTTAATTTTGTTACTTGTTGCTCGTTACAAATTATCTTAACACAAAACTATTTGTTACTGTAACACCCACGATGCGGCTAATCTCCCACGTGTTGGAGCACGACTTAGAGGCATAACCGCATTGTAGGCATGTCGCAAGAGGGGTAATCTTTGCACATCCCATGTACTGAATAAGAAAGAGCTACAGAGTTGGCTTACAATCGCCACTTCACACAATACATAAATATAGCATTACATCATCCAGATACAATCAAGGTCCGACTACGGAACCAAAATAAAGACAACCCCAAATGCATAAGATCCCCGATCGCCCTAACTGGGCTCCACTATTGATCGTCTGGAAAGTAAACATAGTAACGTCCTGAGTCCTCATCGAACTCCCACTTGAGTTCAGCGCATCTCCTGGAATGGCATCATCGGCACCTGCATCTGGTTTTGGAAGTAATCTGTGAGCCACGGGGACTCAGCAATCTCACACCCTCGCGATCAAGACTATTTAAGCTTATGGGTAGGGAAAGGTAGTCAGGTGGAGCTGCAGCAAGCACTAGCATATATGGTGGCTAACTTACGCAAAAGAGAGCGAGAAGAGAAGGCAAAGCACGGTCGAGAAGCTACAAAGATCAAGAAGTGATCCTAAAACTACCTACATTCAAGTATAACACGAGGCCGTGTTCTCTTCCCGGACTCCGCCGAAAAGAGACCATCACGGTTACACACGCTGTTGACTCATTTTAATTAAGTTAAGTGTCAGGTTTTCTACAACTGGATATTAAAAAATTCCCATCTGCCCATAACCGCGGGCACGTCTTTCAAAAGTTCAAAACCCTGTAGGGGTGTCCCAACTTAGCCCATCACAAGCTCTCACGGTCAACGAAGGATATTCCTTCTCCCAGGACGAACCGATCAGACTCGGAATCCCGGTTACAAGACATCTCGACAATGGTAAAACAAGACCAGCAAAGGCACCGAATGTGTCGACAAATCCCGATAGGAGCTGCACATATCTCATTCTCAGGGCACACTGGATAAGCAATCCGTACAACTAAAACCAACTCTCGAGTTTCCCCGAGGTGGCGCTGCAAGGTGCTCTAGTTTGGACCAACACTCAGAGGAGCACTGGCACGGGGGTTTAAAATAAAGATGACCCTTGAGTCCGCGGAACCCAAGGGAAAAAGGCCTAGGTGGCAAATGGTAAAACCAAGGTTGGGCCTTGCTGGCGGAGTTTTATTCAAGGTGAACTGTCAAGGGGTTCCCATTATAACCCAACCGCGTAAGGAACGCAAAAATCAAGGAACATAACACCTGTATGACAGAAACTAGGGCGGCAAGAGAGGAACAGAACACCAGGCATAAGGCGAGCCTTCCACCCTTTACCAAGTATATAGATGCATTAAAGTAGACAAGATATAATAATGATATCCCAACAATAATCATGTTCCAACAAGGAACAAACTCCAATCTTCACCTGCAACTAGCAACGCTATAAGAGGGGCTGAGCAAAGCGGCAACATAGCCAAACAACGGTTTGCTAGGACAAGGTGGGTTAGAGGATTGACATGGCAATATGGGAGGCATGATAAGGCATGTGGTAGGTATCACGGCATAGGCATAGCAAAAGAGCGAGCAACTAGCAAGCAAAGATAAAAGTGATTTCGAGGGTATGTTCATCTTGCCTGCAAAGTTCTCCGAGTTGACGTAAGCTTGATCCTTGTAAGCGCACTCAATGGGTTCCTCGATCACGTACTCATCTCCCGGCTCTACCTAAAGCAAGAACACAAGCAAAGGGAACCACAATCAACCACGGTGCAATGCACAAGCAACATGATGTAAAACATGGCATGATATGCGGGATGTAAAACGCAATGCATATGCATGCTCCAGAAGGAAAAGATTGAACCAGGACTCAACTTGGCAAACAAATAGTGCCGCTGGAAAGATGAGTTGATTTCGGTCGAAACCGATATAAAGATCACCGGAATCGGATGCACGGTTTGCAAATGGCAAGCCAAACAATAATGGCACAAATCTGCGATTAACAGCATGATGCCATCTAAAATGCATCAAGAAAATAAGCTACTGCAATCTAACATAACAACAAAGCACATGGAAGTGATCTACTCAAGATGCTTGACAAAAGATGAACACTGAGATATGGCTAAATCACACAAGAGCAGGTTCAAACAAGCATGGCAAAAGTGCAAAAGATATCAGGGTCACACACAGTGAAAATAACATGTCAGGAATTAACATCAGGAAGCAATGTTTAGAGCAAGATAACAACATGCTACAGGATCAGATCATAGCAACACAAGGCATGGCATGAAACTACTCAAAGCATATTACAAAGGTCCCTTACTGACCATAAGCCAAAAAGGATCAGAAGATATGATGACACCCACTATGATGACACCCATGTAAACATAGCAAGTTTCGTTAACAGATTCAGACTTAGCAGAAAACTGGACATGGCAAAAATAGAGTTACGTAGGCATGTTTGCGAGATCAATGCACTCACCACAAGGCATTGCATGATAAACTAATCAAACACCAAGCAAGAAGACATGTTCAAGAAGATAACCATGGCAAGAACCATCTCATAGCATGCAAGGATCAACTACAACAACCTTGGCAAAATTGATTAACACGTAAACAATCCGCTAGGAACATTTTATAGCAAAAGTAGAGCAAGATTGAGTCATGCTATGGTACTCCATAGTTGCAAACAAAGACATGGATGGATAGAACATAACAATATCTCAAAATCATCCTTACTGAACATGCTCAAAAGAGGCATGGATCACTCTGTAGCAACATGAATACATGGCATAAAAATAACCTCAGGGAAATGACTTAGAAGAATTCTAAGTCTTTGAGGGTGTTGAAAGCGATGTCACACTCAGGCGACCAGACGTACTTCACATGCTTCTATAGGAGGTTGGAAAGAGGCTTCGCGATCTTAGAGAAGTTCTCAACGAACCTTCGACAATAGCTTGCGAGCCCAAGGAAGCTGCAGAGTTGCTTCACATTCTGAGGTGGTTCCCAATTCACAATTGCAGACACCTTCTCAGGATTAAAAGCTATGCCCTTGGAGGAGATGATATGCCCAAGGTAGAGAACCTCATCGAGCCAAAACTCACAATTTGAAAACTTTGCATAGAACTGATGTTCTCTGAGTTTATCTAGCACCAATCTCAAATGCTTGGCATGATCCTCCTTGTTCTTCGAAAAGACCAAAATGTCATTGAGGTAGACCAAGACGAAGTCATTTGTGTAGGCGTTGAAGATGAAGTTCGTCATGCGAGAGAATGTTGAAGGAGCGTTGACAAGGCCGAAAGACATGACAGTGTATTCATATGAACCATAGCTTATTCTGAATGTTGTCTTGGGGATATCTTCTTCACGAATGCGAATCTGATGATAGCCCATACGGAGATCAAGCTTGGAGAATACTTGAGCACCTTTGAGTTGTTCGAAAAGCTCATTGATGTTGGGAAGTGGGTACTTGTTCTTTATGGTCTTCTTGTTCAATGGACGGTAGTCGACACAAAGTCGGTCCGTTCCATCCTTCTTCTTGACAAAAAGAACACCACAATCCCATGGAGAAGAACTTGGTCGGATGAGACCCATACGCTCTTGAATATTGAGTTGTTTCTTCAGCTCCTTCAACTCTTCAGGTCCAAGCTTGTAAGGACGTTTGCAAACAGCTTCCGTCGATGATGAATTCAAATGGCCGGTGCGGAGGCATTCCTAGAAGCTCTACTAGAAAGACGTCTTGATATTCACAAACGACTGGAATCTGAGAAATGGCATCCAGCTCGCCCTTCTCATTGAGAGAAAACAGTCGAATGGTATCATCACGAGCGGCAAAGACGATTACATCCTCAGATGAATGTGTCAATTGAATCTGCCTGGCAGCACAATCAAGCTGAGCCTTGTGCTCAGAAAGCCAGTCCATCCCAAGAATAAGATCAATATCCGAGTTACCAAGGACCACTGGAGAGGACAGAAACTTATAGTCACCCAACATGATAGTAACATCCGGGACCATAGAGCTTGCGTTCATGAATTTACCCAGAGAAACAATTGATAATTGTCTAGGCAAATCTTGGAAAGGCAACTCATGCTTAGATGCAAATGGTCTTGAAATGAAACAATGCGATGCACCAGTATCAAAAAGGACTTTTGCAGGAACATCGTTAATAGGAAGGTTACCCATGATAACATCTGACGAGTCCTCTGCCTGAGCTGTGTTCATCAAGTTGACCTTTGCAGACTTGGGGTTATGCTTGACCATTGCGGTGCTAGCAGAACTCACAGGAGGAGGAGGAAGACGCCTCTGATTGAAGCATTTGTTGGCATAGTGACCCTTCTGCTGACACTTGTTGCACGTGACCTCCGAGAGCGGACGGTGATACGGAGCACTTGATCTTGGAGCATGAGACGAAGTCTTGTTCTGAAAGCCTGTGTTGGGTGGGTGGGAAGATCCATTGCCACCTTTGCTCTTCTACTAATAAGGCTGACGGAACGGAGGAGGAGGAGGCAACCAATACTTTTGGTGCTTAGTTACCACTTGAGTTGAGGAAGAAGGAGTTGCATCCCTGACTCGTTTCTTGGAAGCATCGCACTTGAGCTGAGCAGTCTCTTGTTTCAGTGCCATGTTGTAAAACTCATCGTACTTCTACGACTCAAAAAGCACGAGAGCTAGTTGGAGATCTTCTCCAGGGCCACCTCTGAACTGATAAATCATGCTCTTCTCGTCAGGGACGTCTTGCTTAGTGAAACGAGCGAGCTTCTGGAACATGATGTTGTACTGGTAAACAGACAAGCTGCCTTGCTTCAGCTTGCGGAACTCCTCATGCTTGCTCTCAACAACACTCTGAGGAATGTCGTGGGCTTTGAAGTCTTGACGGAATTCATCCCAGGTAATCACACGACCTCCTCTGGAATCTTTGTATTGTTGATACCACTCAGCAGCTTGGTCTTTGAGTTGGAACGAAGCAAACTTGACAAAGTCCTCAGGCCTGACGTTGCTGCACTCGAAATGCTTGCAGATATCCACGAGCCAATCATCAGCGTCTGTTGCCTCGACACAGTTAATGAAGGTCTTTGGCTGGTTTGCGAGGAACAGGTTGAGTGTAGCAAACTGATTCTGAAAGTTGCCATGGCCTTGATTTCCTTGGTTGCGCTCTTGCAAGAGTTGCATAAGCATCTGCGTGTTTGCATTGGTAGCGGCCATCACAGCTTGCCATGCCACCGAAGGTGGAGGTGGTGGTGGTGGATCCGGATTCAGACGCGTTGGAGGAGCCATCCTGAAGAGGGTGACATCCGTTAGCATCTTGACAGACATATATTCAAGCTGAATCAAATGGATCGAAATTGCAACATATAGTCTTAACATCCGGACAAAATGAACGAATGAAATCCAATTGAAATGGTCACACTTCCATAAATTGAGAAGCCACTTAGATAGAGGTAGAAGAATAAAACAACAAGGTACGGATATGAACAAATACTTGGTAAGGATTACCCAATCACAGACCAAATATCCGCGGAAGAAATACTAGAGCTACATGAATTCCCACCAATGAAACTCCCGAAATTCTCCCGGTTATGCAATCAGGTGTTGGGGATACAGGGGAAGCATAAAATCTCACCCAAAGCTAGCAAATCCTACATCCAGTTGTATCCATCCTTCAACACATAACCAAGAAACCTTCGGAAATCATTTACCTCAACCTTCGAAAAGCATCTGTTATACGAGTTATAGCAATACTCCCGAACTCCCGCCCCAGTACTGGGTGGCGTCGAGGTTATCTCACCAACAACTACATAAAAGAGATTTTCGATGTCGGCGAAACTCAGGTATGCCAGAACTGCAACGATAAAATTGTGACGACAACACCTCGGAGCTCAACTCCCCGGGACACTGCCACAACCCCTAAATGTCAGGAGGCACCAAGAACAATGTTCTCGTCACAAAACCATTGAAACAATTCCAAGATACCCGCGTGATCCTAAAATTTTTTTTAGTGAAATTTGAGAAGTGAAGAGTCAAAACTCTACGTCAGGATGCCTCACCAGAGCGATGAAGGGACTGAGGAGTAAAAAGAATCCTACTCTCCGATATATATAATCCTAAATGACTCAAAACATTTTTCTAGACTCAACAACGCGAGCGATTCGATCAAGCAGGGGGCTCCTAAGTCGGGGAAGGCTCTGATTACCAACTTGTAACGCCCACGATGCGGCTATATCTCCCACATGTCGAAGCACGACTTAGAGGCATAACCGCATTGTAAGCAATGTCGCAAGTGGGGTAATCTTCACACAACCCATGTAATGAATAAGGAAAAGAGGTACATAGTTGGCTTACACTCGCCACATCACACTATAGCATAAATATCATTACATTCATCCAGATACAATCAAGGTCCGACTACGGAACCAAAATAAAGAACAACCCCAAATGCAACTAAGTCCCCGATCGCCCCAACTGGGCACCACTACTGATCGTCTGGAAAGGAAACGTAGTATCGTCCTGAGTCCTCATGGAACTCCCACTTGATCTCAGTCGAATCTCCTAGAATGGTATCATCGGTCCCTGCATCTGGTTTTGAAGTAATCTGTGAGTCACGGGAACTCAGCAATCTCACACCCTCGCGATCAAGACTATTTAAGCTTATAGGAAGGGTAAAAGGTATGAGGTGGAGCTGCAACAAGCACTAGCATATATGGTGGCTAACATACGAAAAAGAGAGCGAGAAGAGAAGGCAAAGGCACGATCGAGAGACTATGATCAAGAAGTGATCCTAGAACAACCTACGTTCAAGCATAACACGAGACCGTGTTCTCTTCCCGGATTCCGCCGAAAAGAGACCATCACGGCCACACACTCAGTTGATTCATTTTAATTAAGTTAAGGTTCAAGTTTTCTACAACCGGACATTAACAAATTCCCATCTGCCCATAACCACGGGCACGACTTTCGAAAGTTCAAAACCCTGCAGGGGTGTCCCAACTTAGCCCATCACAAGCTCTCACGGTCAATGAAGGATATTCCTTCTCCCAAGACAACCCGATCAGACTCGGAATCCCGGTTACAAGACAACTCAACAATGGTAAAACTAAACCAGCAAAGCCGCCCGAATGTGCTGACAAATCCCGATAGGAGCTGCACATATCTCGTTCTCAGGGCACATCGGATGAGCCAGACGTCGGGTTGGCATAGACCTTGGTTGCCCAGGGGGCGCCGGACATCGCTCAGGTTGGACCAACACTTACAGAAGCACTGGCCCGGGGGGGTTAAAATAAAGATGACCCTTGACTCCATGAAACCCAAGGGAAAAAGGCTAGGTGGGGAATGGTAAAACCAAGGTTGGGCCTTGCTTAAGGATTTTTATTCAAGGCAAACTGTCAAGGGGTTCCCATTATAACCCAACCATGTAAGGAACGCAAAATCAAGGAACATAACACCGGTATGACAGAAACTAGGGCAACAAGAGTGGAACAAAACACCAGGCATAAGGCCGAGCCTTCCACCCTTTACCAAGTGTATAGATGTATTAAAGTAGACAAGATATAATAATTATATCCCTACAATAACATGTTCCAACAAGGAACAAACTCCAATGTTGACCTGTAACTAGCAACGCTATAAGAGGGGCTGAGCAAAGCGGTAACATAGCCAAACAACAGTTTGCTAGGACAAGGTGGGTTAGAGGTTTGACATGGCAATATGGGAGGCATGATAAGCAAGTGGTAGGTATAGTAGCATAGGCAGAGCAATAGAGCGAGCATCTAGCAAGCAAAGATAGAAGTGATTTCGAGGGTATGGTCATCTTGCCTGCAAAGTTCTCCAAGTTGACGTTAGCTTGATGCTCGTAAGCATACTCAACGGGTTCCTCGATCACGTACTCATATCCCGGCTCTACCCAAAGAAAGAACACAAGCAAAGGGAGACACAATCAACCACGTGCAATGCACAAACAACATGATGCAAAACATGGCATCATATGCGGGATGTGATATGCGATGCATATGCATGTTTCGGAAAGGAAAGATTGAATCAGGCCTCAACTTGGAAAACCAAGAGTCCCACTGGAAAGAGGAGTTGATTTCGGTCGAAATCGATATAAAGATCACCGGAAACGGATGCACGGTTTGCAAATGGCAAGCAAAACAAATATGGCACCGATCTGCGATTAACAGCACGAGGCCATCTAAATGCATCAAGAACAACAAGCTACTTCATTCTAACATAGCAAAAAAATACAAGGCAGTGATCCACTCAAGATGCTTGACAAAATATGAACACTGGGCTATGGCTAATTCACTCAATAGCAGGTTCAAACAAGCATGGCAAAAGTGCAAATGATATCAGGTTACAGACTTAGTGAAATAAACAACATGTCAGGAATTTAACATGAGGAAGCAATGTTTAGAGCAAGATAACAACATGCTACAGGAACATAACATGGCAAAGCAAGGCATGGGAATAAGCTACTCAAAGCATACAACAAAAGTCCCTTACTGACCATAAGCCAAAAGGGATCAGAAACTACAATGGCAACCATGTGAACATAGAAATTAAAGTTAACAGATTCAGACTTAGTAGAAAACCGGAACATGGCAAAACAGATATTAAGTAGGCATGTTTACGAGCTCGATGCACTCACCACAGGGCATTGCATGACAAACTAAGCATACACCGAGCAAGTAGATATGGCATAGAAGCTAAACATGGCAAGAACAACCTCATAGCATGCAAGGACAAACTAGAACAACCTCGGCAAAAATCCTTAACACGTAAACATTCTGCCAGGAACATTTTATAGAAAAAGTAGAGCTCGATTGAGTCAAGCTAGGGTGCTCCATAATTGCAAAAAAAGACATGGAAGGATAGAGCACAATAATATCTACAAAACATCCTTACTAATCATGCCCAAAAGAGGCATGGATCACTCTATAGCAACATGAATACATGGCATAAAAATATAGTCAGGAAAATGACTTAGAAGATTTCTAAGTCCCTGAAATCAGCAACATTACAAGAGCTACTTTGCATGCTTGTGCTAGTCACCACAGAGATCACAAAAATACATGTCATACACCCCTGTAAAGATGGCATGGCATACTTCAAAACTCATGTAGGGCTCAAATTCATAAGAGGCACACATTAAATATGGCAAAAATGACAAAAGTCCAATCTCTGCTAAGAACCTGAAACTAACATTGCGTAGCACTCTTGCAACAGCATTTAGGGCATCAAGATGAACACAAATGAACATGGTGAAATGGTATGAAATAAAGTACTCGTCGAGACGAACAATTTGATATGCTACACGCCCGAAACGGAGCCACGGATGCAGAGTTATGACATGATGAAATATGCTAAAAAATACTGAAACGGGGCAAAAGTCAACCTCTCTCCCAAATCTAGGGTTCATGCACGCTCTTCGAGAATCGCCGGAGGACTGCAGATGGCCTGAGAGGGAAAAAGGGGGCCGGATCCGGCGACGGGGATCTCGCCGGGGTGGTGAGGAGCTCGTCGGGGCGGCCGCCGGCACCGGGCAGTGAGGGGCACGGCGGTGGCGCGGCAGGGCGGCCTCGGGCGGCGCGGCGAGGC
>NC_041380.1:302256367-302285424 GCF_002162155.2 Triticum dicoccoides | reverse complement strand
GTCTTCTTGGAGATCAATCTCTTCAAAGTTAACGGTGCGGTCAGGAGTCTTGAAACACTTGCGGAGTTGAGACACGTGAAACACGTCATGCACATTTGCAAAGTTGGATGGAAGCTCAAGTTGATAGGCGAGATCGCCTCTTTTGCCAATGATCTTGAAAGGACCCACGTATCTAGGGGCAAGCTTACCTTTTATACCGAAGCGACGAGTACCTTTCATTGGAGAGACGCGGAGGTAGACATGGTCTCCGATCTCGAAAGCCAAGTCACGATGCTTGCTATCATAGTAACTCTTCTGGCGCGATTGCGCGGCTTTGAGATTTTCACGAATGACTTTGCACATTTCTTCAGCCTCTGTGATCAAGTCATTGCCAAGAAGTTGACGTTCACCAGTCTCTGACCAGTTAAGAGGAGTACGACACTTTCTGCCATAGAGAATCTCGAATGGGGTCTTGCCCGAACTCACTTGGAAGCTGTTGTTATAGGAGAACTCGGCATATGGAAGACAATCTTCCCATTTCATACTGAAAGAGATGACACAAGCCCTGAGCATATCTTCAAGAATTTGTTTTACTCGCTCGACTTGGCCACTAGTTTGAGGATGAAAGGCTATGTTGAAGCGAATGTTGGTGCCCATGGCCTTCTGAAAAGAATCCCATAACTTAGAGGTGAAGATGCTCCCACGATTTGAAGATATCAACTACGGAATGCCGTGCAGGGAGACAAGCCTGGAGGTATATAGCTCTGCCAACTAAGCTGCTGTGATAGATTCTTTGATAGGAAGAAAATGAGCCACTTTAGTGAGTTTGTCGATGACAATGAAGATAGCATCATTGCCACGTTTGGACTTTGGAAATCTAGTCACAAAGTCTATCTCAATATGGCCAAACTTCCATTCTGGAATGGCAAGAGGTTGGAGGAGACTAGCTGGTCGTTGGTGTTCTTCTTTCACTCTTCTGCAGACATCACATTCATTCACGAACTGAGCAATCTCGCACTTCATTCGAGTCCACCAATACGACTGCTTGAGGTCATAGTACATCTTTGTACTTCCAGGGTGAATAGAGAGGAGTGAATTGTGAGACTCATTCATAATGACTTTATGAAGGTCACCTTTAGGCACAACAATGCGACCCTCGAAGAATAGAGTATCCTTGTAATCGAGATGATAGCACTTGTACTTGGGTTGACTCTTGGCAATTCCAATCTTCACCTTCTTCACCATAGCATCAAGAAGTTGAGCCTCACGAATCTGATCTTCCAAAGTAGGAGAGACTTGGAGGTTGACAAGGAATTCTTGAGGAACAACTTGGAGATTGAGTTTGCGGAAAGCTTCACAAAGCTCTCGTTGGTAGGGCTTGATAATCAAACTGTTGCAGTAAGCCTTTCTGCTTAATGCGTCAGCAATTACATTAGCCTTTCCTGGAGTATATTCAATACTCGGATTATACTCTTGAATCATTTCGACCCAACAAGTCTGCCTGAGGTTGAGATTTGGCTGAGTGAAGAAGTACTTGAGACTCTTGTGATCGGTGAAGATGTCCACTTTCCTTCCCAATAAGAGATGTCTCCATGTTAAAAGAGCATGGACAACTGCCGCCAACTCGAGGTCATGAGTGGGGTAGTTCTTTTTGTTGGGCTTCAACTGGCGAGAGGTATAGGCCACAACTTTCTTCTCTTGCATCAACACTGCACCGAGACCTTGAAGGGAAGCATCACAGAAGACCTCAAATAGTTTGGATTCATCAGGAGGAGTCAGAACTGGAGCAGTGACTAACTTCTCTTTGAGGGTGTTGAAAGCGATGTCACACTCAGGCGACCAGACGTACTTCACATGCTTCTGCAGGAGGTTGGAAAGAGGCTTCGCGATCTTAGAGAAGTTCTCAACGAACCTTCGACAATAGCTTGCGAGCCCAAGGAAGCTGCAGAGTTGCTTCACATTCTGAGGTGGTTCCCAATTCACAATTGCAGACACCTTCTCAGGATTAACAGCTATGCCCTTGGCGGAGATGATATGCCCAAGGTAGAGAACCTCATCGAGCCAAAACTCGCACTTTGAAAACTTCGCATAGATCTGATGTTCTCTGAGTTTATCCAGCACCAATCTCAAATGCTTGGCATGATCCTCCTTGTTCTTGGAAAAGACCAAAATGTCATCGAGGTAGACCAAGACGAAGTCATTTGTGTAGGCGTTGAAGATGAAGTTCATCATGCGAGAGAATGTTGGAGGAGCGTTGAAAAGGTCGAAAGATATGACAATGTATTCATATGAACCATTGCTTGTTCTGAATGCTGTATTGGGGATATCTTCTTCACGAATGCGAATATGATGATAGCCCATACGGAGATCAAGCTTGGAGAATACTTGAGCACCTTTTAGTTGTTCGAAAAGCTCATTGACGTTGGGAAGTGGGTACTTGTTCTTTATGGTCTTCTTGTTTAATGGACGGTAGTTGACACAAAGTCGGTCCATTCCATCCTTCTTCTTGACAAAAAGAACACCACAACCCCATGGAGAAGAACTTGGTCGGATGAGACCCATACACTCTTGAATATCGAGTTGTTTCTTCAGCTCCTTCAATTCTTCAGGTCCGAGCTTGTAAGGACGTCTACAAACAGTTTCCGTGCCAGGCTCAAGATCGATGACGAATTCAACTGGCCGATGCGGAGGCATTCCTGGAAGCTCTTCTGGAAAGATGTCTTGATATTCACAAAGGATTGGAATCAGAGAAACGGCATCCAGCTCGCCCTTCTCATTGAGAGAAAATAGTCGAATGGTATCATCACGAGCGGCAAAGATGATTACATCCTCAGACGAATGTGTCAATTGAATCTGCCTGGCAGCACAATCAAGCTGAGCCTTGTGCTTTGAAAGCCAGTCCATTCCAAGAATAAGATCAATATCCGAGTTACCAAGGACCACTGGAGAGGACAGAAACTTATAGTCACCCAACCTGGTAGTAACATCCGGGACCATAGAGCTTGCGTTCATGAATTTACCCGGAGAAACAACTGATAACTGTCTAGGCAAATCTTGGAAAGGCAACTCATGCTTAGATGCAAATGGTCTTGAAATGAAACAATGCGATGCACCAGTATCAAAAAGGACTTTTGCAGGAACATCTTTAACATGAAGGTTACCCATGATAACATCTGACGAGTCCTCTACCTGAGCTGCGTTCATCAAGTTGACCTTTGCAGACTTGGGGTTATGCTTGACCACTGCGGTGCTAGCAGATCTCACAGGAGGAGGAGGAGGAAGATGCCTCTGATTGAAGCATTTGTTAGCATAGTGACCCTTCTGCTGACACTTGTTGCACATGACCTCCGAGAGCGGACGGTGATATGGAGCACTTGATCTTGGAGCATGAGACGAAGTATTGTTCTGAAAGCCTGGGTTGGGTGGGTGGGAAGATCCATTGCCACCTTTGCTCTTCTGCTGATAAGGCTGATGGAACGGAGGAGGAGGAGGCAACCAATACTTTTGCTGCTTAGTTACCACTTGAGTTGAGGAAGAAGGAGTTGCATCCCTGACTCGTTTCTTGGAAGCATCACACTTGAGCTGAGCAGTCTCTTGTTTCAGTGCCATGTTGTAAAACTCATCGTACTTCTGCGGCTCAAAAAGCACGAGAGCTAGTTGGAGATCTTCTCTGAGGCCACCTCTGAACTGATAAATCATGCTCTTCTCGTCAGGGACGTCTTGCTTAGTGAAACGAGCGAGCTTCTGGAACATGATGTTGTACTGGTAAACAGACAAGCTGCCTTGCTTCAGGTTGCGGAACTCCTCACGCTTGCTCTCAACAACACTGTGAGGAATGTGGTGGGCTTTGATGTCTTGACGGAATTCATCCCAGGTAATCACACGACCTCCTCTGGAATCTTTGTATTATTGATACCACTCAACAGCTTGGTCTTTGAGTTGGAACGAAGCAAACTTGACAAAGTCCTCAGGCCTGACGTTGCTGCACTCGAAATGCTTGCAGATATCCACGAGCCAATCATCAGCGTCTATTGCCTCGACACAGTTACTGAAGGTCTTTGGCTGGTTTGCGAGGAACTGGTTGAGTGTAGCAAACTGATTTTGAAAGTTGCCATGGCCTTGATTTCCTTGGTTGCACACTTGCAAGAGTTGCATAAGTATCTGCGTGTTTGCATTGGTAGCGGCCATCATAGCTTGCCATGCCTCCGGAGGTGGAGGTGGTAGTGGCGGATCCGGATTCAGACACGTTGGAAGAGCCATCCTGAAGAGGGTGACATCCTTAGCATCTTGACAGACATATATTCAAGCTGAATCAAATGGATCGAAATTGCAACATATAGTCTTAACATCCGGACAAAATGAACGAATGAAATCCAATTGAAATGGTCACACTTCCATAAATTGAGAAGCCACTTAGATAGAGGTAGAAGAATAAAACAACAAGGTACGGATATGACCAAATACTTGGTAAGGATTACCCAGTCACAAACCAAATATCCGCGGAAGAAATACTAGAGCTACATGAATTCCCACCAATGAAACTCCCGAAATTCTCTCAGTTATGCAATCAGGTGTTGGGGATACAGGGGAAGCATAAAATCTCACCCAAAGCTAGCAAATCCTACATCCAATTGTATCCATCCTTCAACACATAACCAAGAAACCTTCGTAAATCATTTACCTCAACCTTCGAAAAGCATCCGTTATACGAGTTATGGAAATACTCCCGAACTCCTGCCCCAGTACTGGGTGGCGTCGAGGTTATCTCACCAACAACTGCATAAAAGAGATTTTCGATGTCGGCAAAACTCAGGTATTCCAGAACTGCAACGATATAATTGTGACGACAACACCTCGGAGCTCAACTCCCCGGGACACTGCCACAACCCCTAAATGTCAGGAGGCACCAAGAACAATGTTCTCGTCACAAAACCATTAAAACGATTCCAAGACACCCGCGTGATCCTAAATATTTTTTAGTGAAATTTGAGAAGAGAAGAGTCAAAACTCTACGTCAGGATGCCTCACCAGAGCGACGAAGGGACTGAGGAGTAAAAAGAATCCTACTATCCAATATATATGATCCTAAATGACTCAAAACATTTTTCTAGACTCAACAACACGAGCGATTCGATCAAGCAGGGGGCTCCTAAGTCGGGGAAGGCTCTGATTACCAACTTGTAACGCCCACGATGCGGCTATATCTCCCACGTGTCGAAGCACGACTTAGAGGCATAACCGCATTGTAAGCAATGTCGTAAATGGGTAATTTTCATACAACCCATGTAATGAATAAGGAAAAGAGGTACATAGTTGGCTTACACTCGCCACGTCACACAATAGCATAAATATCATTGCATTCATCTAGATACAATCATGGTCGGACTACGGAATCAAAATAAAGAACAACCCCAAATGCAACTAAGTCCCCGATCGCCCCAACTGGGCACCACCACTGATCGTCTGGAAAGGAAACATAGTATCGTCCTGAGTCCTCATCGAACTCCCACTTGAGCTCAGTCGAATCTCCTGGAATGGTATCATCGGTCCCTGCATCTGGTTTTGAAGTAATCCATGAGTCATGGGGACTCAACAATCTCACACCCTCGCGATCAAGACTATTTAAGCTTATAGGAAGGGTAAAAGGTGTAAGGTGGAGCTGCAGCAAGCACTAGCATATATGGTGGCTAACATACCCAAAAGAGAGCGAGAAGAGAAGGGAAAGGCACGATCGAGAGACTATGATCAAGAAGTGATCCTAGAACAACCTACGTTCAAGCATAACACGAGACCGTGTTCTCTTCCCGGATTCCGCTGAAAAGAGACCATCATGGCCACACACTCAGTTCATTCATTTTAATTAAGTTAAGGTTCACTTTTTCTACAACCGTACATTAACAAATTCCCATCTGCCCATAACCGCGGGCATGACTTTCGAAAGTTCAAAACCCTGCAGGAGTGTCCCAACTTAGCCCATCACAAGCTCTCACGGTCAACGAAGGATATTCCTTCTCCCAAGACAACCCGATCAGACTCGGAATCCCGGTTGCAAGACATCTCGACAATGGTAAAACTAAACCAGCAAAGCCGCCCGAATGTGCCGACAAATCCCGATAGGAGCTGCACATATCTCGTTCTCAGGGCACATCGGATGAGCCAGACGTCGGGTTGGCATAGACCCTGGTTGCCTAGGGGGCGCCGGACATCGCTCAGGTTGGACCAACACTTAGAGAAGCACTGGCCCCGGGGGGGGGGGGTTAAAATAAAGATGACCCTTGACTCTGCGAAACCCAAGGGAAAAAGGCTAGGTGGCGAATGGTAAAACCAAGGTTGGGCCTTGCTGGAGGAGTTTTATTCAAGGCGAACTGTCAAGGGGTTCCCATTATAACCCAACCGTGTAAGGAACGCAAAATCAAGGAACATAACACCGGTATGATGGAAACTAGGGCGGCAATAGTGGAACAAAACACCAGGCATAAGGCCGAGCCTTCAACCCTTTACCAAGTTGTTGAGGCATATCTCTCTCGATGAGGTTTTGGTGGTTGATGGCAACGTGTTTGCGGACTAATCGTGTGCTTTGAGCATTTCAGAGATTCATCCTTGGCACGAGACGATTTCTTCCCCTCGGAGTGTCATTCAAGACGGTGTAAGTCTTTCGTTTCTCTTTCGGTGGACTAGTTGCGTAGAGGGCACCGTACTATCAAGAGGGGGTCCGCTGGGGTATTGCTTGGGTGGAATCAACACGTACACATCCGCTTCTCACCCTCCGAGCCCTTCCGCTTCGTGGAGAGATCTTTTGTCTACTTGTGTGTCTTGTCTGGGTCCCAGCGGTAGTACCGTGGTACCCAGCGGTAGTACCGCTGAGGGGTTACAAGCGGCAGTACCGCTGGCTTGCCAGGTTCCTACCACCTCGACTCGAGGGCTCTTTTTCTCGTGTCGGGTTTTGCAGCACTAGTTGC
Source organism: Triticum dicoccoides (assembly GCF_002162155.2). Classification (NCBI taxonomy): domain Eukaryota; kingdom Viridiplantae; phylum Streptophyta; class Magnoliopsida; order Poales; family Poaceae; genus Triticum; species Triticum dicoccoides. Next base: position 302,278,486 of record NC_041380.1, on the reverse strand, counting down.
GGCAGTAGAGGCGGTAGTACCGCTTCTCAGCGGTAGTACCGCCCTTACCACCGCGGTAGTACCGCTCTAGGTCCAGGTCCCTGCTTCTCTCCTTTGCACGGCAGTACCGTTGGCTCAGCGGTAGTACCACCCACCCAAGAAGTACTACTGCCCTCTGCGGGGCTGTTTAGTGGGGAAACGGTTGGATTGTTGCCCCTACTATAAAAGGGGGTCCCCTTCTTCCCTGTTGACCCACCTCTTCCCCCTCAAGCTCCATTAATGCTCCAAGCTCCATTTTTGCCCGATCTATCTCTCTAGCAAATCAAACTTGTTGATTTGCTTGGGAGTTGTTGAGAAGGCCCCGATCTACACTTCGACCAAGAAATTTTTGATTCCTCCACCTATCCCTAGCGGATCTTGTTACTCTTGGGTGTTTGAGCACCATAGACGGTTGAGGTCACCACGGAGCCATAGTCCATTTTGGTGAAGCTTCATGGTATTGTTGCTAGCCTCCGGTTAAGTTGTGGAGTTTGCCCCAGCCTTGTTTGTAAAGGTCCGGTCGCCGCCTTCAAGGGCACCAATAGTGGAATCATGGCATCTCGCATTGTGTGAGGGCGTGAGGAGAATACGGTGGCCCTAGTGGCTTCTTGGGGAGCATTGTGCCTCCACACCACTCTAACAGAGACATACTTCCCTTTAAAAGGAAGGAACTTCGGTAACACATCCTCGTCTTCACCGGATCCACTCTTGGTTATTTCTTACCTTTACTTGTGCAAGCTCTTTAGTGTTACTTCTCTTGCTTGCTTGCTTGTTTGGTGTTATTGCATCATATAGGTTGCTCACCTAGTTGCACATTTAGACAACCTACTTTGACGCAAAGCTTAATTTGGTAAAGAAAAGTTAAAATTGTTAGTTTCCTATTAACCCCCCTCTAGTGAGTCATATCGATCCTTTCAATTGGTATCAGAGCCTCGTCTCTCTATTAAGGACTTCACCGTTCGAAGAGTATGGTTGATACCATAGACGGTGTGGAGGAACACTCCGGTGTGAATCCGATCTCGTCTATGGGCGATGGGGGAACCTCGGTCTCTCGTGAGGAGTTCAATGTGGCCTTGGAGACATTGAAAACCTCCATGACGACCAAGGTTGAAAGCATGTTTACTAAATTCCTTGAAGGGCTTAAACTATCCCCCACATCGTTGAAAGTGGGTAATCCCACCGACAAGGTGACGGATGCTACCTCCGATAAAGGGGAAGCTAGTAGTGAAAAGGCTCCTTCTTCTAGTGGTAAGAATGGCACCGGCATCCTTGCTCATGTGGAACCACCACTTGTTTATGGTGGACCGGTTCCTTCCACTCATTTGAATCATGTCAGTCCTCCCCATAAGATTGTGAAAAATGAGGACTTGATTCTTGGGTTTACCACTTTAAACGTCATTTAAATCATGTGAACACTAATCTTTGGAGAATCATTGAAGAAGGTTTACATCCGCATGATCCAAGCAACTTCACTCCTTGAGAAGCCGCGGATAACCAATTCAATGAGAATGCTCTCTTCATCATTCAAGATGCAATTCCACCCAAAGAACTAACTCATCTTCGGCCCTTCGCCTTGGCCAAAGACGCATGACTTTGTGTTGTCTCACTCTACCGGGGAAGCGCAAGGATTCAACACTCCAACTATGAAGTGGTGCAAGATGAAGCCGATGAGTTTGCAATGAAAGAAGATGAAGAACCTCGTGAGGTTTATCGGAGAGTAACCAAACTCGCGGTCTCACTCCGAGATCACGGGAGCAAGGACACGGATGACAATTGGATCAAGCGCAAATTCCTCAAGGCAATGATGCCCTACCACAAGGCCATGTCCTCCGTCATTCATCAAAGGCCGGACTTCCACACTTTGACCTCAAGCAAAGTGTTGGATGAGTTTGTGGCCATGAACATCTTGGAAAAGACCGTCGACAATGCGGTTCTTCGTTCTCAAATGGCAAAGAAGCCCAACCTTGCATTGAAGGCCAAGGTCTGCGTTAAAGAAGAAGAAGAGGAAGAAGAGGAGAGCAACCCCGAAGATACAAAGTATGCATATCATGAACACATGGCACTTGCTTCAAGGCAATTTTCGAGCAAGAAAAACTCAAGGCCAAACTTTAACAAAAACAACTCAAGTGGCTCGAAGAGAAAGCAACGTGTAAGGACTTGCTACAGTTGTGGCAATGTGAGTCATTTTGTTGCAGAGTGCCCGTATGAGAAGAGAGAATACAATGGTGGCAAGCTCATCCGAAAGGACAAGGCCAAGTCGTTCCCCAACAAAAGCAACTTCACCAAGAAGACTCCTCCCAAGGCATTGGTGGTACAAGAAGAGTACAATGAGGATGATGACGATGATGAAGATGGTGAGTCGGTTGCCATGGCCTCAGTTGCCATTGCGACGACTCCACGGGTGTCTCTCTTTGACTCACCCAATGAGAGCATCACCGCCAAGTGCCTCATGGCTAAAGCCACCAACAAGGTAACCTCCAACATCAAAACTACCATCATTAATCATCCTTCTTCGACGGATAGCATTGATGAACATGAGCGAGCTAATGTGGAGGTGAATGAGTTTGAGGCCTTTATGGGCAAACTTAAGGGTAAATCCAAGAAGCACTTTGTTGCCCTCTTGGAACAACTTGGTGAAGCCAATGACATGATCGAGGCTCACGAAGATACCATCTCTAAGATGGAAGGGCAAAGTCGTGACTATGCCGATGAGATCTCGGATCTTTCCAATGATCTTGAGGAAGAGCGTGGTCTTCGTTTGACTCTTGAGGAGTCACACAACGTTGATCATGCTAAGTTAAAGAAAGATTTTGATCATGTTCTCATTGTTTCTCATGTGCTAAACTCCGAGAAGGCCGAACTTGAGGTTGATCTTGCTAGACTCAAAGAGGAGTTTGATCTACTTGACAAGGCTCACAAAGTCTTGAAGGGTGCTCATGCTAGCCTCAAAGAGTCTCATGATCAACTTCAAGTAAAGCTAACCAAGGAAAAAACCACTTTTCCTCGTATGATGTTAGTTGATAATGCAAATGCTACTAACCCGTGTTCTGAGCATGTGCATCTTGTTGAGGAGAACGCTAAGATAAAGGTGCAACTTTAGAAAGGTCTTGCGTCTTGCATACAAGGCGAGAAGAACCTCAACGACCTCTTGACCAACCAAAAGGGAGTTGTCGCCAAGGAAGGGATTGGGTACGTACCCAAGTCTAAGAACAAGAAGAAGAATGACAAGGCCAACCAACCTCCTCCTCTCATGCAAACCTTTGTGAAGGAGGGAGAGAATGCTTCCAAGGAGAAGAAGAACAATGCGAAGGGTGGCGGTGTCAAAAAGGGCAATGCCAATCCTCCCATCAAAGCCGACGACTTTAATCCTTCTTATGTGTTATGTCATGCTAGTGATGGGAATGTCTATGCCAAATTTGTTGGTTCTCCTCATGAGTACATTGAATGGTCTATTTGGGTTCCAAAGACCCTTGTTACTAACATCAAAGGACCCATTACAAAATGGGTACCTAAAACCAAGCATTGATCTCTTGTAGGTGTTTGCTTCCAGTGGGGGATCATGGTTGCTCGATAGCGGAGCTAGAAATCATATGACCGTAAGCAAGGACTTGGTGGTGGACGTGCACAAGATTCCATCTAGGCCCACCAACGTCGAGTGGGGTGACGCCTCATCTTCTAAGGTATTGGGACTTGGCAAGGTAGTCATCTCTCATGATCTCACAATCGAGAAGGTCATGCTTGTTGAGTCCCTTGCATACAATTTACTTTCCGTTCGTCAACTGGCAATCATGGGCTTTGCCACTTTCTTTGATATTGATACCGTGTCCCTCTTGTGGAGCAAGACTCTTAAAGTAGCCTTTATTGGGCATGTCGAGAATGGTCTATATGTGATTAACTTTTCGGAGCGACCCACTAAGACCGCGACATGCCTAATGGCTAAAGTTGATGTGGGATGGCTTTGGCATCGCCGTTTAGCCCATGTCAATATGAGATCTTTGCAAAGTCTTATCAAGGGGGACCATGTCTGTGGACTAACGAATGTTAGTTTTGCTAAAGATCGTGCTTGCAGTGCTTGTATTGAAGGAAAGCTACATGAGAAGGCTCACCCTCCCATGACTATCATTTACTCAAAGAGGCCGTTGGAGCTCCTTCACTTGGATCTCTTTGGGCCTCCATCCTTTGATAGTCTTGGGGGTAGGAAGTATTGCTTGGTGACTGTGGATGACTACTCAAGATACACTTGGGTGTATTTCTTCAAGAGGAAGAGCGAGACCCAACAAACCATCATTGACTTTGCAAATGAAGCACAACGTCAACACAATGCAAAGATCTTGACAATAAGAAGTGACAATGGCACCGAGTTCAAGAACTACACCTTGGATGAGTTTCTTAGTGATGAGGGTATCAAGCATCAATATTCCGCACCTTACACCCCTCAACAAAACGGTGTTTCGGAGAGGAAGAACCGGACGTTGATGGATGCGGCAAGGACCATGATGGCGGAGTTCAAGTCTCCATACAACTTTTGGGCCGAAGCCATCAACATCGTGTGTCATGCATCCAATCGTCTCTACCTCCGCAAGGGCTTGAACAAGACTCCATATGAAATACTCACCGGTAACAAGCCCAACCTTAAGTACTTTTGGGTGTTCGGGTGTAAGTGTTTCATTCTCAAGAAAGGTGTTCGGTTGTCTAAATTTGAGGCTAGAGCTTATGAGGGCATATTTGTTGGTTATGCTACAAACTCTCATGCTTACCATGTCCTCAATATGTCACATCCCTGGTATTGTTATGCACTAGGCTAGACCTCATCTGAGCATCATGTTTAAATTTTTGAAACCTGAACTGAGGAATTTTGGAAGCCTCAAAAACATAAATAAAAGAGGGGCAAAAACCCTAGAAATCTAATTCATTGCTCCAAAATGCTCTTCTTAAATGTTTGATAATTTTTGGTAAGGGTTCTGGTCCCAACCAAAATATTGAACATTTTTAAGGAATTATTTTTGGGACTTTGGATTTAATTCATTAGCTATTTGAATTTGAATTATATTCATATAATTAGAATATAATTTCAAATACCTCCTGAAATATTTTATAAGCTTTTGGAAAAGTCCATCTAGCAATATAAAATATTCAGAGGAGTTTTTGGCATTGTTTGAATTATTTTAAGTTCAAAACAGTGGCAAGATAAATTAAATAAAACAAAACAGAAGAAAAAAAATAAAAACAGAGCAGAAGACTTACCTGGTGCTTACCTGTCCAGCCCAGCCAGCCCAGCTCCTCCAGCGACTCGGCCCAGCCCACCTCCTCCCCCTTGTCATCTTCCTCCTCTGCCAGGAGGACGAATAGAGGCGAGGCGTGGCGCGCGCCCGAGAGGCCCCGGCCACCTCCTGCTTCCACCGAGGCGTTCCCGAGCCTCCCCCTCACGCCACCACGATGCCACGAACCCCCCCTGGTAGCCCTCTCTCCTCTCCCTCACTCGCTGCTCTCCTTCCCCTTTCCCTCTTCGTTCTTCGCCCGAACAGAGAGCCGCCGCCGTCGTTCGCTGCCACCATGCCCACCATGCTCCTCTCGCCTCCCCGTGTAGTCTGCAAACTCCGCCACCGCCTGTTACGTCGCCTCGAGCAAGCCCCGAGCGCTCGGACGCCCCAACTCGACCGCATCGACTCGTCTTCAAGCTTCGGTCGCCGGAGATCGCCGTCGCTGTCCCGTCGCCCCAGGCCTTCCCCGAGCACGCCGACCATCTCATCGTGATCTCCGTGAGCCCCTGCTTCGTTTCCCCCTAACCCCATGTCCGATTTCGAGCTCCAGCCGCTCCCTCCACCGGAGCCGAGACGCTCCGCCGCACGGGCTCGTCGCTGGTGAAGCCCCGGTGACCTTTTGATCCCACGCATGCGTCCGTTGCACTCGTTACGTCCCGTAGAGTAAAACTAGCGCGACAACCGTCTCGTTTGCACACCGCAGCGCCAGTCCCGCGAACCCCCGAGCTCCGGCCGCCGCCGGGGTCGATGCCGCGCTCAACTCCGGCCACCCCACGCCCTCTCGTGGGTCCCCCTAGATGCGCAGGAGCACGGGCTCACTCTTGGTGCCCTCAGCGCGACCAGCCGCGGGCTGTAGCGCCGTCCCGAGCAACTCCGGCGAGGTCTCGCCGTCGCCGTGGTCGCCGGCGTGACTTGCCGACGTGGCTGGCTTAGTTAGCCACTAATCACCGCACCGTGTCACTGGCACTGGGCCCCACGCCTTAATTAATCTTAGTTTATTTTCTGTTTAGTTTAACTAACCACATGGGCCCCACCCGTCAGCTTTGACCACGCTGACATGGACATTGACCGACCCCACACGTCAGTATTGACCTGCTGACGTGTCTGTTGACCCGGCCCCACCTGCCATTGACACTAACCAGCCTCAGTCACTGACCAGTGGACCCCACTGGTCAGGTTTGACCACCAGCAGCGTCTGTTGACCTGCTGACGTCACAGTGACGTAGTGCTGACGCAGTAAATCATTTCTGGATTTATTTATTATTCAGGAATTTCAGAAAATGCCCTAAACTTCAATAAATCCTAGAAAATTAACCGTAACTCCAAATTAAATAAATTATATATGAAAAATTATCAGAAAAATTCAAGGAATCCATCTATACCATTTTCATGCATGTTAGAACAACTTATAGCTGCTGTTTAGCACAAATCAATTAAATGGCATTTGAATAATCACATATGGAGTTTAAATTTGAATCTTGTATTCAAACCAACCCCATTTAACTTGTTGCTAGATGCATTAGCCCAAAACACATTCATTTTGCCATGTCATGATCATGCATCATATTGTGCATTGCATTGATTGTGTTCCCTTCTGTGTTGCCGGTATTTGTCCCCTCTCGATAGACGTGATACCGATGATGTGATCGTTGACACTGATGAAGACTCAATGTTATCTTCAGAAGTGCCAGGCAAGCAAAACCCCCTTGTTCATTCCGATAAAATCCCACTCTCTCGCTCCTGCTCTCTTTTACTGCATTAGGACAACAACGACATATTTGATACTTGCTGCGGTAGCTGAACCCCTTTATCCTTTGCATGACCTGTCATTGCCACAGTAAATAGATGAAACCCACTAGCATGAGTAGGAGTTGTTTGAGCCCTGATGTGCCTACTCATTCATGCTTGTTTGTCATGCCTGCTACTGCTTAGAGTTGAGTCAGGTCTGATTCATCGGGGATGAATCAGAGGTGTGTGAACATGTCCTACTATGTGTGAGCTAAGTGTGTGAACACGATTTGGTAAAAGGTGTCGGTGAGAGGCCATGTAGGAGTACATGGTGGGTTGTCTCATTGAAGCCGTCCTCAGGAACTGAGTTCTGTGTTTGTGATCCATGATTCAGCTACTACCATACATTGGGCCCTGAAATATGACCCCGCTCGACTTCTTATTCACCCTCGTCCTCTATCCAGGAGTTGCAAGTAGTTTCTGGTGTTTGTAGCTTACTGGAGGCCGTGGACAGCGCTGACCGTAGGGGTGGGCTGTGATGCGGTAGGTACGTGGCACGGTGTACCGGATGCCCGTTTGGTATCTCGGGAACCCTGTTCACATCGTTTGGGGCTGTGAGCGAAACTCCGGCCGGATCTCCTCATGGATGGAACCCGAATAGGCGATAAACCTGGACTAGAGACTTGAGTGTTTAGGTAGGTCGTGGTCTACACCCACGTCGGCTTTCGCTTGAAGTCTGCCGAGCACATGTCGTGTGCAGACGCTAAGTGGTGGAAACATGTATGAAGAAGTACACCCCTGCAGGGTTAACATCATCTATTCGAATAGCCGTGTCCGCGGAAAAGGACTTCTGGGTTGCTTATATCAGTTCATAGACAAGTGAAAGTGGATACTCTAAAATGCGCAAGATAAGCGTGAGTGCTATGGATGGCGTTCTCGTAGGGAGACGGGAGCGGATCCATAGTGGTGTATTGATATGGTGAATATGTGGACTCGTGTGCGCCACCTCAAAAGAGTTGCTTGCAGTCGTAGTTTAGGAGAGCCACCGAGTCAAAGCTGGCTTGCTGCAGTTAAACCCCACCATCCCCTTGTTGAAAATGATGCATATGTAGTTAGTTCTGATGTAAGTCTTGCTGGGTACATTTGTACTCACGTTTGCCTATTTTATGTTTTTGCAGAGAGACTTCAGTCTCACTAGTAGTTCCACGTGGACTTCGACGTTTAGCTTGTTACCTCAGCTACGATCTTGTGCCCTCGGCAGGATCTGATAGATAGTCAGGCTTCTCAGCCTTTTTCATTTATAGATGTCTGTACTCAGACATGATAGCTTCCGCTTGTGCTTTGACTTGTATGCTCTGATTGTTGGGTCATGAGACCCATGTTTGTAATATCTCGCTCCTCGGAGCCTAATGAATAAATTACTTGAGTCGTAGAGTCATGTTGTGATGCCATGTTGTATTTGCACATATCGAGCATATTGTGTGTATGTTATTGAAATGCTTGGTATGTGTGGGATCTGACCATCTAGTTGTTTATCTTTAGTAGCCTCTCTTACCGGGAAATGTCTCCTAGTGTTTCCACTGAGCCATGGTAGCTTGCTACTGCTCCGGAACACTTAGGCTGGCCGGCATGTGTCCTTCTTCGTTCCTGTGTCTGTCCCTTCGGGGAAATGTCACGCGATGAATACTGAAGTCCTGTTAGCCCGCTACAGCCCGGTTCACCGGAGTCCTGCTAGCCCAGTGCTACAGCCTGGGTTCACTCGCTGATGACCGACACGTTCGATGCTGGGTCATGGATGCCTGTCCCTGTAAGTTTGTGCCACTTTGGGTTTACGACTAGCCATGTCAGCCCGGGCTCCTTATCATATGGATGCTAGCGACACTGTCATATACGTGTGCCAAAAGGCGCAAACGGTCCCGGGCAAAGGTAAGGCGACACCCGTGGGAATACCGTGCATGAGGCCGCAAAGTGATATGAGGTGTTACATGCTAGATCAATGTGGCATTGAGCCGGGGTCCTGACACAATAAATCCACGGGACTTATTGAGGAGACGTGTAACGTGGAGTTTGATGAGAATAAAAGCTCCCAAGTGGAGCAATGCACTTGTGATGTAGGTGATGAAATTCCTCCTCAAGCCATAAGAAGAATGGGTGTTGGTTTTATCCTACCCATTGAGGGACCCCTTGTGGCCGAAGGAGAAGGACAATGCTCCAGTCAAGTGGAGCCATCACCAACCCAAGGCCCACACGCTTCCGAAGAACAACTTGAAGGCCCTCATCCTCAAGAACAAGACCAAGGGCAAGATCATGCTCAAGACGGTGTTGACACACCAAGTGATGCCCAAGGCCAAGTTCTCTCCTCCAAGCAAGTTCAAGAATGAGAACAAGCTCAAGACGACGCTCAAGATGATCAAGTGACCACTCCTCGTCTCACCCCCGAGGAGAAATTGGAGCGTCGTGCAGCCAAGGTTGCTTCCAAGCTCTCCACCAAGGATCATCTCATGACAAATGTGCTTGGAAGCTTAAGAAAGGGGGTAAGCACACGTAGACAATTAGCAAACTATTGTGAACATCACGCGTTTGTCTCCTGTGTCGAACCCTACAAGGTCTATGAGGCGCTCTAAGATCCGGATTGGCTCAATGCCATGCATGAAGAACTCAACAACTTCGAGCGCAACAAAGTGTGGAGATTGGTGCCAAGACCGATGGGGAACCACAATGTCATTGGAACCAAGTGGATATTTAAGAACAAGCAAGATTCCCATGGGATTATCATTTGCAACAAGGCTCGTTTGGTAGCACAAGGCTAATCCCAAGTTGAGGGTATCGACTACGGTGAAACCTTTGCTCCCGTTGCTCGTCTTGAATCCATTCACATGTTGATTGCATATGCTTCTCATGATAACTTTAAGTTACAACAAATGGATGTGAAGAGTGCTTTTCTTAATGGTCCTATTAATGAATTGGTTTATGTCAAGCAACCCCCCGGGTTCGAGGATCCCTACTTTCCTGATCATGTGTATCAACTCGATAAGGCACTCTATGGCCTTAAACAAGCCTCACGTGCGTGGTATGACCACCTTACCGAGTTGTTACAAGACCGTGGTTTTGAAGTTGGGCTAATCGACCCCACTCTTTTTACTAAGAAGGTCAAAGGGGAGTTGTTTGTGTTCCAATTATATGTTTATGATACTATCTTTGGTTCCCCTAACAAAGCTTTCAATGAGGAATTTGCCGCGCTCATGACCTCAAAGTTCGAGATGTCTTCCATGGGAGAGTTGAAGTTCTTTCTAGGGTTCGAAGTGAAGCAAAGAAGAGAAGGTACCTTCATCAACCAAGCCAAATACACTCAAGACATGCTCAAGAGATTCAAGATAAGTGAAGTCAAGTCGGCTTCCACTCCAATGCCCACCAAGTGCCAACTTGACATTGATCCCAATGGTAAAGCGGTGGATCAAAAGGTATATTGCTCCATGATTGGATCATTGCTTTAACTTTGTGCATCTAGACCAGATATCATGTTGAGTGTGGGAATTTGTGCACGGTTTCAAGCCGCGCCTAAGGAAAGTCACTATGTGGCGGTCAAACGAATCTTTCGATATTTGGCTCATACCCCAAACTTTGGCTTATGGTACCCAAGAGGAGAAAACTTCAAGCTTGTATGGTATTCGGATTCCGATTGGGTGGGAGACAAAGTGGATAGGAAGTCCACTTCCAAAGGGTGCCAATTCCTTGGTTGCTCTTTGGTAAGTTGGTCTTCCAAAAAGCAAAGTTGTGTGTCTCTGTCGTCCACCGAAGCGGAGTATGTAGCGGCCGGTAGTTGGTGTGCACAACTCTTATGGATGAGGCAAACTTTAAAGGATTACAGTGTCATTTGTGACAAAGTGTCTCTATGGTGTGACTGCCATCAAGATCTCTCTCAACCCGGTGCAACACTTCAAGACAAAGCATATTGAGATTCGGTATCACTTCATCCGGGATCACATTAGGCGAGGAGAGATCAAGCTCAACTATGTCAACACTCATGATAACCTTGCAGATATTTTCCCGAAGCCCTTGGATGAAGCAAGATTTCGTGAGTTAAGGCATGAGCTAAATATCATTGATTCGAGCAATGTGACTTGAACCTCTGCAGACCCCACCACACTCAATTTGTTGTCTAGTTTAGATGTAGGCATGGACATAGGGGGAGTGTTGTTCTCTCAAAGAACTCTCCCTCCCCCCATTATGCATAAGTTGATCAAGTATTTCACATTAACCATTGTTGACGGTACTTGTGCTTCAAAGACGAGTTTTGGTCATGGGCCCAAGGTTAAAATCTTCGCGGCGCCATCCCTCTTGACTCAAACATAGGTGGCCTCGGCCACCGCCCTCTCTTAAATAGGTGTGTCTTGGCCTCTTGCTGGTGTGTTCTCTCTTCTTCTTGCCTTTTGTTCTCTCTTTTTCAAGCTAAGTCGTGTTGTTTAGTTGCCGTGGCGTGCTAGGTGGTACTACCACTGGTGGTGCGCGGTACTACCGCTCATAAGCGGTACTACCGCCCCCAGCGTGGTACTATCGCTGCGGGACGGGACCAGGTGGTTATATCAGGGCAGGGGGAGGTTTCTTCTCCCCCATACCCATTCGCTTCACCCCCCTCGTTCAACTTCCTCTCTCCAGCCACGCATCGCCACGGGAGGGCTCCGGCGGATCTTCGTCTCCGGGGCGTCCCTCTCCATTTCCTTCGGTGGAGTCGATCCCCACCTCATTCTCTTGCTATGGATGCCGGTATTGCCCCCGTTCCTTCTCTCCTTTTGTCTCATTTTCAGATCTTGCATCTTAGGGGCAATGGTGGTTGCATCTCTAGATTTTTGGCTAAATCTAGGCTTGAGTAGGTTGGAGAAGGCAACTAGACTATCTAGATTAGAGTTTGGTAGGAATATTTTTGAATTTGGCAGGCCGGTAGTGCCGGATCTGACCACGGTAGTAGGGAACTGCTGTTTCCCCGCCTCGAGCGGTACTACCGCTCTCTTGGGAGCGGTACTACCGCTTGGGCGGTACTGCCGCGTGCATTTCACGGTACTACCGCTGCCTGCCAAGTTCCATCATGTTCCTGCCATACCTTGATCCTTTTGTTGTGTTTGTTGGCTTATGCTCGTTCTTTCTAGTTGTTTTGCATGTTTTTGTGTTTGGTTCTAGGTGATGAACATCCTGAGCCTCACGCTTGCCGTGTCAACCCCGAGCGTGCAACGTCAAAGCGCTACTGCACCTCTGAGCCAGCAGGTGGTTCCTCTAGCACTCAATTGCCACCAGTAGGCGCATCCGCAAGTGCTCCTCCACCACCTGAGCAATCGAAGAGATCCGCCAACAAGCCAAAGGGAAAGACTGTGACTGAGATGACTGCCAAGGAGTTTTGAGAAAAGCGTCGCCGCAACCCCTATGAGGCGGACCAAGATCCCACTTTGGTCAACCGCCCGTTCTGGAACCGCTTTCAGTTTGCCATCTATTTTGATGTGATCAAGGCCAAGAAGAATCTCTATGTTGATGTTCGCTCCATCGACACTGATGCCATGGAGAAGGACCCTGAGTACTTTGGCGAAGCCCTTCAGATGTGTTCTCAGCTGAACATTGTTAGGATCATGCAGTTCAACAAGGATTTCGATGCAGATTTGGTGGCTCAATTCTTTGCTACCGTTCATCTTGGAACTGATGCCGACAGGACTCTGACTTGGATGACCAATGGCAAGTTGCTTTCCGTCAAGTGGAAGGCCTTCATGGAGTTACTTGATGTGGAAGATCGCGGGCTTGAGACTCCAGTAGGCTTCCGCCGTCACCGCAATGCTAACCGCAATGCTACATCCACTCACAAGCAAGCCCTTTGGCCCTACTGCACTGTGAAGGTTCATCTAGTGACTAAGAAGGAAACCTATGAGCTGTTTACGTATCTGGACATTCTTCATCGTGTCTTCCGTGAGACTCTCTTCCCTCGCATCGGGAATCTGGATATGGTCCACTCCTATCTCGTGGACATGCTTCTTTTCTGCCAGCATGGGAAGGAAGCAAACACTGAAGAGAGCCTGGACATTTCTCATGTTATGTTGTCTGAACTTCTCTCTGCCGTTTCTGAGCGCAAGTGCCCGATATATGGTCCATTCATCATGAGGCTCATTGATAAGGCCTGGGCACGTGTATATCCCGGAGTGATGCTGGAAACTGGAGACTTGGTTTCTCATGAGATCAAGCGTCTAAGGAAGAAGGACAATTAGGGCACCCCAGCGCCTAAACCCGAGGGTCCATCGACTGCTGCTGCTGCCATGGAGACTGAGGGTGGGGCTTCCACTAATGATCACGAGGATGACTTTGGGCCCTCTAGTGCAGAACCTTCTTGGGCAAAGAAGCTTAAACGTAAGATGAAGAAGCTTTTCTGCATGGAGTCTCATGGTCAGTACATGACTCATGTGGCGGAGAAGCAGGCCAGGGTGCGCCACAAGGAGCTCATGCGTCACCTGGGTGCGACCGTTGCTAGCGATTCTAAGGGACAGATCACTGAAGAGGAGGAATGGATTCACCAGCATTGCCCTTGGACCGATTCAGACAACGACAAGTTTCCGACCAATGACGGAGATGCAGACGATCACGCTGAGATGTGATGTTCGAGATCCTCAGCTTGCTATCACCTAGAGTCATAGCATCGCCCTTTTCCCTTTTGGTGTCTCGATGCCAAAGGGGGAGAGAGTTTAGGGATTTGTGTTGTTGCCGTGCTGCGAGTGTGTCTTTGTGTCTTGTGTTTTCTCGTGTGTTCTCTCATTGTCTTTGTTTGGTTTGGTTTGGTGCCTGTGAGACCTAAGTTCTAGACATATGGTGTGAGACATATGCTCCCTATCACTACTTTATTACTTATGTCTATTCAGTACTGTAGTATCTTATGAGTTGCATGCTTGTCCTGTTTTATACCCTACTCTCATATATCCTGTACTTAGAATTGTTGGACTATAAAATATAGGGGGAGTGTTGATCCGAATGTGCGTGTCTTACTTTCCAAAGGCTCCACTAACTAGGTGCACACATTCAGGGGGAGCCCCTCTATATTTTATAGTTCTAAGTATCCTTACTTTTATATCTTTTCTTTGTGCAAATCCCGAGTTGTCATCAATCCACCAAAAAGGGGGAGATTGTTGAGGCATATCTCTCTCGATGTGGTTTTGGTGGTTGATGACAACGTGTTTGCGGACTAATCGTGTGCTTTGAGCATTTCAGAGATTCATTCTTGGCATGAGATGATTTCTTCCCCTCGGAGTGTCATTCAAGACGGTGTAGCTCTTTCGTTTCTCTTTCAGGGGACTAGTTGTGTAGAGGGCACCGTAATATCAAGAGGGGGTCCGCTGGGGTATTGCTTGGGTGGAATCAACACGTACACATCCGCGTCTCACCCTCTGAGACCTTCCTCTTCATGGAGAGATCTTTTCTCTACTTGTGCGTCTTGTCTGGGTCCCAGCGGTAGTACCGCTGAGGGGTCACAAGCGGCAGTACCGCTGGCTTGCCAGGTTCCTACCGCCTCGACTCGAGGGCTCTTTTTCTCGTGTCGGGTTTTGCGGCACTAGTTGCAGCAGTAGAGGTGGTAGTACCGCTTCTCAGCGCTAGTACCGCCCTTACCACCACGGTAGTACCGCTCTGGGTCCAGGTCCCTGCTTCTCTCCTTTGCGCACCAGTACCGCTAGGTGGAACGGTAGTACCGCTGGCTCAGAGGTAGTACCTCCCACCCAAGCGGTACTACCGCCCTCTGCGGGGCTGTTTAGTGGGGCAACGGTTGGATTGTTGCCCCCACTATAAATGGGGGTCCCCTTCTTCCCCCTCAAGCTCCATTAATGCTCCAAGCTCCATTTTCGCCCGTTCTATCTCTCTAGCCAATCAAACTTGTTGATTTGCTCGGGAGTGGTTGAGAAGGCCCCGATCTACACTTCCACCAAGAGATTTTCGATTCCCCCACCTATCCCTAGCGGATCTTGGTACTCTTGGGTGTTTGAGCACCCTAGACGGTTGAGGTCACCACGGAGCCATTGTCCATTGTGGTGAAGCTTCGTGGTATTGTTGGGAGCCTCCGATTAAGTTGTTGAGTTTGCCCCAACCTTGTTTGTAAAGCTCCGGTCGCCGCCTTCAAGGGCACCAATAGTGGAATCACGGCATCTCGCATTGTGTGATGGCGTGAGGAGAATATGGTGGCCATAGTGGCTTCTTGGGGAGCATTGTGCCTCCACACCGCTCTAACGGAGACATACTTCCCTTTAAAAGGAAGGAACTTCGGTAACACATCCTCGTCTTCACCGGATCCACTCTTGGTTATTTCTTACCTTTATTTGTGCAAGCTCTTTAGTGTTACTTCTCTTGCTTGCTTGCTTGTTTTGTTTTATTGCATCATATAGGTTGCTCACCTAGTTGCACATCTAGATAACCTACTTTGACGCAAAGCTTAATTTGGTAAAGAAAAGTTAAAAATTGTTAGTTGCCTATTCACCCCCCTCTAGTCAACCATATCGATCCTTTCACAAGTGTATACATGAATTAAAGTAGACAAGATATAATAATGATATCCCAACAATAACATGTTCCAACAAGGAACAAACTCCAATCTTCACCTGCAACTAGCAACGCTATGAGAGGGGCTGAGCAAAGCGGTAACATAGCCAAACAACAGTTTGCTAGGACAAGGTGGGTTAGAGGTTTGCCATGGCAATATGGGAGGCATGATAAGCAAGTGGTAGGTATCGTAGCATAGGCATAGCAATAGAGCGAGCATCTAGCAAGCAAAGATAGAAGTGATTTCGATGGTATGGTCATCTTGCCTGCAAAGTTCTCCGAGTTGACGTTAGCTTGATCCTCGTAAGCGTACTCAACAGGTTCCTCGATCACGTACTCGTCTCCCGGCTCTACCCAAAGCAAGAACACAAGCAAAGGGAGACACAATCAAACACGTGCAATGCACAAACAACATGATGCAAAACACGGCATGATATGCGGGATGTGATATGCGATGCATATGCATGTTTCGAAAAGGAAAGATTGAATCAGGCCTCAACTTGGAAAAGCAAGAGTGCCACTGGAAAGAGGATTTGATTTCGATCGAAATCGATACAAAAATCACCAGAAACGGATGCACGGTTTGCAAATGGCAAGCAAAACAAATATGGCACCGGTCTGCGATTAACAGCACGAGGCCATCTAAATGCATCAAGAACAACAAGCTACTGCATTCTAACATAGCAACAAAATACATGGCAGTGATCCACTCAAGATGCTTGAAAAAAGATGAACACTGAGCTACGGCTAATTCACTTAATAGCAGTTCAAACAAGCATGGCAAAATTGCAAAAGATATCGGGTTACAGACTTAGTGAAATAAACAACTTGTCAGGAATTTAACATCAGGAAGCAATGTTTAGAGCAAGATAAAAACATGCTATAGGAACATAACATGGCAAAGCAAGGCATGACACGAAGCTACTCAAATCATACAACAAAAGTCCCTTACTGACCATAAGCCAAAAGGGATCAGAAAATACAATGGCAACCATTTGAACATAGCAATTATCGTTAACAAGATTCAGACTTAGTAGAAAACTGGAACATGGCAAAACAGATATTAAGTAGGCATGTTTACGAGATCGATGCACTCACCATAGGGCATTGCATGTCAAACTAAGCATACACCCAGCAAGTAGACATGGCATAGAAGCTAAACATGGCAAGAACAACCTCATAACATGCAAGGACAAACTAGAACAACCTCGGCAAAAATGCTTAACACGTAAACATTCTGCCAGGAACATTTTATAGCAAAAGTAGAGCTCGATTGAGTCAAGCTACTGTGCTCCATAATTGCAAACAAAGACATGGATGGATAGAGCACAACAATATCTACAAAACATCCTTACTGATCATGCCCAAAAGAGGCATGGATCACTTTGTAGCAACATGAATACATGACATAAAAATATAGTCAGGAAAATGACTTAGAAGATTTCTAAGCCCTGAAATCAGCAACATTACGAGAGCTACTTTGCATGCTTGTGCTAGTCACCACAGAGATCACAAAAATACATGGCATACACCCCTGTAAATATGGCATGGCATACTTCAAAACTCATGTAGGGCTTAAGTTCATAAGAGGCACACATTAAACATGGCAAAAATGACAAAAGTCCAATCTCTGCTAAGAACCAGAAACTAACATTGCATAGCACTCTTGCAACAGCATTTAGGGAATCAAGATGAACTCAAATGAACATTGTGCAATGGGATGAAATGAAGTACTCGTCGAGACGAACAATTTGATATGCTACACACCCAAAACGGAGCCACGGATGCAGAGTTATGACATGATGAAATATGCTAAAAAATACTGAAACGGGGCAAAAGTCAACCTCTCTCCCAGATCTAGGGTTCATGCACACTCTTCGAGAATCGCCAGAAAAGGTCGCCGGAGGACTGCAGTCGGCCGGAGAGGGAAAAAGGGGGGCCGGATCCGGCGACGGGGATCTCGTCGGGGTGGTGAGGAGCTTGTCGGGGCGGTCGCCGGCGCCGTGCGGTGAGGGGCGCGGCGATGGCGCGGCAGGGCGGCCTCGGGCGGCGCGGTGAGGCGGCGCCGGGCGGCGGTTGCCGGCGACGAGGCGGAGCGGGGCGGAGCGGGGCGGCGGTCGCCGGAGCGGCGGAGGGACGGGCGGCGCGGTGCGATGGGCTTCAGGGGCCTCGCTTGGGCCGAGTGGGCCGACGCTGCTGCGGGCGGAGGCGCGCCACGTGGCGGCCCCCGGTTGGGCGTGGACGGCGGCAGTGAGGTGTCCGGCATGGACCGGACACGTCCGGCGCGCGGAGAGGAGCGGGGCAAGGGTTAGGGGTGGATTGACCCGGGATTTGGAATAGGACCTTTTTATAGGTAGAGGGAGCTAGGAGGCTCCAAATTGAGAACGGTTTGTGGCCACGTGATTGTGATCGAACGACCGAGATGATGGAGGGGGTTTAGGTGGGTTTTGGGCCACTTTGGAGGGGTGTTGGGCTGCAACACACACGAGGCCTTTATGGTTCCTCGATTAACCGTTGGAGTATCAAACGAAGTCCAAATGACACGAAACTTGACAGGCGGTCTACGCTAGTAAACCAAGGCCGCTTGGCAAGTCTCGGTCCGATCCGAAAACGTTTAACCCCCGCACACAAAAAGAGGTAAAAGGGGACACGGGAGGACAAAGGAGCACCGGAATGCAAAACGGACAACGGGGAAAATGCTCGAATGCATTAGACGAACACGTATGCAAATGCAATGCACATGATGACATGATATGGGATGCATAACAACACGAAGAAAAAAACCCGACAATGAGGAAATATCATAACTTAGTGCCGGAAATGGCAAGAGTTGGAATACAAATATGGCAGGTTACATACGGGGTGTTACAGGGGTACGGCTGCTTCGACGGCGGCCGGCGATGGTGGCTGCGGCGGCGCGGTGATGCCGCCGCGGCGCCGGGCGGCGAGGAGGAGAGCGGGCACGCGGGGTAGCGCACGGGTGGCGGTGGGCCCGATCTGGCCGCGGGGACCACCTGCGGGCCGGACGGGCCGTGCGGCGGAGGCGGCAAAGTGGGGCTCGGCCCGATGATGTTGCAGACGGTGATTGGAGGAGGCTGTCGGTGGCGAACGCGTCCGACCGGAGCGGACACGTCCGACGGCGCGGGGGAGGTTGGATCTAGGGTTTGGGACAAAAATTTCGGGGAAGAGGACATATTTATAGATTCTGGGAGTTAGGAGAGTCCAAATGGAGTGCGGTTTTCGGCCATGCAATCGTGATCGAATGACCGAGAGGATGGATGGGGTTTGGATTGGTTTTGGGCCACTTTGGAGGGGTGTTGGGCTGCAACACATACGAGGCCTTTACGGTTCCTCGGTTAACTGTTGGAGTATGTAACGCCCCGAGACCGATGTGCCAGGTGTCTTCCAGTTATTCACTGTGGTTGCCTTGTCATTTCCGTGCGTGTCATGCATTTCATATTATGTCATCATGTGCATCGCATTTGCATATGTGTTCGTCTCATGCATCCGAGCATTTTCCCCGTTGTCCGTTTTGCATTCCGGCGCTTCTATGTCCTCCGGTGTCCCTTGGTACCTCTTTTTGTGTGTGGGTATTAAACGTTGTCGGATTGGACCGAGACTTGCCAAGCGGCCTTGGTTTACTATGGGGAGACCGCCTGTCAAGTTTCGTGCCATTTGGACTTCGTTTGATACTCCAACGGTTAACCGAGGAACCGTAAAGGCCTCGTGTGTGTTGCAGCCCAACACCCCTCCAAAGTGGCCCAAAACCCACCTAAACCTCCTCCATCATCTCGTTCGTTCGATCACGGTCGCGTGGCGAAAAACCGCACCTCATTTGGAGTCTCGTAGCTCCCTCTACCAATAAATATGTGATCCCCTCTGAAATTCGCGCAGTCTAACCCTAGATCTCACGTCCCTTTGCGCCGCCGGACATGTCCGCCCGCCGGCGGACGCGTCCATCCCACCGCCACCTCACTCCGACAAATCAGGCGCCGCCACGTCATCACCGCCGCCCCCGCGCCCAATCCTGCAGTGCAACTTGTCACCGCCGGACCGCCTCCACCGCGCCAGGCCCTGCGGGCCCAGGTCTGGCCCGCCTGGCCTGGCCACCGCCGCCGCGCCTCCCGCGCGAGACCGCGCGACGCGTTTGTCGTCTCCTCCACTTCCGGTCACCGGGCTCGCCGCCGCGCCTCCCGCTCTCCTCACCGGACCTTGCCGCACCTCTCCGGCGTCCGCTGCCTCACCGGCATCCGCGCCCCGCCGCCTCGCCGGCGCGACCTCGTCGGAGGCCGCGCGTCTGTCCTTGCTCGCCAGCGCCGCCACCGCAGCTAACCCCGTCGCCTTCCTCCGGCCCCGTCGCATCGCCCTCGAGCTCACCGGAGTTCGATCCGGCCAGATCTAGACCGGGGTGGATGAGATCCACCCGTCCCGCGAACCAAACGCGCCCCTCCGTCCCGAATAGCGTCGTCCCGCACCGCGCCATCCCGCGTTGACTTTCTCCGAGGTCAAATTTCCTCCAAGTCCCCAGATCTGCATATTTTTATGCCATATCCATCGCATCATAACTTTGCACCCGTGTCTCCGTTTTGGACGTGTAGCATATCAAATTGTTCGTCTCGAAGAGTACTTCATTTCATCTCATTGCATCATGTTCATTTGAGCTCATCTTGATGCCCTAAATGCTGTTGCAAGAGTGCTAGTTTCTGTTAGTTTCAGATCCTTATCAGTAATTGGACTTTTGTCATTTTTGCCATGATTGATGTGTGCCTCCTATGATCTTGAGCTCTACATGTGTTTTGAAGTATGCCATGCCATCTTTACAGGGGTGTATGCCATGTATTATTGTGATCTCTGTGGTGACTAGCACAAGCATGCAAAGTAGCTCTCATAATATTGCTGATTTCAGGGACTTAGAAATCTTCTAAGTCATTTTCCTGACTATATTTTTATGCCATGTATTCATGTTGCTACAGAGTGATCCATGCCTCTTTTGGGCATGATCAGTAAGGATGTTTTGTAGATATTATTGTGCTATTTCCATCCATGTCCTTGTTTGCAATTATGGAGCACCCTAGCTTTACTCAATCGAGCTCTACTTTTGCTATAAAATGTTCCTGGCAGATTGTTTACGTGTTAAGCAATTTTGCCGAGCTTGTTGTAGTTGATCCATGCATGCTATGTTGTTGTTCTTGCCATGTTTAGCTTCTATGTCATGTCTACTTGCTGGGTGTATTCTTAGTTTGTCATGCAGTGCCTTGTGGTGAGTGCATCGAGCTCGTAAACATGCCTACTTAATATCTATTTTGCCATGTTCCAGTTTTCTTCTAAGTCTGAATCTGTTAACGTCAATTGCTATGTTCACATGGTTGCCATTGTATTTTCTGATCCCTTTTGGCTTATGGTCAGTAAGGGACTTTTGTTGTATGCTTTGAGTAGCTTCATACCATGCCTTGCTTTGCCATGATATGTTCCTTTAGCAAGTTGTTATCTTGCTCTAAACATTGCTTCCTGATGTTAAATTCCTGACATGTTATTATCTTTTGCACTATTGCCATGCTTGTTTGAACCTACTATGGAGTGAATTATCCGTAGCTCAGTGTTCATATTTTGTCAAGCATCTTGAGTGGATCCCTGCCATGTGCTTTGTTGTTATGTTAGAGTGCAGTAGCTTGTTGTTCTTGATGCATTTAGATGGCTCGTGCTGTTAATCGCAGATCGGTGCCATATTTGTTTTGGTTGTCATTTCCAAACCGTGCATCCGATTCCGGTGATCTTTATATCGATTTCGACCGAAATCAACTCCTCTTCCCAGTGGCACTCTTGGTTTTCCAAGTTGAGGCCTGGTTCAGTCTTTCCTTTCCAAATCATGCATATGCATCGCAAATCACATCCCGTATATCATGCCATGTTTTGCATCATGTTGCTTGTGCATTGCACATGGTTGATTGTGTCTCCCTTTGCTTGTGTTCTTGATTTGTGTAGAGCCGGGAGACGAGTACGTAATTAAGGAACCTATTGAGTTCGCATTAGAGGTTCAAGCTTTCGTCAACTCGGATAACTTTGTAGGCAAGATGACCATACCCTCGAAATCACTTCTATCTTTGCTTGCTAGATGCTCGCTCTATTGCTATGCCTATGCTACGATACCTACCACTTGCTTATCATTCCTCCCATATTGGCATGTCAAGCCTCTAACCCACCTTGTCCTAGCAAACCATTGTTTGGCTATGTTACCGCTTTGCTCAGCCCCTCTTATAGCGTTGTTAGTTGCAGGTGAAGATTGGAGTTCGTTCCATGTTGGAACATGGTTATTGTTGGGATATCACAATGTCTATTATTTAATTAATGCATCTATATACTTGGTAAAGGGTGGAAGGCTCGGCCATATGCCTGGTGTGTTTGTTCCACTCTTGCCACCCTAGTTTCTGTCATACCAGTGTTATGTTCCTTGATTTTGCGTTCCTTACATGGTTGGGTTATAATGGGAACCCCTTGACAGTTCGCCTTGAATAAAACTCCTCCAGCAAGGCCCGACATTGGTTTTACCATTTGCCACCTAGCC
>NC_041380.1:302244590-302256206 GCF_002162155.2 Triticum dicoccoides | reverse complement strand
CCCCCCCCCCCGGGGCTAGTGCTTCTCTAAGTGTTGGTCCAACCTGAGCGATGTTCGGCGCCCCCTGGGCAACCAGGGTTTATGCCAACCCGATGTCTTGCTCATCCGGTGTGCCTTGAGAACGAGATATGTGCAGCTCCTATCAGGATTTGTCCGCACATCTGGGTGGCTTTGCTGGTCTTGTTTTACCATTGTCGAAATGTCTTGTAACCTAGATTCCGAGCCTGATCGGGTCTTCCTGGCAGAAGGAATATCCTTCATTGACCGTGAGAGCTTGTGATGGGCTAAGTTGGCACACCCTTGCAGGGATTTGAACTTTCGAAAGCCGTGCCCGCGGTTATGGGCAGATAGGAATTTGTTAATGTCCGGTTGTAGAAAACATGAAACTTAACTTAATTAAAATGGATCAACAACGTGTGTAGCCGTGATGGTCACTTTCCGGCAGAGTTCGGGAAGTGAACACGGTGTTGGAGTTATGCTTGACGTAGGTTGTTCTAGGATCACTTCTTGATCATAGTTTCTCGACCGTGCCTTGCCTTCTCTTCTCGCTCTATTTTGCGTATGTTAGCCACCATATATGCTAGTGCTTGCTGCAGCTCCTCCTCATACCTTTTCCCTACCTATAAGCTTTAATAGTCTTGATCACGAGGGTGTGATATTTCTGAGTCCCCGTGACTCACAGATACTTCCAAAACCAGTTTGCAGGTGCCGATGATATCGTGCAGGTGACGCAACCAAGCTCAACAAGGAGCTCGATGAAGATCTCGTTCATTGTGTTGTTTCATTTCAGTTGATCAGTAGTGGAGCCCAGTTGGGGCGATCGGGGATCTGTAGCATTAGGGGTGGTCTTCTTTTATTTTGGTACCGTAGTCAGACCTTGTATGTATCTGGATGATGTAATGTTATATTCATGTACTGTGTGAAGTGGCGATTGTAAGCCAACTATGTACCATTTTCCTTATTCATTACATGGGTTGTGTGAAGATTACCTCTCTTGCAACATTGCTTACAATGCGGTTATGCCTCTAAGTCGTGCTTCGACACGTGGGAGATATAGCCGCATCGTGGGCGTTACAGAGTATCAAACGAAGTCCAAATGGCACGTGATACGTCCATTTTGCATCATGCTTTTATATCGATATTTATTGCATTATGGGCTGTTATTTCACATTATGTCACAATACTTATGGCTATTCTCTCTTATTTTACAAGGTTTACATAAGGAGGGAGAATACCGGCAGCTGGAATTCTGGGTTGGAAAAGAAGAAAATATTAGAGACCTATTCTGCACATCTCCAAAAGTCCTGAAACTCCACGGAACACCTTATAATGAATAATGAAAAATCCTCGCCAAACATGAAGACCAGGGGGGCCACACCCTGTCCACGAGGGTGGGGGCGCGCCCCCCCTAGGGCGCGCCCCCCTACCTCGTGGGCCCCCTGGTGGCTCTCCGATGACCATCTTCTGCTAAATGAAGTCTTTCGTCGAGAAAAAAAATAAGAGGGAACCTTTCGGGACGAAACTCCGCCGCCACGAGGCGGAACCTTGGCAGATCCAATCTAGAGCTCCGGCAGAGCTGTTCTTCCGGGGAAACTTCGCTCCCGGAGGGGGAAATCATCGCCATCATCATCACCAACGCTCCTCTCATCGGGAGAGGGCAATCTCCATCAACATCTTCACCAGCACCATCTCATCTCCAAACCCTAGTTCATCTCTTTTATCCAATTCTTGTCTCCAAGTCCGGGATTGGTGCTAGTAGGTTGCTAGTAGTGTTGATTACTCCTTGTAGTTGATGCTAGTTGGTTTATTTGGTGGAAGATCATATGTTCAGATCCTATATGCATATTAATACCCCTCTGATTATGAACATGTTTATGCTTTGTGAGTAGTTATGTTTGTTCCCGAGGATAAGGGAGAAGTCTTGCTATTAGTAGTCATGTGAATTTGGTATTCGTTCGATATTTTGATGAGATGTATGTTGTCTAGCCTCTAGTGGTGTTATGTGAACGTCGACTACATAACACTTCACCATCATTTGGGCCTAGAGGAAGGCATTGGGAAGTAATAAGCAGATGATGGGTTGCTAGAGTGACAGAAGCTTAAACCCTAGTTTATGCGTTGCTTCGTAAGGGGCTGATTTGGATCCATATGTTTCATGCTATGGTTAGGTTTACCTTAATACTTTTGTTGTAGTTGAGGATGGTTGCAATAGAGGTTAATCATAAGTGGGATGTTTGTTCAAGTAAGAACAACACCCAAGCACCGGTCCACCCACATATCAAATTATCAAAGTACCGAACGCGGATCATATGAACGTGATGAAAACTAGCTTGACGATATTCCCATGTGTCCTCGGGAGCGTTTTTCCTTATATAAGAGTTTGTCCAGGCTTGTCCTTTACTACAAAAAGGATTGGGCCACCTTGCTACACTTTATTTACTTTTGTTACTTGTTGCTCGTTACAAATTATCTTATCATAAAACTATATGTTACCACTTATTTCAGTACTTGCGGAGAATACCTTGCTGAAAACCGCTTATCATTTCCTTCTGCTCCTCGTTGGGTTCGACACTCTTACTTATCGAAAGGACTACGATAGATCCCCTATACTTGTGGGTCATCAGCATGAAACTTGACAGGCGGTCTACCGGTAGTAAACCAAGGCCGCTTGGCAAGTCTCGGTCCAATCCGAGAACGTTTAACACCCGCACACAAAAAGAGGCAAAAGGGGACACCAGAGGACGTAGGAGTGCCGTTATGCAAAACGGACAACGAGGAAAATAATCGGATGCATGAGACGAATACGTATGCAAATGCGATGCACATGATGACATGATATGAAATGCATGGCATGGACAAAAGGCAAAATGAAGACAGAACCCGAACATGAGGGAATATCATAACTTAGAGCCGGAAATGTCAAGAGTTGGAATACAAATATGGCAAGTTACATACGGGGCGTTACAGTTACCTATAATTTCAGTGCTTGTAGAGAATAACTTGCTGAAAACCGCTTATCATTTCCTTCTGCTCCTCGTTGGGTTCGACACTCTTACTTATTTAAAGGACTACGATAGATCCCCTATACTTGTGGGTCATCGCTTCTTTTAATTGCGGTTCGACTGACCCTGAATTGAAATCCAGGCGGGCTACTGACCTCTAGCAAAGGTGAAATATTAAAGGGAGGAAACGTTGTGTATTTAGTATCATGAAGAAGATCCAGTAAGAAGCACTCAACTAGTTTCTTTCGTGGGATGAATACGGTGTGAGCAGAGACATAAGGTTTGCATGAATAAGGGAAGAGGAGTACCTCTTTCTGCTGGTAGTGCTGTGTCCTCCTTCTGTTTTTCCAACGATCTTCTTGTGGTTCACTGGAAGAGAAGTTGTGGAGGACGGTGGAGCCTTGGACGAACCCGTGTCCAAGTTGTTGAGAGTGGTGAGGTGGCCGTCTGTCGGTGGCGGGGAACCAAATCCGAGGCAGCGAATGACGGTGTAGCGGGAACAGCTCCGGTGCGGTGGACGGTTGCGACAGTGGAGCGGCAGCAGTGAGGCACAAGATGGCGTGGTCGGAGTGGTTCTGGTACGGCGCACGTCAGTGCCGACGTCGTGGAGGCAGCTCTACCTCAGCTTCAGCTGCTAAGTCCTTGAGGGTGTTGCGGTTGCGGTTGCGTTGGACGACGACGTCGGGGTACCGACTTCGGCGTGATGGAGGAGGGTGGCGGTGGATTGGGCGCTATGGGGTGGAGGACGGAGGAGGCTGGGGTTTCATGGCTGGTGGAGAGGGCGTTTTGGCGCCCACTGAGTATGAATGGGGAAACAGAGGGAGGCGGGGAACTAAGGGGGAACAATGTTTCGGTTTGGGACGCGCTTGTTTGAAATTTGGGGAAAGTTACAAACTTTGCCCCCATCTAAAATTTCGGACATATTGCGGGTTGGGGGTAGGACAGTAATCTCAGGTGTCCCAAATGTGGGTGGGATAGATTTCGGCCGAGCGCATGGGTGTTTAGGCACCCATGGCGTATGAATGCTTCTGGATGCGGTTGAGACTAGCGTCTTGGTGAAGTTACAAACCTACCCTAGTTTAGACCTTTGGACATCGGGTTGATAGGCTACATGGGCCAGAGTCAGGACAGTAATTTCCTACCACCAAACATTAGTCTCGCGCAGTTTCAGGTGACCAGAGGCCTATTTGGCGCTTCATTCAATATTTGGGAACAGAAGCATTAACGTTTTCGGTTCTCTTGAATTGAACTTTCAGGATTTGTCAACTTCACAAATCTTTACTCTTGAAAATCCTAAAGCTACGATTATTTTGGAATGTAGGGGGTACATTTGAATATACATTGTACACGAGTATATATTAAAAAATATGCAACTTACCTCCGTTCATGCATGGTTCCAGATATTATCTCCTTGGTTGCAAAAAAAAATTAGACATGCGTATGAATATATATATATATATATCATGTTCAAACGCACAACAAAGATTGATGCCCCCTTTTACATCTGATTTACAAATGCCATTATCTCGGGTTCAAATAGATGAATCAACTTCCTATGAATTCGAATCTTTGAAACCCCCTTTATGTTGAATTCGACATGTATTCTATTTTGTAGCTAGCAATTTGGAATGTATACATGCAAGTGACAAATGTATAAAGTGCTTCACACTAACAACATGGAGTGCACTAATTAATGTTGATATATGAATTGCAAAAGCATCCATTGCCTATATTTCAAACCGCTCTCACTCTATGGATCGATAATATGAAATAAACACATGCACATGCTAGAATTCAATAGAGTATGGGTGTCTGATAGACCGATTTTCGTCCATACGCAATTTGCAAAATTCATGATCTCATCCAAAAATAATAATGCCATTTATATTTTAATTTAATGCATAGAACCGCCTTTTACACGGAGATGCACTATGCCTCGGCCAGTTCTCACAAACGCGCTATATATCTCTCTATCTACCGCATAAGTGCACACACTTTATATGCATCGGCATTTCTCTTTCACGCATGCTCACAATCTCTCTCAGGGTGTCGGGGAGTCTCACGCACATGCTCTCTCTATATCTCTCTCTCTCTCTCTCTCTCTCTCTCTCTCTCTTTCTGACTACTATGTACCACTCTTTTCACTAATCTTAGTTGGAAAACACTATTTCTCTCACATGCATATATACACACGCACGGTCTCTACTAGCCCTCTATACGCACATATATGTGCCTACGTGTCTCCCGCGCGCACATTATCTTTAGGCCTCTCTCACATACATTGCCCCCCCAGACACACCTCTCTCTTAGTAGTTGGCAGATATGCTTCCATCATATGATTCGGTAGGATATCCCTGACTGTTAGGCTGGATGGTAATACGAGGCAAAGTTTTACCCTAGTTCAGACCCTTGCAGTTGAGGAAAAATCCTACTCCTGGTACTGTATATTAGTGATAGGGGTCTGTACAAAGTACACGTGAATACCAGGCATTGTGCGTGTGTGTATACTATCGACGAACTAGCCCCCAAGCTTCTATAACATACTGGGGGGGCCTAGGGTTACAAATCATATATAGTCGGCTTATCACCAGTGGGGATAGAGTCCTCCGCGACTCTGGTAGCTAGCTTCATGTTGTACGCCGAGTCCTCCACATGGGTCTTCGTATTACGCGTCTCGCTCCAACCTATGTGGCGCAGGATGGAACCGACCCATGAGTCCTCATGTTGACCCACCACAACTAGAAATGATGTGCCCACCACACCACACAAACAATCGGCCACTAAGAAAATAAGCATATACAATAGTACAATGTTATACATGAAAGTTAATTGCATGGTGCATCCAAAAATATTTGTTCTGCATTGTGAATGTTTATATATTCTCCTAAAATATTAGTCACGGGAAAGAGAAACGAAGGGCATATCTCTCCTTGTCTCCACCGGACACCACCTCTTTCTACACCACTTTCACGTATGCACACAAACTATCTCTCGGCCCTCTAAAAGTATGCATGCCCACGACACATTCACACATGACGGTCACTGTATTTAAAGCTAAAGCACTATACGGTCGCTGGACTTTAGAATATGCTCGTTACGGTCACCTATACATTCTCATGGTGATCATACGGTATCTAGCTCACGATACATCTCCGTATTTTCTTGATGACACTGACGGACTTTGCATTTGATGCGTGCTTCGTATTTTGTTGATGACACTTACGGTCATTGTATTTGAAGCGAAAGCACGATATGGTCACTGGACTTCAGAATAAGCTCATCACAGTCACCACATACATTTTGTCGTGCTAACCAACATGTGGTTGGATGGTTAGGAGGACAGTGGTTTCTCGAGCCCACCAGGGTTAAAGTCCCGATGCTTGCATTTATCCTGGGTTAATTTCAGTATTTTCCAGCGATGTGCGTTCAGTGGGAGGGGACGTTCCACTCGACTACGAGGCACCTATGGTGACTTCGTAAATCTCAAGATCATATGCTGGCTCACTCTCTCGAAGGTGCTCATAGGGGTAGGGTCTGCGTGTGTGCGCTTATAGCGGTGAGTGCTTGCGCGTATATGTGAGCCCTTGCGTCTGTACCGTGTTAAAAAATACATGTCATGATTATACGGTCA
This sequence comes from Triticum dicoccoides, assembly GCF_002162155.2. NCBI lineage: Eukaryota > Viridiplantae > Streptophyta > Magnoliopsida > Poales > Poaceae > Triticum > Triticum dicoccoides. The sequence continues at coordinate 302,249,573 of NC_041380.1, read as the reverse complement.
CTGGCTCACCCGTACAACTCCGTATTTTCTTGATGACACAATCAATTGACCAATCAAACGTTCCACGTGGCGCAACTAGTGTTGCACCATCGGGCGCGCAACCGTGGGGCCCACCTGTCAGCCCGTATATGAAAGAAAGAAATGGTAGTTTGAGTCTGTATTGTGTTAATAAAATACGTTTTAGGGTGATCATACTGTCACTGGCTCACCATACAGCTCCGTAATTTGTTGATGACACGATCAATTGACCAGTCAAACGGTCCACATTCAGCAGCGCACATTACCATAGGGCCCACCCGTCAGCGCGTATATGAAGGAAAGAAATGGTAATAAATTAGTGGTTGGTGGGTACTCAAAGTCGTGAGACCTATGGTTAGCAGTCGCTGGCGGTGGGGTGGGGATCGTCGGAGAAAAATCTCGGCGCGGGTGGGGGGCTAGAGGGATGGCCGGTGCGGCGGCACACCGGCGGTGGGGAGTGGTTTCGGGGCAAGCAGCATGGCGGCACGGGCCGGCCACGGGCGGTGTGGGCCGGCGGTTAGGCCGATGGTGGCTGGCAGCTCAGGGGGGTGGAGTTTGATTATAAACTTCAGGCCCTTGATTTCATATCCAACGGCTGGAAAATCTAATGACCAGAGATGAAAAAGTCAGTCGACTGACGTGTAGCCTCGCCCCACACGTACACATGCACACACACAAAACACGCACGCATGCAGGCATGCAACACTGACACGTACACATAACGAACACACGCACGCATGCAGGCGTGCAATACTGACACGTACACATGCACTCACGAACACGCGCACGTACACACACATGCATGCAACACTGAAATGTACCCTTGCACGCACGCAACACTCGCACGCCTGCATGCACCCAACACAAGACGCAACACACGCTCAACCTATACGTGCATGCACCCTTTGTTAAGGACATGGATTGTTACAGGTATTGATCAATCTTATCTGTGATAAGCAAAACATTGATGTTTGCAGCGGTCTTTATGAATCACAACGTATCGAATGGGCTATCAACATAGTAGGTGTATCTACATGAAAAGGATGACGTCACACTCAAGGAACAATCATCGATTTATGAAATGCCCGCTTCTGACCGCCTTGGCCCACCAAAGGTTCCACTGTTGTGCACTGCCTGCGTTGGGTCACTGACATGCAGGCCATGTAACCAAAGAGCCCATACGTCAGTGGAAGAATGGCGCGGTGTCCTCATTAGAGTCGAGGGCGTCACTCGCTGCATGCCCGGCTGAACACGCCTCCTTGCCGCATTCAAACGACTCCATGAAACCCGCCCGTGTGAAAGCCGAGAAACCCACTCTAGACACACGTCCGTTCATGACCGGGCCGACATTAAATGCAACGCCGGCCGAGCTCCTCCCATCTGCCTTCTAATTAATCTCCTATTTAAATGAGGCCAAATGCTGGCCAAGAATCGCACACCTCCGCCACTCCCCTATCTCCTCCTTCACCATTTTGTCCACTCTTACAATGGCTTACAAAGAGTAGTTATTCCGCACAAGCCATTTTTCTAGGTTTGTATCTCTCACACACACCCACGTAGGTGGGGGATGTGCACGAAGAGAAGAGGTGCACGCACGGCACATGTACTCCCGTCTCTTTCCCAACCACACTCGCGTGGGTACACGGTGGAGCTCATTTTTGTACGCAAAGGTAGCCCACGTGGTAATTTGAGACGTGTACTGGTTGTTCACTAGATGGAGGGAGGATCGTCTACCATGGGTGAACAAACAAATTGCAACTTGACGCGTTGTAATGCCCTCGATGCGGCTATAGCTCCCACGTGTCGAGGCACGACTTAGAGACATAACCGCATTGAAAGCAATGTCGCAAGTCAGGCAATCTTTACAACATCCCATGTAATATATAATAAAAGGGGGAGATACATAGTTGGCTTACACTCGCCACGTCACATCAAAGTACATAAATAACATCCATCATACAAACACTCATGGCCCGACTACGGCGCCAAAATAGAAGAGAACCCAACATGTGACAAGGCCCTGAATCGAACCCCAACTAGGCACAACTACTGATCATCAGGAAAAGACACGTAGTAACGCTAAGAGTCCTCGTTGAACTCCCACTTGAGCTCGTACTCGTCACCTGGAGCAGAATCACCTGGACCTGCATCTGGAGTTATAGTATCTGTGAGCCACGGGGACTCAGCAATCTCGCACCCTCGCGATCAAGACTATTTAAGCTTATAGGCAGGGTAAGGCAATTATATGTGGAGCTGCAGCAAGCGACTAGCATATATGGTGGCTAACTTATTCGCCAAAGAGAGCGAGAAGAGGAGGCAAAGCACGAGCGAGAAGCTAGAGGAACAACCTGCGCAAGCATTACCCCAACACCGTGTCCACTTCCCAGACTCCGCCGAGAAGAGGCCATCACGGTAACACACTCAGTTGATTCATTTTAATTAATTAAGGTTCAAGTTATCTACAATCGGACATTAACAAATTCCCATCTGCCCATAACCACGGGCACGGCTTTCGAAAGTTCAATCCCTGCAGGGGAGTCCCAACTTAGCCCATGACAAGCTCTCACGGTCAACGAAGGAATAGACCTCCTCCCAAGATGTTCCGATCAGACTCGGTATCTCGGTAACTCAAGACACTTCGCAGGTTAAAACAAGACCAGCAACACCGCCTGAATGTGCCGACAAATCCCGATAGGAGCTGCACATATCTCTTTCTCAGGGCACACTCAGATGAGCGCTCCATACAACTAAAACCAAACCTCGAGTTTCCCCGAGGGGGCGCTGCACAGGACTCTAGTTTGGACCAACACTCAGAGGAGCACTGGCCCGGGGGGGGGGGTTAAAAATAAGATGACCCTTGAGTCTGCAGAAGCCAAGGGAAAGAAAAAGGCTAGGTGGCAAATGGTAAGACCAATGTTGGGCATTGCTGGAAAAGCTTTAATCAAGGCGAACTATCAAGGGGTTCCCATTATAACCCAACCGCGTAAGGAACACAAAATCCGGGAACATAACACCGATATGACGGAAAACTAGGGCGGCAAGAGTGGAACAAAACACTAGGCGAGAGGCTGAGCCTCCCAACCTTTACCAAGTATATAGATGCATTAAGATAACATAGCAATATAATGATATCCCAACAAGTAAATAAAAGATATTCCCACAAGGAACGGCCTCCAATCTTCACCTGCAACTAGCAACGCTATAAGAGGGGCTGAGCAAAGCGGTAACATAGCCAATCAACGGTTTGCTAGGACAAGGTGGATTAGAGGTTGACATGGAAATTGGGAGGCTGACAAGCAAAAGGTAGGCATCGTAGCATTGGCATAGAAAAGAGCGAGCAAACTAGCATAGCAAAGATAGTAGTGATTTCGAGGGTATGATCATCTTGCCTGCACAGTTGTCAGAGTTGACTGGATCCTCACAAGCAAACTCAACAGGCTCCTCGGTAGCGAACTCGTCTCCCGGCTCTATCCAAACAAGACAAACAAACAACAAGGATACAATCAACCACGTGGAAGACCAAGCAATATGATGAAATGATGATATGCTATGCGGGATGCGATGCGAGATGCAAAATGCAAGATATGACAGGAAATGCATGAACCTGGCTTCAACATGGAATTCCAAGGGTGCCACTGGAAAGATGAGATGAAATCTCTTGAAAACGATATAAAGGACATCGGAATCGGAGTTACGGTTTGGAAATGGCAAGCGTTTAAAAAATGACACCGGTCTGCAATTTACAGCAAGTAGGCATCTAAATGCAACGAAATGAACATGCTACAGCCACCAAACATGACAACAAAATACATGGCAGGGATGTACACAAGATGCTTAACAAAAGACTAGCACTGAGCTATGGCCAATTCATCCAATATGAGGTTCAAACAAGCATGGCAAAAACGCAAATGCAAAACAGATTCTAGACTTAGTGAAATTAACACTTGTCTGAAATTTCAGATCACGAAGCCCTCTTCGGAGCAGAAAAACAACATGACACATGACCTGATTAAGACAAGTAAGAACATGGAATGGAGCTACTCAAAAAGCTTAACAAAAGTCCCAAAGTGACCTGGAGCCAAAAGGGATCACAAAATATACTAATGGGCTCACGAACATAGCAAAAACATAATCAGTTTTCAGACTTGGTCAAAACTGAGACATGCTGAAATATAACTCACGAAGGCATGTAAATGAGCTCGATGCACTCATTACGGTGCAAGTCATGTAAAGGCAAGCATACATCCATTAAGAAGGCACAAAATTCTATCTAGACATGGTAAGAACAATGGCATAGCATGCATGGATCAACTATAACAACGCCGGCAAAATCGCAAATGAGTTGACGATCTGCCCAGATTCACCACGAAGCAAAAGTAGAGCTCGATTGACTCAAGCTAGGGTGCTCCATAATTGCAAACAAAGACATGTATGGATAGAGCATAACATGATTAACAAAACTCCTTTACTTGTCATCCTCAAAAGAGGCACGGATCACTTGGAAACAAGCTGAACATATGGCATCATGAACTAAAATATCCCAGACTTAGTGAAAATAACTGTCTCTGAAAACAGATTTACCGGGTGCCTTACTTTGCAAGCTTGCACAAGTCACCACACACATCCTAAAAATGCATGGGTTGCACCTCTGGAAAGAAGACAAAAAGCTTAACAAAACATATGAAGGACTCACAGGCATAGCATGCACACAATAATCATGGCAAAAATGACAAAAGTCTAAGATGAACTAGCAGATCTGACAACTAACTCACGAAGGCATCTTCTAATAGCATTTTGGGCATCAAGATGAGCTCCAATGAAAATGATGCAATGGAATGAAATGATGTACTCGTCGAGGCGAACATTTTGATATACTATATGCCCAAATCGGAGCTACGGATGCAAAGTTACAAGGCCTTGAACAGGAGCATATGGAGTAAAAATTCTGAGGACTTAGTAAAAAAA
>NC_041380.1:302240048-302243752 GCF_002162155.2 Triticum dicoccoides | reverse complement strand
GGCGGCGGAGCTGGGGTGCCACGTGGCGATGCCCGGTTGGGTGCGGGCAGCGGCGGACGCTGTACGGCCGGGGGCGGACACGTCCGTCGGTGCGGGGATCTTTTTTTTTGGCTAGGGTTTCGGGGAGGAAGAAGAGATCCGAAAACGGGGGGCTATAAATAGGCATAGAGGGAGCTAGGAGAGTCCAAATGAGGTGCAGTTTTCGGCCACGCGATCATGATTGAACGCTCTAGGACATGAAGCAGAGTTTGGTGGGTTTTGGGACAAAATGGAGGGGTGTTGGGCTGCAACACACACGAGGCCTTTTCGGTCCCTCGGTTAACCGTTGGAGTATCAAACGAAGTCCAAATGATACGAAACTTGATAGGCGGTCTACCGGTAGTAAACCAAGGCCGCTTGGCAAGTCTCGGTCCAATCCGGAAATGTTTAGTCCCCACACACGAAAGAAAGCTAGAAATGACCACCGGAGGAGAACGGAGGACCGGAATGCAAAACGGACAACGGGAAAATGCTCGGATGCATGAGACGAACACGTATGCAAATGCAATGCACATGATGACATGATATGAGATGCATGACAAAGAAAACAACACATGGAGACAAAGACCCGAACCCGAGAAATAAATATAACTTAACGGCGGAAACGGCAAGAGTTGGAGTACAAATAGGGAAGGTTACATCCGGGGTGTTACACGCGTTATGCTAAAATAGAGGCAAACCATGTGGGGCCTACCTTAGAGGCAAGGCTCTATACACTGGAGTACTTTTGATGTGTCCCATCAACTCGTAGAACGAGGAGAAGCTTGCTTAGTACGCCGTCTCCCCCGCCCACAGGCGCGGTGGCTCGCAGGATGAGGTGAAGCTTGCTTACTAGTAGTAGTATTGTACGCCTTACGCCCGCTCCCTCGCCCACGCGCGCGGTGGCTCGCAGGACGAGGAGAAAATTTTACTACTCCCTCCGTTTACTCCTCGTGCCTACTAGCTTGGTTAGAGAGATTATCATATTGTTTGGAATATATATGTCCTTTAGTACTCCCTCCATTTACTTACAAGGCCACTATAAAAAATACATTTTGCATCTATACAAGGACACATATAGTAATCGAGACAAAAGTTACTACTCCCTCCTTTTCAGTTTATGGCTCAATTTCAAAATCTCTCCAACCGAGGTAGACAGTGAGTGGTTGAATTAATTTCGTACTCCTAGTTTGCACAAGTAATTAGTACGCTCATTTTTCTCAAGAAGTTATGTTTATCGAGGCATTAATTAGAACGAATGCATGAATGACCACTAAATTTCCATGAACTTCTACATGCATTGGTGAGTTTTCTCTTGACATTGCTTGCATCGGGTGATCTAACGCACCTCGAAATCCAACATGTGATGGTACTACTACTAGTAGTACACTTTAGACTTATAAAATGGAAAAATGAATGTTTTTTAGATGAGCCCTATAAACCCTAGTGGGTACGTACTCCGTAAAATCAGATTTTCCCAAAACTAAGTCGCTCAACCTTTATTTGCTTGTTTCCCTTCCCGCCTCCTTGCCTCGAACAGACTATGCCAAACTCCCCTGCCAGCCGCGCGGGAAAAGACCCGCCCTCACCTTTTTTAGTCCGGGTTTGTATCGATGGATCGCGCGAAGCAGCAAAAACCCAAGCCGTGTCTTGTACTCCTCCGTCGACGCTCACTTTCATTAATTATGTACTTCCTGTCGCCGACATGTGGGACATATAGCAACCGGGTCGACGTGTCAAGCACCAAATTACAGTGCAGAACAGCAGGGGGACGCACCCCAGTCGTACCGCCCCAGCAGTAGTAGTAATGAGCAATGAGACGTCAAATCACAATGCCGCACCTTCCCAGACAGGCGAAGCAACCATTATTTCACACTTCGGTTCGCCATCATCTCAAACCACGTAGTATTGCTTCTACCTCAAGAGGGACACGCGCATCACCTTGGTACATCATCAAACGTGGGACCAAATGACAGGCCATGCTCCCCCGCCGATCGCTCGGTAAAATCACCTCATTTTTACTACTACACTTCCTCTGTATCGGTTTACATAGCATGCACGTCATTCTACGTTGAGAATTTAACTGGCTATATGTGTGATGAACAGTATATGTTTAGAAACTACATCCTCTTAATAATCCAATGATATAATTTTTGTGACATAGTAACTCATATTTAGTTAGTCAAATGGATGACCTAGAACTATGTGCACGCCCTATAAACCGAGACGCCTAAAAAACGAGACGGAGAGGGTAGTTCAGTACGTATCTTTTTAGATCAATATAGTCGGGATTCACCAAGGAGCAAAACCAAGTGGTAGGCCGCACCTATCATGTTGGCATAGTAACTCAAGCAGGGTCAGTCCGCACACGAAATGGCGACACACTTAACAGGACCCCTTTGGCCGACATGTGGCTCATCCACCGTCTTGTTCCACGTGCGATGCATCAAATTACAGTTTGGAGCAGCGGTTGGAATCAGAGGCACCCCGGTCGTAGCACCGCAATAGTAGAGAATGAGCGATGAGGGGTCAAATCACAAAGCCCCACCTTTCCCGCATTAATAAGCTGGACGGACGAACCAACCATCATTTCACTCTAGGGCGCAAGAGCATAAAGAAAAGAGAAAATCAATGATGCGGGTGGCAGCTACCTAGGGCACCCTAGGGTAGGGTCTCCACTACAGATCATTTTTTTTGAAAGCGCCTCCACTACAAATCAGCTTCTCCCTCGTCCTCTTGAAGAAAACTGATGATGCGTGCGGCGGTAGGGTTTGTAGGAGTACTACTACGGCGTGCGGGGCCATGTCGTCATAAACGGGAGAGGGATTGAGTTCGAGTCGATGCCTTAAAATATGTGTGGGCCGCTTGGTTTTAGGGAAACGAGGCAGCATTTTGGGTTCGGGGACTAGTGGAGATATAGTACGTACAAAAAATTGTGGACGTAGGTTCGACCGAAAGGCAATGATGCATGGGCCCTGCATTTTGACATACCTGGGGCCGCGTGAAATTTTCTACTCTACTCAAAACTAGTAAGGTACACATGCATTGAACGCATGAGATTTCGAAACCAAATTATGAATAAATACACACTATATGTAACATCCCAAATTTTCAATTTAGAATGTTATACATAGATCATTCTTTCATATTATATTTTATTGCATTTCGTCTCGCGATCCTCGAAAATCCTGAGCAACTCAAGGACCCTCGGGGAGAGTTGGGGATTTCCCGGTTTTCAAATTTGATTATTATGAAATATTGAAACAAGGATTTTTGGTTTTAATTATTTTTCTCTCCGAAAATATTTCATATTAAAATATATGAGAGAAGATAATATGACTTCTCCAAAATAATTGAAATATTGGAGGAAAAATATTAAAATCAAATATTTGTTTTTATATGGAGTTTATTGCAATTTTGTTTGCATTAGAAAAATTGCATGTTTTCAAAATTGCATTTTAGGGCCAAGAAAATGTTCGTCTCGTTCTAAATTTTTTATTTAGACGGTGAATTTTTTTTGGCATTTTTAGATTTTTATTTTATTTTCTAGGATTTTTTTTCTGTTCGGCGCAATTGTTTTAAAAAAAAATCTTCGGGCCGACTGGGCCGAAACCCAGCCGGGCCGGCCCATCTCCCGCGCCGCCGCCGCCGACTCGAATAGGAGTCCGAGCCGGACTCCTCCTCCA
>NC_041380.1:302231537-302239776 GCF_002162155.2 Triticum dicoccoides | reverse complement strand
CGCCCCGCCGGAGCCCCGCATCACGCCGGACCCGACGAGGTAGCCGTTCGCCGCCGTTCTTTTTAAGAAAAACCGATTCAGTTTTTTTAAACCTAGTTCATTTTTTTGTTCGGTTCGCTGGTTTTACCCGGTTCTTCTCTTTAGCGGACGTTCATCCGTATGTCCGTTTAAACGAACGGTTTTCGCTTGTTAGTTACAGACAATGAACGCTCGTTCATTAGCCTGTTCGTCAGTTTTCTTTTATGGGATTTTTCCGCGATTATTTCTGATCGCGATCTCTGATCCGATTTTCGTTTCAGTTTATCTTTTCGCTCGTTTATCGGAATCAGGCGATTCAAGCACCTAGATCTTCGTCTCAAGACCTTCTTTCTGTTTAGTCAACTTAAACAAGATTTTGCTACTGTAAAATTTGACCTTAGTCCAGATTAGTAAATGGATCTTTTTTTCTTTCGCCGTTTGAGTTTCGTTGCTCCGTTTGATTTGATTCTTTTTGCAAACCGGAGTTCTGAAGTTGAACTTTCTGGTTAGATCTTCTTATTTGAGATTTACCCGTGCTTCTTTGCTTGATTGCTTATGTATGCCATTGTTTGTTTGCGATAGAATTCCTGGAGTGTGAAGCGTGTTATTTGGAGTCCCTAGGTTTCGCGGATCGTCAGCAAGGCAAGTAACACCTCAACCCCGATCGCCAGCAAGAAAAGGCCCAAAAAAGGCCATAAAAAGGCCCAAAAAATGAGAGAAAAAGAGAGAAGGGACAATGTTTCTATCCTTTTACCACACGTGTGCTTCAAAGTAGCACCATGATCTTCATAGTAGAGAGTCTCTCATGTTATCACTTTCATATACTAGTGGGAATTTTTCATTATAGAACTTGGCTTGTATATTCCAACAATGGGCCTCCTCAAGTGCCCTAGGTCTTCGTGAGCAACAAAGTTGGATGCGCACCCACTAGTTTCTTTTGTTGAGCTTTCATACATTTATAGCTCTAGTGCATCCGTTGCATGGCAATCCCTACTCCTTGCATTAACATCAATCGGTGGTCATCTCCATAGCCCGTTGATTAGCCTCGTTGATGTGAGACTTTCTCCTTTTTGTCTTCTCCACATAACCCCCTCATTATATTCTATTCCACCCATAGTGCTATGTCCATGGCTCGTGCTCATATATTGCGTGAAAGTTTATAGGTTTGAGATTACTAAAGTATGAAACAATTGCTTGGCTTGTCATCGGGGTTGTGCATGATGAGAGCATTCTATTCTTGTGTGACGAAAATGAAACATGACTAAACTATATGATTTTGTAGGGATGAACTTTCTTTGGCCATGTTATTTTGAGAATACATAATTGCTTAGTTAGTATGCTTGAAGTATTATCATTTTTATGTCAATATGAACTTTTGTCTTGAATCTTTCGGATCTGAATATTCATACCACAATTAAGAAGAATTACATTGAAATTATGCCAGGTAGCACTCCGCATCAAAAATTCTGTTTTTATCATTTACCTACTCGAGGACGAGCAGGAATTAAGCTTGGGGATGTTGATATGTCTCCAACGTATCTATAATTTTTGATTGCTTCATGCTATATTATCTACTGTTTTGAATGTTTATGGGATTTATTATACACTTTTATATCATTTTTGGGACTAACCTATTAAACCAGAGCCCAGTGCCAGTTTCTGTTTTTACCCTGTTTTAGGGTTTCGAAAAAAAGGAAAATCAAACGGAGACCAATTGACCTGAAACTTCACGGAACTCATTTTTGGAAGGAAAGAATCCCAGAAGACTTGGAGTGCACGTTGGGGGATCTGCAAGGAGGTCATGAGGAAAGGGGCGCACCCACCCCCTGGGCGTGCCCTCCACCCTCGTGAGCCGCTCATGGCCCCCCCGACGTACTTCTTCCGCCTATATATCTCCATATACCCTAAAAACATCCATGGGTACAATAGATCGGGAGTTCCGCCGCCAGAAGCCTCCGTAGCCACCGAAAACCAATCTAGACCCGTTCCGACACCCTGCCAAAGGGGGCAATCCTTCTCTGGTGGCCATCTTCATCATCCCGGTGCTCTCCATGACGAGGAGGGAGTAGTTCTCCCTCGGGGCTGAGGGTATGTACCAGTAGCTATGTGTTTGATCTCTCTCTCTCCCTCGGGGCTGAGGGTATGTACCAGTAGCTATGTGTTTGATCTCTCTCTCTCCCTCGGGGCTGAGGGTATGTACCAGTAGCTATATTTGGATCCTATGATGTTTCTTCCCCCCTCTTCTCTCTTGTAATGAATTGAGTTTCCCCTTTGAAGTTATCTTATCGGATTGAGTCTTTAAGGATTTGAGAACACTTGATGTATGTCTTGCCGTGGATATCTGTGGTGACAATGGGATATCACGTGATTCACTTGATGTATGTTTTGGTGATCAACTTGCGGGTTCCGCCCATGAACCTATGCATAGGAGTTGGCACACGTTTTCGTCGTGATTCTCCGGTAGAAACTTTGGGGCACTCTTTGAGGTCCTTTGTGTTGGTCGAATAGATGAATCTGAGATTGTGTGATGCATATCGTATAATCATGCCCACGGATAGTTGAGGTGACATTGGAGTATCTAGGTGACATTAGGGTTTTGGTTGATTTGTGTCTTAAGGTGTTATTCTAGTACGAACTCTAGGGCTGTTTGTGACAATTATAGGAATAGCCCAACGGATTGATTGGAAAGAATAACTTTGAGGTGGTTTCGTACCCTACCATAATCTCTTCGTTCGTTCTCCGCTATTAGTGACTCTTTGTTGCATGTTGAGGGATAGTTATGTGATCCAATTATGTTAGTATCGTTGAGGGAACTTACACTAGCGAAAGTATGAACCCTAGTCCTTATTTCCACGCATTGCAATACCGTTTACGCTCACTTTTATCACTAGTTACCTTGCTGTTTTTATAATTTCAGAATACAAATACCTTTATCTACCATCCATATTGCACTTGTATCACCATCTCTTCGCCGAACTAGTGCACCTATACAATTTACCATTGTATTGGGTGTGTTGGGGACACAAGAGACTCTTTGTTATTTGGTTGCAGGGTTGCTTGAGAGAGACCATCTTCATCCTATGCCTCCTATGGATTCATAAACCTTAGGTCATCCACTTGAGGGAAATTTGCTACTATCCTACAAACCTCTGCACTTGGAGGCCCAACAACGTCTACAAGAAGAAGGTTGTGTAGTAGACATCAAAGGCGAAGACAAGGATCTTCAAGCTGGAAGAAGAACTTAAGTCTACACGCGATCGGGTTCAGTTATCAGGATCTTCAAGCTGGTAGTTGGACTGAGGGGCTTCGCTAGCTCCGATGTCTTGAATTCTTGTCTCACCGTCTTTGGGGTATCCGTGTCCAATTACTCCGACAGTAGCCCCGAAGCCTCTGGGCAACTTGGCAAAGTTGGCGGAGGTTTTTTGGCGAGTGTTCATGGAAATGATGATGAAAAAGAAAAAGTTAGTCCACGCAGATATATCAAATGTTTGCTTTTAGCATTGCAAGTATTATGCGGAGGGTGCCGACTCGGTTTCTTCCGAGCCCCCTTAATCTTTTTCATGTTCCCTCCACTTTTTGGCTTGTGCTCTTGCTTGCCGGACAGCCGCTCTGCGGTCTGTGGCTGAGAGTGGGCTGCGAAGTGGAGTGTACAGTACTCAGAGTCTAGGAGCAGATTCAACCAAGTAGATACTTGTAAAGGAAACGGCCGGATCGCCCGATCTGGTTTTCTTCCCGGACGTTTTTCGCGTGGGTGGCCTCTAGCGCTCACTCTTGCTAGTCGGACAGCCTCTCTGCAGTCTGTGACTAAGAGTGGGCCTTTGGTACCGCACACGGTACTAAGCCATCTGCGGGAATTAACGTCTCAGGCCAAGCGGCCAGCCCCCGGGCCAACTCTGGCTGGCGCCAGGGAAAACAGTGATGCAACTGTAATTAAAATGCGGAGATAGCCCCCGAGCATCGCTCGGGGTTATCTGTGCTTGCGTGATGCAAAAATATGCAGGCGAGGAGCTCACATTGATTTTCGTGTAGTCGCGATCGTCGAAGACAGCTGGCGCGACTCGGTGCTCGCGGAGCACGTCGTCGCTCCCACTGGGTGTAGCCTTCGAGCCCTCGGGTACTCGAAGGGGGGTCCCGGCCGGTCAGGCCTGACCGGCCAGGCGGCGAGGTGTCTGCAACGCCTTTTTCTTCTCTCTCTCTCTATCTATCTATCTCTCTCTCTCTCTCTCTCTCTCTTTCTCTGCCGGCTGCTGGCAGCCGAATAAAACTCTTCTCTTGTCTCTTGTTTTCTTCCATGGGGGCGCGCCAGCGCACCCACTAGGTGTAGCCCCTGAGATTCGGGCCGACTGCTAAGCAGTCGGGCCGGATCTCCCGGCAACTACTTTGTCTTCTTATTCACGGGGGCGCGTCAGCGCATCCGCTAGGTGTAGCCCCCGAGATTCGGGCCGACTGCTGAGCAGTCGGGCCAGATCTCCCGGTGACTACTTTGTCTTCTTCTTTTTCTTCTACAGCCGGCTGGGTGGGCGGACCCGGACACAGCAGTCGGGCACTTTGCAGCCGGCCAGGCAGCGAGCGGTCGAAGGCACATCTGGAAGTCGGACGCACACCTTTTTTTTTGCCAGCTGGCTGTGGGCAGTCGGCCCTTGGCTTTTTTAGCCGGATCACGGGCAGCTGGCCCTTTCTTTTCTCTTCTCTCTTTCTGTCCGACTCCATGCGGGGAGATGGACCCTCTTTTTTTGGTGGGGAGCCAGCTTGGCACTCGGCCATTAACTTTTCTAACAGTCGGGCTCCAGCTTTTTTCTACCCGGCCGTCATTTTTCTTCCAGCCGGCCATTGGGCAGGAGGCCCTGCAAGGGCGCCAATCGGCGCGAGGCAGGGAGGCGGGAGGTGACGGGCATGCGGACGCCGGCTAGAGCGGTGAGCCGGCCGCGCGCGTGGATGTCGGCTGGAGCAGCAAGTCGGCCCAGGCGGCGCGGGGCGTCTGGCCGAAGCACCGCGACCCGACAGTCAGCGCGGGAGGCTGGGACAGGGCCGCAGCCGGCGCGGTGTGGTTGGAGCCAGCCCGCATGGGGTCTGAGGCGAGGCGGGTTGGCCGGGGCGCGCAACCACGCGGGCAGGGTGGACGCTGGCCCGTGGATGCACTAGCGGGCGGAGTCGGCGCGACGCGGTCGAAGCCGGCCTCGGGCGAAGCGAGGCGGCCGGGCGGAGCCGCGGGCGCATAGGGGCAGCCGGATCCGGCGCGACGCAGAAGGAGCTGGACCGACCCTGTGGGCGCAGGCGGGAGCTGGTAGGTGCTGGGGGAGCCAGACCGGAACAAGCAGCTGGCCCGCCCGAAGCTGGCAGGCGGCCGGAACAACGGGTCGGGGGTTGGGTGCGGGAACGCGCGCGGGAGCCGGTACGCCGCGGGCGCGCGAAGCGGAGGCCGGGCGCGGCCGGGTGGCGTGAAGTCAGTCGGGCGCGGCCAGACGGTCGGGAGGAGATCCGGCCGGTGCGAGGCGAGGCGGAGCCGGGCGACGGAGCCGACCTACGCGGAGCGGCCACCTAGAGACGGGGGAAGGAGGCGCAGCCTGCCGCGGGAAGCCGGTGCGGGGGCGCGGCCGACCGAGGCGGGACTTTGCTCGCGAGCGAGGACGTGGAGCCGCACACGGGCGGACGCGGGTGCAGGGGAGCAGAGGGAGACGCCGCTGCGGGGGAGGAGGTGGAGCGGGACCGAGCAGGCCGAGTGGCCGGAGCCGGCAGCGGGACTCCTGCGCGGGCCTCTGCGCTGTTGTTGGTGACAGCGCAAGGCGCAGGCAGAGGTAGCAGCCATGGCGAGGCGAACTGGCAGGCAGCAGTTTGGACTGTGGCGCTGAGGTAGTCACGGCCATGGTGATGTATGGGGAAATATCTGGGAAGTGTATGGCTATGCTTTGACCATTGTTTGACTCGCATCTAGCTAGCTAGCATATATTATATATGGAGGGGCGAGCGCTCGTGTGTCGGCCGAAGCAAGGCGCTACACGGAGGGAAGCATAGGCAAGCGGCGCGTGGATGGCCACGGTCGACCAAAACGAGGCTCCACGCACGGCGCGCGCGCGGACGGACGGCCGGCGTTGTGTTGGTGGTGACGAAGGTGGCGAGGCCGACGATGAGGACGCGCCGTCCCACGCGGCCGCTCCAGGGGTGGGTCGAAGTCGAGCCCCCGAGTGCTACCAGAGAGATGGCGCGACGCCGCGGCGGTGAAGATGAAGATGGTCCCACCCGAACTGCGAAACCAGCAGCAGCGCGGTAGCATAGTACCGCCCCACGGTGGGCGCCAAATGTCGTGGTATTCTCAAGGGGGGTGCAAGACGACATATGCCACAAGGTGGCTTCGTGTGAGGGCAAGACTGCTGCCGAAATATCCAGGGACGGGTATGCGAGTAGCACGTGCTAGTTTACCCAGGTTCGGGGCTCTCCGGAGAGATAACACCCCTACTCCTGCATGTCTGAGTATATCTGGTATATCTGGTACAGAGTTGCTCCTGGAGCTGTATCTGAAAGCAGAGCCACAGGCATCTGGTTTCATATATGCATGTATGTGGCATGCTCTAGTGGCTGGCCATGCTCATGGCTCATGGCCGTGAGCATGTGTATGCTCATGCGTGTGTGCATGTGAGGGTGGATGTATGGATATGTATTGTGTGGAGCTAGCTTACTATCTAAGCTAAGTGTGGTATGGGAGCAAGGGGGTATGGTGGGGTGTCATCCTTGTCCCCTGGATCACTTCATAAATAGTGCCCAGGGACAAGGGACACTGTACATGATGGCTGGGGTGACACGTGAATAGTGCCGGGTACGGCCATCACGTGGGGGTCGTGTCAGGCCGCAGTTGACTTCGGGCAGTCAGCCTGGTGGAGGAGTCGGCAGCCAGCAGTTGGCCTGGTGGAGGAGTCGGCAGCCAGTAGTCGGCCTGGTGGAGCAGTCGGCAACCAGCAGTCGGCCTGGTAGTTGGACTGAGGGGCTTCGCTAGCCCCGATGTCTTGAATTCTTGTCTCGCCATCTTCGGGGTATCCGTGTCCAATTATTCCGACAGATATGAACAATAAGATGAATGATCATGTTGTTAGAGTTATGACTAGGGGTGGTAAAATGACTCAGGAACCTTTGTATCCTAAAGGCCATCCTAAGAGAATTGAGAAAGACTCTCAAAGAATTAATACTGATGCACCTAGTCCACCTAAAAAGAAAAAGAAAGATGATAGGACCTTGCATGATTCTAGTGAACCTACTGTAGACACACCTGAAAACCCAAATGATATTTCCATTTCTAATGCTGAAACACATTCTGGTGATGAACATGAACCTAGTAATAATGATAATGATGATGTTCATGTAGATGCTTGATACGTCTCCAACGTATCTATAATTTATGAACTATTCATGCCATGTTTACAACAATTTTATATGATTTTGGTATGATTTGATTAGAACTAACCCGAACCGACGTTGTTTTCAGCAGAACTACCGTGGTGTCGTTTTTTGTGCAAAAATAAAAGTTCTTGGAATGCGCTGAAAATTTACGGTGATTTTTTATGGACCAAAAGAGACCCCCGAAGCACAAGAGTTGGTCCAGAAGAGTCCCAAGGCAACAACAAGGGTGGAGGGCGTTCCCACCCCCCTAAGGCGCGCCCCGTGTCTTGCCGCTGCCTCGTGGACCCCCTTGACGTGAGACCAACGCCAAAAATTACTATAAATACCAAAACCCTTGAAAAGAAACCTAGATCGGGAGTTCCTCTGCCGTAAGCCTATGTAGCCACGAAAAACCAATCGGCAGCCCGTTCTGGCACCCTGCTGGAGGGGGAAACCATCACCAGTGGCCATCTTCATCATCCCCACGGTCTCCATGACGAGGAGGGAGTAGTTCACCCTCGGGGCTAAGGGTATGTACCAGTAGTTATGTGTTTGATCTCTATCTCTCTCGTGTTCTTGATTTGGCACGATCTTGATGTACCGCGAGCTTTGTTACTATAGTTGAATCATATGGTGTCTATCCCCCTCTACCTTCTCGATATGACACTACAAAAAAAGACACATCCGTGACATTTTGGGCCGAACGAAATTTTTTTCTGTCATACATATGACACTTCTATGACGATAATTGTGACAAAACCCAGTATCATCATAGATGTGGTGGGCTCCTACTTCTATGACAAAAAATCATGACAGAAAATGGGCTTTTCGTCCTGGGCGGGCCGGAGACGCA
>NC_041380.1:302225737-302230715 GCF_002162155.2 Triticum dicoccoides | reverse complement strand
GAACAGTTCCCAGTGGGGGTGGATGAACAGGACCCCGTGGTGTTGCCTCTGGATGAACAGGACCCCGATCGATCGAGCCGGTTGGGGCTGGATGAACAGGACCCCATGGAGGGCTGGATGAACAGGACCACCCCGTGGAGGGCAGGATGAACAGTAGATGGTGGAGGGAAGGATGAACAGTAGCCCGTGGAGGGGTGGTTGAATAGGAGCCCGTGGAGAGGGCTGGTTGAATAGTAGCCGGTGGAGTAGCACGCGGTGGAGGCTGGATGAACAGGAGCCCGTGGATGAACAGTCGCAGGTGGAGGCTGGAGGAGGTCGACGGTGGATGAACAGTAGCTCGTGGAGGCTGGAGGGGGTCGACGGTGGAGATGAACAGTATCCCGTGGAAGTCCCGTTTTGTGATACACCACACCCCTCCCGATGAACAGGACCCCCGTTTTGACCGTAGCGCTCCAACACAAGTCCGTTTCCTCCATTTTGCGGTACGCCACACCCCTCCCGATGAACAGGACCCCTGTTTCGACCGTAGGAGGTCCATTTCCTCCGTTTTGCGATACGCCAGCCCCCTCCCGATCAACAGGACCCCGTTCCGAATGTAGGAGGTCCGTTTCCTCAGTTGTGCGGTACGCCAGGCCTCGTTTCCATCGCCTGTTCCGTCCAAGCCCTCCCGATGAACACGACAACGCATTCCGTTCTGACCCAGCCGGTTGGCTCCCACGCGTTCCGTTGCCTCCCAATGAACACGACGCATTCCGTTGCCTCCCCATGAACACGACGCATTCCGTTGCCTCCCCATGAACACGACGCATTCCATTGCCTCCCCATGAACACGACGACGACGCTGTTTCTCCGTTTCGACCCAGCCATGTACACGAGCCCTGGCCATACGTATGCGCGTGTAGGCGTTCGATACCCCACCCGTATGTACACATACGTGGCCGTATTTTCTTTCTTGCACCCTGGCCGCTGTACATACGTGTACATGCTACGTGCGCGCCTCTACTACGACACGTGCGCGCCTCTACATCGACCAGTATGTACGTACACATTCGCGACCAGAATGACAACACTACATACGCTTCGACCAGGTGGGTCCCGACTATCAGGCACTTCCTTGCCTGCGAAGATGTAGCTGGTGGGTCCCAGCAGTCAGCGGGCGAATCGTTTTTTTGCCCGAAAACACTTCCTTGCATGAGAAGATGTAGCTGGTTGGTCCCAGCAGTCAGGGGGAAACATTTTTTTCGCGAAATACAGTGGCCCATCCGGTGGGTCCCAACTGTTAGGTGGCGGAATCATTATTTTCCGAGTAATAAGGAGGCACTTCCTTGCTGCGGTCGTGGACCCAGCTGTCAGCCTCTCCATGTACAGTCCACGTCCGATGGAAGTCGTTCCTTGACCACATTGACCACGCCCCGCCGAGAGCACCAGGGCGGTGGACGACGGTGAGGCCTAGGAAGGGGACAACACGGAGGCAGGGAAGACTCGGCAGTTGTTTCCCACGCGAAGGGGAGTACGACTGTACGAGGGTTTATTTGTTCGTCTGCCGTCGCCGGAGAATAACAACAGGTGTGGGTGAGTAGAGGGATGGCTAGGCCAGCGATGGGAGTATGGTCGGGCGGTGAGGCCTGCGCGGCAGCACAGCCGGCCGCGAGGAGGAGGGAGCAGGCAGTCCCGTCGGCGCTTGTTTGAGCGGGTGGAGCAGGAAGAGCAGAGATTGAAGAAGCACGACGGCCGTTGGATGGACATCCAACAGTCAGTGCTTGTGCGTCAACCTTTTTTAGGAAAGCCTCAAATCTGTGGAAAACAGCATACAACCAATCTTCCATTATTTCTAATAATTTACAGCCCATTTGCTAATTCTTAAGGTTTTTTTGGAGCCCATATTATTTTTGTTAGCATTATAGCCCATATTGTGGCAACGGTTAAAAAATTATACGAAATTTTGCATATTTCGGTGCGGTCTGAACTATTTTTAATCCTGAAATTTTGACTCACATTCAAACTGATTTAAAAAATAAATGAATACCAATATAAAATCCAACAAATTCTCCACGCATAAAAATTAATGTAATTTAAAATCTTGAAATGAAAAAAAAGATATTTGAAACTAATTGTCGGTTTGATGTGTTTTAAAACTGTACAACCCATTTCTCATTACTGATGGGCCATTTTCTCGGCCAGCCGAATGAAAGCTCTCCTCGCCTTGAAAGATTTGCAGCCCAACAAGCCTGACAAAGCGACTTACTTGGCAAATCACAAAAAAACCGGGTTGTGGCCGTGGACCCAGCTATCAGCCTCTCCACGTACAGTACTCTTCCGATGGAAGTCGTTCCTTGACCACATTGACCACGCCACGCGGAGAGCACCACGGCGGTGGACGACGGCGAGGCCTAGGAAGGGGACGACGCGGCAGTGGAAGCCCGCACGGAGAGGACTACAAGGGTTCACTGATTCGGTTGCGGTGTGAGGCTACCATCGCCGCAGGGCCTGGCCAGCGGTGGGAATAGTAGGGGGCAGTGAGGCCTCTGCGGCAGCACAATCGGCTACGGGAGGCAGGAGCATGTGGCACGACCGGCGCTGCTTTGGGCGGCTGGAGCAAGAAGACCAGAGGTTGAAGAAGTACTAGGGCTGTTGGATGGACATTGTACGGTCACTGGAGCTAGAATCGTTCATATTGGCTAAGTTGACAAAGCCCTTCGTCCCCGTCAACTTAGTAGGCCCACAAGTCAGCCTCCCAGCAAGGTGGGTCCCAGCTAGCCGAGGGAGTATTCATTTTTTTCTATGTAATAAAGAGGCACTTCCGGTGGGTCCGAGCTGATAGCGGGGGGACATTTTTTCGCGAAATACGGTGGCCCGTCCGATGGGTCCCAACAGTCAGGGGAAACAATTTTTTTCGCAAAATACTGGTGTCCTGTCTGGTGGGTCCCCACTGTCAGGTTGAGGAATAATTATTTTGCACGTAATAAGGAGGCACTTCCTTGCTGCGGCCGTGGACCCAGCTGTCAGCCCCTCCACGTACAGTCCACATCCGATGGAAGCCGTTCCTTGACCACTTTGACCACGCTGCGCTGAGAGCACTAGGGCGGTGGACGACGGCGAGGCCTAGGAAGGGGACGACGCGGAGCCGGGGAAGACGCGGCAGTGGATGCCCACGCGTAGAGGAGTACGAGGGTTCACTGGTTCGCTGCGGTGTGAGGCTGCCGTCGCCGCAGAATAATAGGGGGTGTGGGTGAGTAGAGGGATGGCCTGGCCAGCGGTGGGAGTAGTAGGGGGCGGTGAGGCCTCCGCCGCATCGCAGCTGGCCACGGGAGGCAGGAGCACGAGGCACGACCAGCGCTGGTTTGGGCGGTTGGAGCAAGAAGACCAGAGGTTGAAGAAGTACTACGGCCATTGGATGGACATCGTACGGTCACTGGAGCTAGAATCGTGCATATCGACTAAGTTGACAAAGCCCTCTGTCCCCGTCAACTTAGTAGGCCCACAAGTCAGCCTTCCACTAAGGTGGGTCCCAGCTAGCATTTTTGTTGTGCGTAATAAGGAGGCACTTCCGGTGGGTCCGAGCTGATAGCAGGGGGAACATTTTTTCGCGAAATACGGTGGCCCGTCGGGTGGGTCCTAGCAGTCAGGGGCAAACGTTTTTTTCGCGATATACTGGTGGGAGTCCGGTGGGTCCCTGCTGTGAGGTGGAGGAATAATTATTTTCCGCGTAATAAGGAGGTACTTCCTTGCGGCTGCTGTGGTCCCAGCTGTCAGCCTCTCCACATACAGTATTCTTCTGATGGAATTCGGTCGTTGACCACATTGACCACGCCACGCCGACAGCACCACGGCGGTGGACGACGGCGAGGCTTAGGAAGGGGACGACGCGGAGCTGGGGAAGACGCGGCAGTGGATGCCCATGCGGAGAGGAGTACGAGGGTTCACTGGTTCGGCTGCGCTGCCGTCGCCGCAGAATAACAGGGGGTGTGGGTGAGTGGAGTGGAGGGATGGCCTGGCCAGCGGTGGGAGTAGTATGGGGGCGATGAGGCCTCCGCGGCAGCACAACCTGCCACGGGAGGCAGGAGCAGGCGGCACGACCGGCGCTGCTTTGGGCGGCTAGAGCAAGAAGACCAGAGGTTGAAGAAGCACTACGGCCATTGGATGGACATCGTACGGTCAGTCGAGCTAGAATCGTGCATATTGACTAAGTTGACAAAGCCCTTCGTCCCCGTCAACTTAGTAGGCCCACTATACTGGGTCCCAGCTAGCAGGGAGAGTATTCATTTTTTTTGTGCGTAATAAGGAGGCACTTCCTTGCGTGCGAAGATATAGCTGGTGGGTCCGAGCTGTCAGCGGCGATAACATTTTTTTCACGAAATACAGAGGCCATTTCGGTGGATCCCAGATGTCAGGTGGAGGAAATCATTATTTTGCGCATAATAAGGAGGCATTTTGTTGCGTGCGGCCATGGACCCAGCTGTCAGCCTCTCCACGTACAGTCCACTTCAGATGCATGTCAGTCGTTGACCACGCTGACCACGCCACGCCGAGAGCACCAGGGCGGTCGATGGCGGCGAGGCCTAGGAAGGGAACGACACGGAGGTAGGGAAGACTCGGCCGTTGTTTTTGTTTCCCATGCGGAGGGGAGTACGACTATACGAGGGTTTACTGGTTCGTCTGTCGTCGCCGGAGAATAACAGCAGGTGTGGGTGAGTAGAGGGATGGCTAGGCCAGCGATGGGAGTACGGTGGGGCGGTGAGGCCTGCGCGGCAGCACAGCCGGCCGCGGGGAGGAGGGAGCACGCAGTCCCGCCGACGCTTGTTTGAGCGGCTGGAGCAGCAAGAGCAGAGATTGAAGAAGCACGACGGCCGTTGGATGGACATCCAACAGTATACAACCCATCTGTGGAAAGCCTCAAATCTGTGGAAAACAGCATACAACCCATCTGCCATTATTTCAAATAATTTACAGCCCATTTGCTAATTCTTACGGGTTTTTT
>NC_041380.1:302219059-302224256 GCF_002162155.2 Triticum dicoccoides | reverse complement strand
AACATCATTACAAAGAACCCAAGAGTCAAGGAGCGGTTTGATCTCCCTTATCTTCTTCGCCGTGACCCTGATGACTGGCGCCGGCACGATGGAGGCCTCACCCTGTGCCAGTTGATGCCGCTTGATAATGATACGTATGATGTTAAGATGCCATCGCTTGAGGGCAAGGCTTGGGCGGGCACAAATGGAGATTGGGTTGTTTACATTGGGTACAACTGCGAGTGGGAACTTGTGAATGTGTACACTTGTCACTGGGTTCCACTTCCAAAAATCTCAGCACACTGCCCAGAGGTTGAGCACACCGGTAATGTACGCGCATTCAAATATGATCATGGTGACTGTCTTCTATGGAAGATAGCAATTTTTCGAGTTCCCAACCCCTCTTGGAATTACAACAACTATCAAGTTGTTGCTATCTTCGACAAGCTTGTTGCCGTCCTTCGTGGTTCGACTCGATGGATATTGCTCAAAAATAAGTTTCTGTACACGGATGAGTACCGTGATGCAATTCAATACGAGGGCCTTGTGTTTGCTGCCACCACTCGTGGCACTGTTTTTGCATGGCATCCTAGTAGTTTCGGTACGTTTGTCTTCCACGGTAATTATAATTGTTTCATCCACATGCATGCGGGTTAGCAAGTTTCCCTTTACTAATTAACCTTCTTCTTGTGTTTCCAAGGTACTGTGAACATCCCACCACCTATACTTGAAAAATTTATAACCAAGGGGGAGATGCCAATGGTGATGATCACGAGCAGCGCCCATATACTCTATGGCGCCTGGCAATTAATTCCGGTGGATCACCTCTTCTTGTGTGTATACAGCCCACTGATGATGTTACTGCTAAGGAAGCAGGTGTCTCCCATGGTCGCACTCTCCGGACCTATTCCAACACTCGTTGCATGGTATTCGCGATGGATACTAGTGTGCTAGTGCCAACTCATTCTCCCTGGCACAGAATTGATAGTCTTGGAGAAAACTCGCTCTTCCTTGGAAAAAACTATCCGATGATGGTGAAAGGCGATCCAACTGATGTTGACACATTTATGAGAAGCAACTGTGTCTATACCTCAGACATTTGGGTGGTTCCCTACCCTGGTACTGATATAGTAGGCCGCGTCAGCCTGGATGATCGGTCATGCGTTGGTCTCCAGATCGATAATGGATGGCCCGTCCCAGAGAATCACTTGTGGTTCAAAGCAAGCGTTTCCAACGCCGCGGAATGGTTGAGTTGAAGTTCATTTCATGGCTTGTTATTTGTTGTGTGGTGAAAACTTTAGTGTTTATAATGTATCCTCGTTGTCGATGTGGGTTGATGACCTGTTGTATGTAATAAAATGATATGCCTGTGATAAACTTACTAAATTTATGAATGGCTTTCGAGTCGCTTCTCTAAATTTGTACTAGCTTCACATGCTTCGCACGTCGGGCGGGTGTTTTTACTGTAGCCATATGTTAATGTGTTCGTTGTACGTAACCAGCACCTCGAATCCTCGATACTAGTATACTATATACTAGTAGGAGTAAGTAGTAGGAGTAGTAGGGTGGCATGGGCCGGAACAAGCATTCACGTCCAGGAGAACGGCACATGCCACCACCATGACATCCATCTGACACCATATTATTTCTTGGAGTCCGTGCTAGAGCAATCTCTTCAGCCTCGTCGTTTCTCTAACTTCAGCCATCGCGTGGCGGGCGAGGTGGGGGTTTGCCGATAGTCGGTTTCCTTAACTGCGGTCCCACTTGTAAGGCCAACTCCAACGCACGACCCCAAACGGACCTCCGTTTTGCACGAACTCCAACGATAATTTTACTACTCCTGTAAGTTGGATTAGTGCCTTCTCGATGCATTCATTGTTGATCTGCGGAGGCTCGATCTTGTGTGCTTCTTTCTTCTTCGAGTGTAAAGAAGTAGAGTTGCTTCCTCGCATCTAGTCTCACATCTAGCCTCTATTCTAGTAGGAGTATCAACAAGTGCACTAATCTCATCTGAGAGTAGAACCGAAGATTTGGTCGGGTTCTTCCTCCTTTTGCCAACACGTGGGACATCCAGCATCCAGGTCGTGTCATGAAAGAAAATAGAGTGGTAGTTGAAGCCACGAGATGTGCATCTTGGGTTAAACTGTAAATAGAATCTTACTACTATTGAGTAACTCCAAAAGCAGCCACCGAAGATCTTTATTGGATTTGTTTTTCATCACCAGCACGTCGAGGTGAAAGATGTGCAGGTTTAGTGGGTCCTCTTGCGTTTTCACTGACATGTGGGGCCGCATGTGAGCAAACAGACGATGGGCTCCATGCGTCCGCTGGCTGGCTGAGAAGAGAGATAGAGGAGGGATGAGCACGGACTGCAGGAAAGTTGTTCTACGTACCTCGATATAGGCTCGATATAGTGGGGTGGCATGGGCCATAACTACCATTCACGTCTAGCAGTACGGCACACGCCACCCACACGAGTCCCATCCGACACCAATTTTCTTGGAGTCCGTGCTACAGCCATCTCTTCTCCCTCCTGTTTTCTCAGCCATCGCGTGGTGGGCGGGGTGGGGGTTTGCCGATAGTTGGTTTTCTCAACTGCGGTCCCACTTGGAAGTGAAAATGCAACACCGCACGCATTCCCGCTTGAGCGGCGTGCCGGACCAACCATGTGGGGGTGCGACACGAACATGGCAGGCTTTTCCTTTTGAACTCGTAAATTGTAAAATTTGGTTCTGCTCCATGGCGCTACCGAGAGATAGAAAATAACGATTTTGCCTAGAGTAATGAGAAGTTTGGTTCTAACGTCGTTCATGCATGGAATACGTACGAAAATTATGAAGTTGATGCGAAAGGTAAGATAAACACTGTAGTATCATATACTACTACATGGATTTGACAGAAAGAAAAAAATACATACAGATCCATCAACGTTCAACGACATCCTCACGCCCTAGTGCGCCGGGTCACCAACCGACGTGTGAGGAGCAGCGGCGTTGGCGGCGAGCTCAACGTGCTTCTGAACAGTGCCGTACAACGTTGCCCTGCGCTCCAAGAAGGCCAGCGTCCTATCGTCCTCCTCTTGCATGTAGTAGTCCTTGTGGACGATTTGCGCATAGACGTGGGTGATTATGTCGATGGTGTCTTGCTGCGCCAGGCGCTACGCGGCGAGCGCGACCTCGAGGTAGACATTCTCCGGCGCGACGGCGGGCAGTCGCAGGGCCACCAGTGCATCGAAGAGGTTATTACCATAGTGGCCGTTGAGGGTGGCGGGCATCGCAGAGCCTAGGCGCGTCGGCTAGAGGCTTACGTCAAAGTCGTCCGCAAGCTTCTTGACAATGGTGAACTTGTCGAGGAAACCGACGAGGACCTCGTCGAACAAGGAGACGAACCTGTCGTCCAAGCAGCCCCTCGCCCTGGTGGCCTCAAGCAATACTACCTAGAGACGTTCCTCAGTGTCGGGCCGCATGCCGGCGTCGTGGACCATCTGGCACAGTCGGCTGATGCTCGCGCTCATCGCCTCCATGGGTCTAGCGTAGCTTCTAGTCAACTGATCTTGCGATTCGAGTGATCACTTAGCCCTTGGTTAGCGTGCGTAGGTGCGTAGGATTTCGTACTACTCCTCGGCCCTCTACTGCACCTGCCTTTGGCTGTTTGATAGGTAGGCCAGCCACCCCCTAGGGCCATGTGTCATTCACCCAAAGGCAGTTGCCGTAAGTCAATGAAGCTGCATCCCCCTCCGTGTCGTTGCAGCATAGTCATCTCACCGGACCTCTAGTTGGGGCCAAACAAGAGAAGTTTGATGTTTACTGGTTTATTGGTCCCCTTTGCATTTTGCGCCAAGTTTTGACCTTCGATTTAACTAATAAAATGTTAATGCATGTAAACAAAAATGTTGTGTAAGTCACCTTACGAAAACCAAATAATCCCAAAATACTTAGGCACGGTGCATTAACTCCCTCCTTGTTTCTTATTTCGTGACATATCAACCAATGAGAGATGTTGGCCGTGCATGCTTTCAATGACTTGAGACTACCAAACATGACATGCGGTGTTTAGTTCATTGCATGTAATCCTATTAGTACTCTAGTTAGGAGTAGCAAAAAAACATTAAGTTCTCTCACCGATAGGAATAAAACACCATGTATTTATTTACAGAGGAGTAGTACATTTTTGGTGACATGCATTACTAGATATTGCTAGTCAAATAATAAAATCCAGATGGACGTGGTAGTACTCCTAAATCCAGACGGTGGTGCTACTAGTACTAGTAGTAGTACTACCAATGTAGGAGTAGTAGTAGGAGTACTAGCACTGTACTATCCGTTGGTCCAATTATTACGTGCTGCTCCTCACAGTGAAGTGACAAGACCCTACGCCGGAGATGACACTTGAGTATAGGCATCGTGTTTGGCATACCATAGTCAGCCTCACCATCTGCAGTCACTATCATCATGGCTGTAGAGCTAGGCTTCTTACAACTAGCCCTGTTTGACATAATTTCCCATGCGTAGATGCCCGTGCATTGCACGGAACACCAAGATTGGGGGTGGACGGCTCCGGCAGCGGCCATCACGCCAGATTTTTCCACGGCCTTCTACTCCTAGATATGGTGGGGAGGAGATGAGGCTGATTGTGAGAGACAAGGAGTTGTTTGTAAATAGGGAACACGTGCGGGCATCTTTTTGCAAAAATGGAGAAGCTTGGTTTGTATGCGTCAGATCTAGATCCGACGGCTATTGGTGAAAGATGGGAGGCACACCATCATCACCAACTCAGGACCTGTTTGATTCGCAGGATTTTGAAAACGCAAGAATAGGACACGGCAATATTACAAGTTTCAAACTGATATTACAAATGTTAGGAGTAATGCTGCACCTATGAAGAGGGAATTACTAGGAAGTTTACGTAAGAACTTTCGTTACTTTAGGTGGATGCAGCAGCATCGTACAAACTAAAATCCACCGCACTGACAAGTCACTAATGGGCAAATAAGTTTTCGAGTCTCTAGCCACTTGATGTTTCAAAAACAAATTCAGCTTCTATGGAGAAATGAGCTCCACCATGTACCCGCGCGGGTGTGGCTGGGCACGAAGCGTGAGTACGTGCACGGTGCACCTATTCTCTTCTTGTATATGTACACCACCTACGTGGGGTTGTGCGAGAGAGATACAAACCGAGAGAGATATAGTGTGTGGGTTCTTGAGAGTTTTTTTTGTGG
>NC_041380.1:302208276-302218967 GCF_002162155.2 Triticum dicoccoides | reverse complement strand
AATTTGTGTGTGCCCACGTCAAAGATATAGAGTGGCTGGCCTACTAGAACGTGAGATGGGACATGTGCAGTTTGTCTCTGTGGCATGGATACCTACCTGCAGCGCTCGACTATCGGTGTGTGGTGGGGGAAGAGGGAGGCCCAATTAACTATAGAGGTACAATGGCTGGTATATGTGTGGAGGAGGAGAGAGGCCTACCTTATGTATTAAGGAGATCGATCTGCCTCATGTATTAAGGGAGATCGATCGGCATCCATGCATATATGCAGGAGACTAATAAGGTTGGGAGAGAGACAGAGCTAGAGTGTTGGAGGGGGTGGTAGTGGAGTTGCTTCTAACAAATGGTGGGATAGGCTTGCTAGACAAACGGAGGGCATGCCCGCAATATCAATAAGAGAGGAGATGGTTGCTTGTTGTCTGTGCACGTGCGTGTGAGAGACGGGTCAGGAGGCATGCACGAATGATGAGGGGGGACGATGTGGCTGTGGTAAGAAGACGTAACTACATAGGAATATCAATCGCCGTTTGTAAGAGAAAGGAGAGACATAACTTGTGAGGTACGTCGATCGATGGGGGGTAGTTAAAGTCGATCTAGGTATATGTTGGGAGATCAATTGGTATACGTGCATGTGTTTGTTAGAAGCAAATGAGGCACGAGGAGAAGGATAGAGAGAGAGAGAGGGATGCATGTAGGAGGTGGTACGAGAGGCATACTATATCGAGGGGGAGGAGTGTGCGAGTACGAGAACGATGAAAAGAGTGGTGGGAGTGAGGCATGGACTATGACAAGAGAAGAGGGGAAGCTTGTGTTTGTGCTAGGCACACCTGTCTAGAGAGGCATATCGATTGATGTGTGCCGTAAAGAAGGAGCTGGGGGGCCTACACACACCATGGGTGAACGACCTAAAGTGAAAAGACGAATTTGTGCGATGGAGCTAGAGAATGCTGAGGGAGGGTGAGAGGGATGCGGGCGTGTGCATGCACAAGAGGGAGGGTGAGAGGGTTGTGTGGGTGTAAAAGACGAATAGAGATCATATATACTTCATTATAAAAAGCGAATTCGGATATTTGAAGAATTTATCATAGTGTTTCAAACCGACGGATGTGTGAATATATATAACGGTGATATACATGGTGTGGTTATGAACATGGTATACTACATTTAATATATTTTATCTCTACTCTTATAAAAAACGGAGTTGTTGATGATGGTGTACCTGCCATCCTGCATTATAGGACGTCTGATTTATATCTGGCGGATAGCAAGGAAACTATGATGGTTGAAGTTGGCAACAATCATGATTGTAGATTCTTATTGAAATAGAGAAACGAATTCAAATTTAGTTCGAATTGCAGCGGTAGTATAGACATTTGGAATGCACTAAAATGTTAGTATGAGTAGGTTACATGCATTATACAGCAAGCGAAAAAATTTAATCGGACATAACATGGATTCATACTCCCTCCATCCATCTATATAGGGCGTAATGAGATTTTTAAGACCGCCTTTGACTATTGATAAGATTAATAGTACATGACATGCACAATGTGAAAATTATATCATTGAAAGAACCTTTCACAAACGAATTTAACGGTGTGCTTTGTGTAAGTTGCATGTCATATATCATTGCTCTAATATTTGGTCAAAGTTAGCATCGAAAAACGCATTAGGCCCTATATAGATGGAAGGAGGGAGTAGCTTTGAATAGCATTTGTATAGTAAAACGGGGCAAGACCCTCTCTTTGTGTGGTGTGAATAGTTTTATTTTTTTGTTTTCTTTTTGGTTGATGGAAGTGCGAATTGATTTGGTATGTACAAGTACAATATTACTACACGTTAGGCTTGTCCCTAAAATTCAACCCGCGTCTTGTTATATCCCGAAAATTCAGATATCATGCTCCCAAAACTGGAGCCTTCACAACCCGCGCCTTGCTATCCCGAAATTACAACGCGCGTGAAAACTCCCTCCAGCTGCCAAATCCCGACATGCGAAATCCCCCTTCTAACCCTGAGCCGAAAGGGCCACTAGTTAAAATCGGTGGGGGGTACTTTTGTAACACACCCTACATTTTGGACAAGCACGTTCCTAAGTCATGCTTCACCCCCTCCCATCGCTGCCTTTTCGCCATTCGAAATCCCAGGCCGCCATAACCTCTCCGCTCCAGCCGCGAAACCCCACCCTCTTCCGTCCGCCATGTCACCGCTGCCCAGCCGGAGCCTCTTCCCCGACGACGTCGTCCACCGCAACAGCTCGACGTCCCTCATCCACCTCCTCGGATGAGGATCCGTCATCCATCTCTCCGTCCCGCCGGTTCAGCCGCCCCGTCCTCCACCTCCAAGAGCTGCTCCGACAATCGCCTCGTCTATCGCGGCTGCTCCATCCCCACAGCGCCGCCTTAACCTGCTCCACCGGAACCGCATCATCCTCATCGACTCCTCGGACGAAGCTGAGGCCTACTCGGCGCCACCAAAGAGGTTGTACACTCATCGCATCGCACCTTCTCCTTAACTCGACCTCCCGGCGCCAACGGTGCTCCATCCCGCACCCCCATGGAGCGGCTACCTTGAAGTCGGCGCCGCGGGCGACATCTCCATGGCGGCTCTCCCCAAGTGCGACGCCCCTTCGGCGGCGACGTCCATACCAGCCGGATCTGCTGCTACTGCTGCTCCGGCTCTCGCTCGATCGCTCGCTCGCCCAGCTGCTGCTGCTGCTCTCCCCCTCGCTCGTGCTGCTGCTCTGCTCTGATTAAGCCACACTTCAGTCGACTGAATCGACTTTTGGGTTAGTCGATTTTCAGGGGTTGGGGGGCTCGCCGGAGTTAAGGAAGAACCACCCGCAGCGGGGACGGGGGCTCGCCAGAGAGGTACCCCACTATCTATCTTAGGGTTCAGGGTGGGGGCGGGGGGCCTAGAGGGCTGGCCGGGGCGGTGGTGGCGAGTTGTTTCGGGGCGGCGAGGCGGCACTGGGGCCGGCGGTTCGGCCGGTGGTGGCTGGCGGATCAGGGGGGTGCAGGTTGAAGATGAACTACAGGCCCTCCCTAAACTACATGTCAAGTACCTCTCTGCTACCATTGCGTTCAGTTTCGACAGTAGCATTCAGATTCCACAGTAAATTTCAGTTTCGACAGTTAAAGTTCAGAGTCAACAGTTTTTACCTCATCTGTTGTAGTCAGGTGGTTTTTGGTGATGTTAATTTAGATCTATTTTACATCATCTATTGGAGATGCTATTAGAATCCCACTTGAGATTGACGATGTCTGTCTTGTGCTGCTTCAGCCTTGATGTCTTACGGCTCACCGGAGCTGCTCCAACGATAGAATGATCCATCACAAGAGAGCAGTGCCCTAGACGCCGTCTACAGATTCCTCAGATCTTCCTCCACACCTCCGACAGCCACCTCTGCCTCAACTGCTTCAGCGACCAACCCAATGATGCTGAGGTCGACACGGCTACGTCAAAGAGGTTGTACACTTGTTGCATCACTTATTACTATACATTCACGTCGATCCATTAGGGCTATTTTGGTTCAATGGAAAAACATCGATCCACTGGTTGTTACCATCACTCTAAATTTCTACATGCTCTCCTTACATAATCTCACCATATTTTTTTGTATGCATGTCAGATATTGTACATAGTCATGCTGAACATGTGGAGAAAAAGAGAAGAGTTTTGCGCCGCAATACAATGTCATGCAGACATCGCTCCATGGTGGGTTCAATGGCAAACCCTCCCCACCCCTCTCCAGATTGTA
The DNA here is from genome assembly GCF_002162155.2 of Triticum dicoccoides. Lineage (NCBI taxonomy): Eukaryota > Viridiplantae > Streptophyta > Magnoliopsida > Poales > Poaceae > Triticum > Triticum dicoccoides. Next base: position 302,215,212 of record NC_041380.1, on the reverse strand, counting down.
ATCCAGAGGAAGATATCTGTTCTGAGGCGGATTCAAACGCTGCTGACCACTCCTATTTACCCCCCAAGGTGTTTGCTCTACTTTGGCATGATGATGTTAGTCATATCATGCATATGTTGCCTTGCAGTGCCTACTTTTGACATCATATATGCCATCTGCTTAGTTTAGACATGTTCTGTAATGCCACCTGTTTAGTTTCTATATCATATATGGGAACTATGCAGTCTCATGTCTTTTAGATGGCCATAATATATGTGAAATGTGCAATGCCATCCTATTTAACCAGGCATCATATATTTGAATGATATCTTGCCCATCCTTTTCTACATTACATTTCCATTTGTCGACAATGTTTGTACATTAAACTACTCTTCTTGTGAATCAGCCATTTGGGTCAGAGACGGAAAAATCTGGAGTGAAAACAAGGCCTTCAGAGAAGACAGTGCTACCTGTCGAAGCAAATCTCTTGTTGGGTCCCGATAGCTCCTCAGAGATGGATTCAGAGACAGATGACCAGTCCTATTCCCCCACTGAGGTGTACGCTCTAACTTGGCATGGTTATACTGCTCATATCATGCATACGGTGTCTTGCATTGCATAGTTTAGACATCATATACACAATATTCAACACCATGTTCTTAGTTCAGACATCATATCGAATGCCCTCTGTTTAGCATATAAATCACATATGTGAATTAAATGATGCGATCCTGATTACATAGATAACATGTAGGTGAATTATGTCATGCGATCTTGTTTAGTTATTCATCATATCTTTGAATTATGTTATTCTATGCTATCCAGTTTAGATAGACATCATATATGTGAAATTATGTCATGCTATCCGTTTTAGTTAAACAATATACATGTCAACTATTTCATGCCCTCTTTTTTCCACACTATCTATTGCATCTGTCTCTCATACAATGTCTGTACATTCAACTATGTTTCCCTTTTATCAGCCATTTGAATTGGAGCGGGTGATGCCAGTATCTAGCGGACTAAAAACACGATCTTCAAATAAAATAGTGCTACCTCTTGGTGGAGATAGCACCCCGGTTGTACATGCACAAGAACCAGCCCTACCACACATAACCCAAACTCTCGCAGATTGTACCCCTACTACGATGGGCAGAGAACCAGCTTCACCCAATCTAACCCCAACCCCAGCCAATAGTAACCCAGTTCCTGTTGACACAACACCATCTCCACCACAGAGCTCCCAAACAAGAGCAGTTAGTAAGGCAGCTCCAGTGCCCAAAGGGCCAGTACTATCACGGCGAACCCCAACTCCAGCAGTTAGTACGCCTATTCATGTGGAGGAAGCACAACCAGCTAGTCGTAGTTTAGCATCTATCGCATTTGATGTTGTTAAACCGTATGTACGTATCTTCCCATCTTGGAAATATTATACTAAAGATGAAGGAAAATGCCAGTTGCAGGTGTTTGTCCAGGAGTTATGTGTAAGTAATGTTATTCATGGCAATTACTTTGCTTCGTCCCATACGTCCTACCTCCATGATGGTTATAATACAGCAAATTTTCCCATTTTTCTCTATAGAGAAGGACCGATTTGGAAACTCAGGATGAGTTAACCTGTGCTAATACCTTTGCTATCTTCAAGAATTCTTAGTGGCAGTATCAGAATTACCTGAAGAAAGCGTACTTCACAGGCAAAGAAACTCATCAAATTCCCTTACGTTCTCCTGAGACACATTTACTGGACGATGACTGGGAACGCCTTGTTCTGTACTGGTCCCGAACCAAGAATGTGGTAAGGTCTATGAGCTCATTTTCTATTTTTAAGTATTATATTCTTGCATCTTACTGTACTCTGTTCATGTAGAACAAGTGCCTAAACCTCAAGAACAACTGTTCTAATTTAAGATTCCATTGCTACCATAGGACATAGATATATGTTTGTTTGATGCTTTCATTATGTACTAGTACTTGGCAATAGAAGACTTGGTAGTTTAATCCTGTCCACCGTACTAATGAACTGGTTCACCGAAATGAGTTTCATATACAAGTACATGCTAAACTTGTTATGTGTCTGCTTGTTTCTTATTTTAGAATGCTGACAGAATATTGGGGAAGAGTGCCTTATTAAGCAACGGTAAAGGAAGTAATGCAAATAAGGTTCAGGATAGTGACACATCCTGTCTTGGTTAAGTGTTGGAGTTACTGGCCACTACCGCTTGCACAAGCTATTCAAACTCACTGTCTGAATCAATTCGGTTTCTTGAGTCTCAACTACAAGCTGAAAGACATCGATACGCTGTGCTGCGACAAGAAGCGGAAGGACTGCAGAAGTCCCTGGAGCATTCAGATGCATACTTTCTGGTGCAACAGCAAGCGTTGGAGGATTTTAGCGCCAAACAAGACAAAGCTAATCAGCTTGCTAAGCATATTGCCAGCATGGTGGATACCCAGGATAACTTTTCTTTAGCTCTTTTGAAGTTGTTTCAGTTATGCTCTTGTTTTGCTGCCGCGTTTATTTGCCCTGGTGGCCAATTTTGACGGCCAGTGTATATGATATGCTGCTTTGTTCCCTATATTTGCACTGGTGGCGAACTTTGATGCCTAGTGGATGTAATATGTGTAATAGGCGTGATAGCCTAGCGTTAGTTGCTTGCTTATTTATTTCCTTGTTGCCTTGTTTATTTGTTTGCTTGTAGTCATTGCAGTTCCTTTTCCGCGGTTAACTAGTGGCTGCAATAACATATTTTTCAAAACTAGGCCACAATAACCATGGGCTAATATTTACTGTAGTTACACTGGGCCTCCTACGGGTCATAGAAACAGTGGGCCTTCTACGGGCCGTAGAAATAGTAGGCCTTCTACGGGCCGTAGAAACAATGGGCCTTCTACGGGCCGTATCATCAATGGGCCTTATACGGGCCATATGATCGATTGGCCAAACATGGGCCAATAACAGGCCGCATTATGGCCGTAAACGGGCTAGAGTTGGAATCGTCCGTTCATGGGCCGACCGTAATGGGCCATCATTAATAGGCCGTATTTGATGATGCTATGAAAATGGCCCAACGTATTAACAGACCACAAATGGGCCGACTGTAACCACGGGCTGAATTTGGCCCACAAGCAGAAAATGACAGTAACGGGCCGTAAGTAAACGAATGCTGGAAATGAGCCCAAGAATAAATTGGATCTGAGAAGGTAGAAAGATAACATGGGCTGGAAACGGCCCAACGGAATAATGGGCCATTAATGGGTATAAAGTGATACACTGTTCATTACGGGTCAGTTTCACCACGGGCCGTTAATGGGTGTAAAGTGATACACTGTTCATTACGGGCCAGTTTCACCACGGGCCGTTAATAGGCCAAGAGTTACATAGGGCCTCGTATGGGCCGAAAGACGTCATGGGCCATACATGGGCCAGAAGTGAAAACGGGCTGGAATCATATTGGATGGCCCAGATGATGCTACTGGGCCTAATTCGGATAGGGCGTAACGGGCCTTGGGTTAGTGGGCTGTAAATGGGCTATATGCGAACAGGCCGTTAACAGGCTTTACATGGGCCGGCCCGCCACCTTTTGACCAAGTCAAACGGGTCGGCCTTTTCATAGGAATGGGCCTCTGTTGGGCCGTGCCACGTGTCGACGTATCATAGGCGCCTATCTGACCCACTAACGAGCTGACACGTGTTTCGTCCGGCCAATAAGAATTTTACACATGGAAATTTCCCATTGGTCGGGGCTGTTAATGGGTTATCGGATCCAAAACTCGTCCCGATAGCTTAACGGCGTTCCGTTATGGTGGATGCCACGTGTCGGACACCCTTGACGAAATCACTTCTGTGACGCGCGATTTATCATCATGGAAGTGGACACTTCCATGATGGTAATTTTGGTAATGTCATGGAACACTTCTACGACAGCATAGGTATGACTATCTTGATTCTGTCATAAATTTGTCATGGATGTACATGCATGCCAAAAAATGCGACCTAGTGTGACAAACACGTATCATCACGGAAGTGTATTTTTTTGTAGTGTGAATTGAGTTTTACCTTTGGGGTTTCACTATTATCGTATTGAATACTATTATGGATTTGAGAACACTTGATGTATGTCTTGCATGGGATACCCGTGGTGACAATGGGGTGTTCTATTGATTCACTTCATGTATGTTTTGGCACTCAACTCGCGGATTCTCGAGGTGACATTGGGGTAATCTATGCATAGGGGTTGATGCACATTTTCGTCCTTGTTTCTTCGGTAGGAATCTTGGGGCGCTATTTGAGGTTCTTTGTGTTGGATTGAATATTATGAATCTGAAGTTGTTTGATGCATATCGTATAATTGATCCAAGGATACTTGTGGTGACATTTTAGTGTCTAGGTGACATTAGGGTTAATTTATGTGTATCATATGGTGTTATTTTACTACAAACTCTAGGGCTGTTTGTGACACTTATAGGAATAGCTCAATGGATTGATTGGAAAGAATAACTTTGAGGTGGTTTCGTACCCTACAACCAATTTCATCTTATGTTCTCCGTGATAGGAACCTTGGAGTGACTTTTGTTGCATGTTGAGGGATTTCCATATGATTTAATTATGTTATCATTGTCGAGAGAACTTGCACTAGTGAATGTATGAACCCTGCTAGGCCTTGTTTCCAAGCATTGCAACACCGTTTACGCTCACTTTTGTTACTAGTTACCTTGCTGTTTTTATATTTTCAGATTACAAAAACCTACATCTACCATCCATATTACGCTTGTATCACCATCTCTTCACCGAACTAGTGCACCTATACAATTTACCATTGTATTGGGTGTGTTGGGGGCACAAGAGACTCTTTGTTATTTGGTTGTAGGGTTGTTTGAGAGAGACCATCTTCATCCTACGCCTGGCATGGATTGATAAACCTTAGGTCATCCACTTGAGGGAAATTTGCTACTGTCCTACAAAACTCTGCGCTTGGGGCCCAACACGAGTCTACAAGAAGGTTGCGTAGTAGACATCAAGATCTTTTCTGGCACAGTTGCCTAGGAGGTGAGTGCTTGAAGGTATATATTTAGATCTTGCAATTGAATCTTTTAGTTTCTTGTTTTATCATTAGTTTAGTCCATAAAAGAAAACTACAAAAATGGAATTGAGGTTGCCTCATATGCTTCATCCTTTTAATGTCTTTCATGAAAATGATAGAAAGGAAAATTGTGCTCAAGTGCTAGAAGAAGAAGTCAATAAAATATTTGGCACTAAATGTTTGAATGATGAGCATGATTGCAATGTGTTAGTATGAATTCTTTGAATATCCATGACGCTAATGATATGCAAAGCCATAATCTTGGGGATGCTATGTTTGATGAAGATGATATTTTTTGTCCCCCAAGTTCTGATGAGAAAATTTATTATGATGATAGGATGCCTCCTATTTATGATGATTGAAATATTTATGAAAGTGGGTTTGGAAGAGTGTCAACTTCAGATAATAATGATCCCACTATTTTGGAGGGTGTTGAATCTTTTCACAATGTTGATAAAAGTGGATTTGGAGAGGTCATGACTTTATTTAGTGACGAATCCACTATTTCAGAAGAGGTTCCAATTGATTATGAGAACAAAGCTATACATGATGATTATTGTGATGACATGTATGCTATAAAGAATAATAATAACCATGAAACTTGTTATCATGATTTTAATTCTCAATTGGATTATGCCTCGCATGATAGTTATTTTGTTGAGTTTGTTCCCACTATTATCCATGACAATAAATTTGCTTATGTGGAGATTAATAAAATTTCTATGCTTATGCATTATGAAAAGAATGCTTTATGTGATGCTTATATTGTTGAATTCGTTCATGATGCTACTGAAAATTATTATGAGAGAGGAACATATGCTTTTACATATCTCAAGAATATCAAGTTTCCTGTCTATGTGTTGAAAATCTTGAAGTTTTGGTTGTTTTACCTTCCCATGCTAGTTGATTCTTGCTCCCATAAATTGTTTGCTCACAAAATCCCTATTCATAGGAAGTGTGTTAGGCTTAAATGTGCTTTCCATGTGATTCATGATACTCTATTTGTGTTTCAATTCTTTACTTCTTTGTGAGCATCATTGAAATTATCATGCCTAGCTAGAAAGGCATTAAAGAAAAGCACTTGTTGGGAGACAACCCAATATTTACCCCTACTATTTTTTTGTGTTCACATGACTAGGATATTGTATTAATCATTTTTTATAGCTTTTGTTTTAATAAAGTGCCAAGTAAGACCTTTGGGATGGTCTATGGTGATAGTTGATTTGATCTTGCTGAAAAACAGAAACTGTTGCACCCAGAAAAATAATTCTCATTTTTTACATAAGCGTGATAAAATCCTGATTATTTTTTCACAAGATTTATATTAAAATTTCCCATGTTGTCCTAATTTTCAGAACTTTTGTAGTAGCAGAATTATGGTTGTTGTAAAGATTACTACAGACTGTTCTTTTTTTGACATATTCTGTTTTCATTTTGTTTTTTGCTTATTTTGATGAATCAATGGGAAATATAGGAGGGTATGAACCATGGAGAAGTTAGAATACAGTGGATATCAATATAATTTTAGAATGAGTTCACAACAGTACCTAAGTGATGATTTGCTTTATTATACTAACAGAGCTTATGAGTTTTCTGTTGAGTTTTGTGTTGTGAAATTTTAAAGTTTTGGGTGAAGTTTCGATGGACTACAGAATAAGGAGTGGCAATAACCTAAGCTCGGCGATGCCCAAGGCACGCCAAGGTAATATTCAAGGAATACCCAAGCAACTAAGCTTGGGGATCCCCCGGATGGCATCCCCTCTATTGTCTTCAATCCATCGGTAAAATTATTTTAGGCTATATTTTTATTCACCACATGATATGAGTTTTGATGGAGCATCATTTTATTTTGTTATTATTTTCTTGTTGTTATTTA
>NC_041380.1:302200500-302205945 GCF_002162155.2 Triticum dicoccoides | reverse complement strand
GATAAAATATCATTTTAATTCACAACAAGTCACTTGCCGCTTATGATTTCTTTACAACAAATATCACTTTGTATTACTGTTAAGACAAAATCATGACTACTGTTAAGACAAAATCCATGACTGCATTCAAATTTGAGGTGGACATATTTAAAATGACTAAATCTGGGGAACTCATGCCTTCTACTCCGCAATGATGAGAAAGACGACAATGGACTTGCCTTCAATTTCACTATGCACTCTAGGATACATTAATGAGGTCTCTTCTTCACCCAACTCAGACAAATAAATACTACTCTCTCTGTCACAATTTACCTATCGCACATGTGTCACACATTTCAAAATTTAAATGTACTCAAGTGCTTTGATCAACAAGTTTTCGCTTACATGTCACAAAATTTATCATCAAATTTGTATTACAAAAACTCCAATGGTATAATTTTATGACACATAACACATATATTATCGATTAAGTTTGCTGGTCAAAGGTAAATCATAGAGAGAGTATATACACACTACTGTTCTTACAAAATTTAATCTATGAAAACATCTTCTCTTCCCCCTTGCAATCCATCTCCTCGGCTTTGCGGCAAGCTTTTTTTTGCAATAGAAGCCACACTTTAATATGAAAATGAAACATACATCATTTGGTAATATCCACACATTCAACAATGGAGTTGAATGTCACTAACTCTACTCATCACTACAACGGGATCTGCCTTTGCCATACACGATGCTTCCAGCAACATCACAACAAATGCTCTATCAGCTAACAATCATATAAACATCTGCCATAATGATTAAATGATATTTTTGTTGAAACTTTTATACATATCGTCGACATATTTCAATGGGCATACACTACTTGCCATGTGTTACATCAAAATATATGACCACAACATCTGCTCTCCTTCCCCTCCTTCCGTCTTCCATCGAGACAGGGACCTAGACTTTGTGCCGCTCTTATTGATTTAGTGAAAAAGTTATTTATCTCTATTAGAAAACAAATGCTTAGATAGCATCTGCATGTCAAGGAAGGATTATGTGGCTTGGATAGCATATGCAAGTTAGGGAAGAATTATGCGACCGTGTAATATTTGGACAGGAACAAAAGTCTTGAAAACATAAAGGTGAAGTCCATGAAGATAAACGATAGTCTTATCGTTTCTTAGGTTTGAACTTTCTTATTAGTGTACCAAATTGGCTCAAATATGTACCTACAGTCTAAAAAATAAGAATGAACGAGATCATACAATCAAGATGGAGGTTGTCATGCTCTTTTCTTTGTGCAGATCATCAACATGAATGAACAGGTACATAAATAGAAAATGATGAAATTGAACTTATTCTGCCGATTGGTCTTAGAGCATTGTATAAAATTGATACTCCCTTTGATCAATATTACTTATCGCTCAAACAGATGTATCTAACATTGATATACGTCTAGATACATCCATTTCAACAACAACTAATATGGATCAGCGGGAGTAATAGATCATGCAGTCAAGTGAACAATGGACAAAGCACTAAACATTCCTTGGGTCCTCACACACTCAACAAGTGGACGATACTCCTTAATAACTATGATAAATGGATTTCATCTAAACATACTATGGTAGACAAATTAAATGGAAAGAGTACTATGTGCTTACTTAAATTCGTTGTTGTTATCAAGATTGGTAATGATGTTGCAGAAAATGTTCTGGAATATCAATCTAAAGGAGCCAAATTATCAAAGCTACAGAATGATTGGCTTAGTATCTTGTCTACAATTTTAGATTAACAATTATTTGACAGTTTCTCATCAGCCGGGCTTTAAATACTGATCGTTCCATTCTTGAAGTGGAGTTCAAACGGCGCAGTGAGAATTTCTACTCAAAAATTAAGATAACGTATTGACATGCAAGTTCAATTTAAAGGTCAACTTTAATGCCAACCATAAATCGACCAGAAGTGCATCTAGGCATGGATGTTACGGAGCTTTCAAGTAGTAACAATAAACTGCAGAGATAATAGTGTACCTCTAAATGTAAGACCGTCCAAGCAAAAATATTTTTGTTGTTAGTACAAATGCAGTTGATGTTGCCAAAATAATTCATCTTCTTAGTCCATAAAAGAGGAGAAACATAACACCAGAACATCTTAACATAAGTGATCCAAGTTGTTTTCTTGCGAGAGTGGGAATTCTTGGAATATCCTTTAACCAGGCAAAGTTGTCGACATTGTCAACCTTGAACCTACAAAAGATTGATGCCCACAGCCCACCTCATACTTTCATGAATTTTGTTACTTGACAAGATATGCAGACGAACCTTGCTATACAAACGACAAGATTCAGACGATTCCCATGTCCACGACGGAGCAACGGCCACTGGATTTGTAATCGTCCACCTTTTGTCGTCTATAGAGAAGTTTCGTATGCATAGAAACCTTCCATGTAGAGATGGAACCTTCATCAAGCAAGGAAATATGCCAATCATGACTCAAGGAGATAATTTCACTTACATACATTAGGGAATTTATCAGTTGATGCAACCAACTTATAAGCCCCATTAATCAAGTCATTGTGTTTGTTGGATCAAGCCTTGTTTGAACAACATGAGCAACTGCAACTCTTACTTCATCTATCAGAACTACACAATAAAACATACTTATTCATTTGAACTTCAAAATTTTAAATGAACAGTGTCAAAAATAAATAAATGAATCGGAAAGTAAAGAAGAGTGTTTTATATTTGTTCGAAGGGAAAAGAATCTGATCTCTACAACTTGCCAATTTGAGAAGAAAACTAACATAAAGATAAACCAATTTGGCATGTGATGCTGCTATGAATTGTGTATGTGCCCTTCTTCTCAGTTTCTCACATACGACAAATTAGTAAAGCATTAGAACTTTGAAGGAGAGAACTTTACATTCAATTGAATAAAGCAAGATTTAGGCATCAGCGGCTTATAATATTTGAAAAATAAATAACACAAGATAAGAAGAAATAAATTAACCTTGTGTCATGCTAATGAAAATGTATAACATTAGAGAAGAGATGACCTTCAACTCTGAACGATCAAAAGAAGTAGCGCACACAGTGCATAAAGAGTAACAACATCTCAAACTATATGTTTAGAAAAGATGCTTCTTAGCTCTGATAACCGGTTTAGCAATCATCTGATCAGTCCAAAAGTGCATATGTTCTATCTTAGATTAGGCTAACTCAGTAACTTCTTCCACGATTCTAGTTTTTGTTTACAAAAGAAAAGGTCTAGCTTCACAAAACATTTAAATGGAAAGCTTTTTGGACCATAAAAATATATTCAATTACTTACTTAATTTTGTAGTCTGAAAATTGCCCGACTGCTCTGCTGAGGTAGGGAATGGCCCGATCCTAAGTCCAACAAGTTGCTACAACCATTCCACAATGTGCATGCCCAACAACTACACTGGATCAATGGCCTTATTGCGACAAAGCAGACCCATCGTCGTCGCGGCCATCCGGCCCCATTGATCAATCGACCGGCAGTGCGAGCGAGGACGAGGTCGAGCAGGACCGCGGTTGCCTCCCATGGTGTCGATCTAGGAATAAAAATTGTTTGATGGTAGAAATCCATGAGACCAAAGAATAGACAAGAGATATAGAAATATCTAGGCTAAACATACATGCTTTTGGCTCAATATCACCCAACTCCACTCTGAGTCGCTTAGAAGTCTTATCTCGAGCAAACATACCCAGGTTCAGTTGCCCCCAATGACAAAAGAAGATCATGCCCCTCATGTTAGGCAATAACAATGAAGGATGGCCTTGTAATGCCATGAATGGAGGTCACCCCTGATGATCTATCTATAAGGGCTATCACAATAAGCAAAAGAATGAGAATTAAATGCTTCCTACACAAACCTAGATCCTACAACATTGCAGGAAGGTGGAATCAAGTTCCGTAGTGTAGCACTTGATGGCACCCCATCATGCATATTTTCAGTAATCCCGACTGAAGTAGATATCAAGTACTTGAGGCATGAAAGGAAAAGTAATGAGGCATGAAAATCTATAAGCAAGTTTCATATGTTTATCCCGTGGGGAGTAATGACTTCACATATAAGAAGTAGAGGTGGTAAATTTATTGGAAGTTAGCAAACATAGTATTGGTCACTTGAACAATTCATGAAAGAATATTGAAGGAAGAGAGATTTCACATATAAATATACTATCTTGGACATCTTCTATGATTGTGAGCCCCATTAATTATTTTCAAACTTGAGCAAATTAGTTGAAGTTGGACAAGGAAGACAACATAATGAGTTATGCTTGGGTATATTTGTATAGAAGTTATATTGTCATGGATCCTCCAACATGTGTCGCTACCTATTTAGAATCGTTTGCTAGCCAAATTTTCTATACGAAGCGGGAATACTGCTCGTGCATCCAAAATCCTTGAACCATGTTTGTTCCATGAGTGTCCACCATATCTACCTATATGTGGTATCTACCTGCCGTTCCAAGTAAATTTTCATGTGCCAAACTCTAAACCTTCAAATAATAATCTATTTTTGTATGCCCGGATCACTCATGTAGCAACTAGGGACTGTCAGTATCTTTCGTGCTAGGTGGGTTATTCTCACGATGAATGTTTATTCACTTGTCATTCATGAGATAATGGTTGGTAATTGGGATGCCCAGTCTTATGATCAAAAAATCAAAAACAAAATTTCAAATAATCAAACAAAACTCCCCCAGGACTGTTGTTGGTATGGACGGTACCAGTTGTTTCGGATCAGCCGTGGAGTGTGATTGTTGGTGGAGGGGGAGTAAAAACTTTACCATTCTGTTTGGGAACCGCCTATAATGTGTCTGGCATGGAAGATAGTGAAAACTCTTGGTTGTTATGTTGACAATGAATGCATACCTCTCAAAATTATTTTCATCTCTATTTTAAAAGCTTCGAGCTCTAGCACCTCTGCAAATCTCTGCTTCCCTTTGTGAAGGGCCTATCACTACTGGAGTCAGGATCTTTGCCGTCAGCCAGCTCTTTGTCGTCTTCTAGCTGACGGCAAAGAAGGTCTTTGCCACCAGCTTATAGAAAACTGACGACAAAGAAAGAGCTGACGGCAAAGATAATGTTTGCCATCAGCCAGCTCTTGTCGTCTACTAGCAGACGACAAAGAGGGAGGGTGGCCCACTTACTAGAACCACCTAACGGCCACTTTCTTTGCCGTCTGCTAGCAGACGACAAAGAAAGTGGCCAACCTAACGTCCGTTCCCCCCGGCCCCACCGCACCACCTAGGCTCTTTGTCGTGTGCTAGCAAACGACAAAGAGATTTGACCTAACTAAAACACGGTCAACGCCTTGTGCCCCACCCCTCTTTCTCCCCTCACCTCACCCACGCCGCCGCCGTGCCCGAGCCGCCGCCGCCCTGTGCCCCACCCCTCTCTCTCCCCTCACCTCACTCGTGCCGC
>NC_041380.1:302187025-302200242 GCF_002162155.2 Triticum dicoccoides | reverse complement strand
CCGTGCCGCCTTCCCGCCCCCTGGAGCCCGCCCCGTCGCAGGCCGCTCGCCTGCCCCGCCTAGAGGATGCAAGCCGCGAGGGCCGCCCTGCCCCGCCCCACCGCCGGAGCCCCGCCGCGCCACCATGGCCGCCGGAGCTGCACCGTTGCCGGCCTCCCTTCCCCTCGGCCTCCTCAACCCGCGCCCCTCCCCATGGCCTGCCTCCTCAACCCGCGTCCCCTCCCCGTGGTGAGTTGCTCTATTTTTTAGATTTAGTTTAGGTTTGTTTAGTTTAGTTTGGTTTACATTAGGTTACACTACTGTAGGATGCTACTAATGCGACACTACGATCAGAGACCCCTCGAGAAACTGCGTGTGATGCAATAGTCGCAAACGATGCTGTATGAAAACCTTCAGAAATGTGTAAAACGTTTGCGATGACGGATGCATCAAACACGATTCAGGTTTTAGTTGTGTGTGCGATGAAGGGCATACAGTTCAGTTCAATGAACTATTTGCGATGAGGAGGAACAAAAGAAACGAGCGACCAAATGAAGGTGTGTGTGATACGCAGCATACTGTTCACTCGGATGAACTGTTTGGGATTAGGCACCACAAAAGAAACGGTCAGCCAGATCAAAGGTGTGTGCGATATACGGCATGCGGTTCACTCGAATGAACTGTTTGTGTTGAGACATGAGAACAAAAATAGTTCAACTTAACAAGATGTGTGTGATACGCGGCAAACATGTCTGTAATCAGAAATGTGTGTGAAGACCGATAATAACACAGACGGTTGCTGCTAATGAGACTTGTGTGTTGTGCGATGGGATTGCATACAGAACAACAACATATATATATACACATACACTTATAAGGACATGCTTGCATAACCAAATTAAACATCCACTTACCTAGGTGGCTACTACAACCATGGCATTTGCACACACCAAAGTAAACTATTACATGCATAATTATATAGGTGGCTACTACACACATGACATTTCCACACACACCAATAAAGTAAACTATATACTACATGCATGATTAACTAGCATAAACGATCATCTGATCATCATCTACTTCTTGTGATGCTTGCTCTTCTTGTGGCTCGATTCAGGCTCGTCGATTTGGGTAATGAGGCACTTCCTCATGTCAATGATCCGCCTGTGCATCTCGTAGCATGTGTACACGCTCTTGGCCGCGAACCTGAGGTGAGGTTCATCCAGTTGTCGCATACATGCCTTGTGCCAGGATACGGGACTTATTCTCTGGGCATCCTGCTTCATCTTTTCATAGTAGGGGTCGATGATGGCCGATGCGAGTTCGACCAGGAAGTCCTGCTTCGTGCTCCCCAGACCTTGTAGTGGTCACGGATTTCGACAACGTTCTTGCAGGCCAAGCCCGTAACATTGAGCGCTTTTACATCGTCTTTGGTATCCACCATGGCGAACTTGTAGTCGGTGCCGTTGACAAACCTGTTGAAACGGTCGCAAGGCTATGTGGCCATGTACTAGTGGTAGATGAGGACATGATAGCGCACACACAACTGGGCGACGACAACCTTCTAATCTATGCCGGGACAACCTTATGATATATGCCGACCACCTTGTACTTGTCTCCAGCAAACAACTGCTCAACGTTGTTGATGCAGTCGTCCACCATGGCCGGGTCGATGGTGTACACCACCAAGAGACATGTCTCCCTCGCGTGGGTCTCCACTCTATGCTCGCCGAACTCCATTGGAGCGCCACCGGACATCCCCTCTCTATGTTTCGTCGTGGGTGTGCTTGTTGTGTTGTGGGGCGTGATCGAAAGGTTGAAGAGACTAAGGTTATAATGGCCGCGGGAATTAAAGGGGAAGTCGGACGGTCAGGAATATCGGCAGGCCCTAGTGGCTGTTCTAATTTGCAGCGCGTAACTCCATCATGTCACACGTAACTGCATCGTGTGGCAACGCGCGTGGCGCAACCACATGCATATGGGGCCCCCGACGTGATCGTGCGCACGCCCAACCGCTGGCAGAGCACGCGCGGAGAGACGCGAGCAGATCGCTCCGCGGTCGCCTCAAGGAAAAGTTGTTCACTAGCCGAGCGCACCGACGGACGCGACAGAGCACGCCGCGGCACCTAACGATGAACACAGCGCGATGCGGCACCTAACGGCATGGAGAGCTTGCCGAGGGACGCGAGAAGAGAACGGCATAGTGATACGTGGCAAATAAGACGAACTGTGCGAGCGATGTCGGAGACATCAAGCACGAATCATATTAGAGTTGTGTGTGCGATACGTGGCAGACAGTTGATCCATCAGAGCTGTTTGTGATGGAATAAGCTGTGTGTGCTGCGGGCAAACGCTTGCTGGTGTACAACCTTAAATTTAACCAAAAAAGTGTTAATGCATGTTACAAAAATTGTATAGCTGGAATCTATGTTCAAATATGACTCCAACGATATAATCTATGGCGACATGCATTTGTTTTTTATTAGTTAAATCCTACTTATAAACCAGGATGGGGGTACAGTAGGTAATTAAATCGCAAACGTTTTTTATTAACTATATGTGTACATGTCCTCTCGTCCTCCTCTTGCACGTCTTGTCACCCTGCTGCCGCAGATGGCTTACAGTGCAAGCTTGCGCAGCGCGCGGGGGTGTTCTTTTGGCCAAACGGTGGCGCCAATGAATCGTTGGTGAGCCCGTTCCCATGCAACCTCGCAGATTCCCGCGCACGCTTCCCGCCCAACTCGGTGAAATCCCCCAAAATCCCAATGCTTACCGGCCTGCTATAAAAACCCTCACGGCCGGCGAGTCCTGTGTCGTATTTTCCCCTCCCTCCCTGTAGCTTATCTCGTCAGCTTCTCCCATAATTTCCAATGGCACCGGTCCGTCGTCGTCGCTCAGCCACTCCGCCGTCATCAGAGGACAGCTCCAGCTGGGAGGCTACACCGCGGCGGTGGAGCAGTCCCCGGCGTAGTGTAGTGCGCGTGGCGTCCCTGTTGGGTGTGCGTAGAACACCCACCACACACTCCGCCGCCGCTGCCCGTCGGCAGCTGTTGCCGGCCTCCATCGCCGCCACACCAATGTCAAAAGCCAGGGCCATCTCCCGCTCTGCCGCCCGGCCCGAAGGCGGGAGGTGGCCGTCGTGCCCGCCACCCCACTGCCGGCCATCATGGCCATCACCTTCTCTGCCACCGTGGCCCGAATACGGGAGGTGGTGGTCGTGGTCGCCACCCCATCGTCGGCCGCCGTGGCCGCCAGCCCACCGTCGACCGCCGAGATCATCACCCGCTCCGCCACCACCGCCCGAAGGAGGGGGCGGAGGTGGAGGCCCGCACGTCCATCAGCGACCTTGCGCGCTACATTGAGTTCCTACGAGAGGAGGAGGAGCGCCTCGTCGAGCATGCAAAGAGCCTTAACGCAGCCGTGGCTGTAGCACACGCTGATGCAGAGGTGAGGAATCAGGAGATCTACGAGCAGTCCAGCCGCTTCGAGAGGGATCGTCTGGAGCGGTAGTGGGCATTCGAGCTGGCGAGCGTCGCTGAACATGCAGCGGCGGCAGGCATCGTATTGCATTTGTCCAGCTTGTCGGTAGGCTCCTCCTCCTCCTCCTCTACCTCTTACTGAGCGTGCTCAGCATAGGAGGGGCTGCCGGAAGTAGCACAAAGCCCCTCTGTGGTACTAGTAGTAGTATTTAGGGGCTATTTTGTTCAGTTCATCTGACTATAGATGTGTGGTCTAACTATACAACGTACTTAAAATTAGTTAGTATATATAGTTGAACTAGCTATTTCAGTACGTGGTTGGCAACAATTGGGGAGAAGTTTGGTCGGTTCAGGTGCGAGTTGAACTGTTTGTATAAATTAATAATGACTGTTCAATCTATGAATGAAATCTATGCTTAATTACTAAAATTTTAGTTGCAAAAATTACATAGTGCTAATGATTTCTAGCTGCATATTTTGATAAATCGCAATGTTACAAGGATTGACACATGGCAACATTACTAGATCAACAAATGTAAATCTTTCCAGTTTGACAAATGGCAACATACCCAATATGACAGATGCAAATCTTACCAAATTGTTTGTACCTGGATGCACACGGGTCATCCAGAACAACCGTTTGCATTGAAGGGATGCACAAATCCAGCACCGCTCTCACTTTGCATACGTGTGTTCTATCTAAATCGTTTGCGATTAAGAGCTGCAAAAATCCTGCTTGGCACATTTTCTCTGGGCTTCCTGGGGAAGCTGTCGGTTTGCATACGGGTGTTCTAACTAAAACATTTGCGATGAGTGTTTTATATTTAGAAGGCGAATTAAACTGCGGCTTGGGCGCCATTAGTGGAGAGGACACTAGCAGGGCGGGCGGCCATGGAAATCAAAGGGCTCGCTTCCCAGTGAGCCTGCGCAGCGTATAGCTCGCACGCTTCCCGGTGAGCCTGCGCACTCGAGGACAGCTTGCACGCCTCTCGGTCAGCCTGCACACCGGACGACGCTCGCACGCCTCCCGTTTAGTCAAGGTCAAGTAGCTGTCCGCACAGCACCTCCTACAACCATTAAAACCAAGACACGTGGCGTCACATGAATGGTTAACAAAATTTTAGATTTACTAGAATTTAAAAACCAGGCATCTCAATGTTGTGCCGACAATCAACGGTGCTCTGGTGTTTGAAATTCATGCCCATTTCTTGCATGGGACCTAAGCATGCACCCAAGGACACATATTTGATTTTTCAACCAATTTATATGCACTGGAGCATGTGCATGTAGTTCAAATTTGAATTATGCACATAAATGCATTGAAAACTCGGTTAATGCATAAAAATGTCCAAACGAACCCCGAAAAATCACAAAAATTCACACAACACTCCTGTTGTTCTATGTTGACATGAGAAAAAAATTGAAAGCAATAAGAGGCAATGGATATCATTTCGTCCCCAAAGGTGGGACGTTCCCTACCGAAAACCATCATGCTTGTTGTGAGAAGCTCTGGTTTGTGAGAAGCATATACCCAAACTGCCCCAAATGGGACAAAATTTGTACCACAGCATGTTGATGCCGCTCCATGATAGCATGCCAAGTTTCATGAATTTCAGATGAGTTTTGGATTTACTAGAATTTAAAAACCAAGCATCTTAATGTTTTGTCGGCAATCAACGGTGCCCTGGTGTTCAAAATTCATTCCCATTTCTTGCATGGGACCTAAGCATGTACCCGAGGACACAGATTTCATTTTCAACCAATTTATATGCACTAGAGCATGTGCATGTAGTTCAAATTTGAATTATGCACATAAATGCATTGAAAACTCAGTTAATGCATAAAAATGTCCAAACGAGCCCCAAAAAATCACAAAAATTCACACAACATTCATGTTTCTCTATGTTGACATGAGAAAGAAAATGAAAGCAATAAGAGGCAATGGATATCGTTTCGTCCCCAAAGGTGGGACGTTCCCTACCGAAAATCATCATGCTTATTGTGAGAAGCTCCGGTTTGTGAGAAGCATATACCCAAACCTCCCCCAAATGGGACAAAATTTGTACCATGGCATGTTGATGCCGCTCCATGATAGCATGCCAAGTTTCATGAAATTTCAGACGAGTTTTTAATTTACTAGAATTTTAAAACCAGGCATCTCAATGTTTTGCTGGTAATCAACGGTGCCTTGGTGTTTAAAATTCATTCCCATTTCTTGCATGGGACCTCAGCATGCACACAAGGACACAGATTCGATTTTTCAACCAATTTATATGCACTAGAGCATGTGCATATAGTTCAAATTTGAATTATGCACATAAATGCATTGAAAACTCAGTTAATGCATAAAAATGTCAAAACGAACCTCGAAAAATCACAAAAAATCGCACAACACTCCTGTTGGTCTATGTTGACACTCGAATTTTTGTGAAAGCAATAAGAGGCAATGGACATCGTTTCGTCCCCAAAGGTGGGACGTTCCCTACCGAAAACCATCATGCTTATTGTGAGAAGCTTCGGTTTGTGAGAAGCATATACCCAAACCTGCCCCAAATGGGACAAAATTTGTACCACAGCCTGTTGATGCCGCTCCACGATAGCATGCCAAGTTTCATGAATTTTAGATGAGTTTTGGATTTACTAGAATTTAAAAACCAGGCATCTCAATGTTTTGCCAGCAATCAATAGTGCCCTGGTGTTTCAAATTCATTCCCATTTCTTGCATGGGACCTAAGCATGCACACAAGGACATAGATTTGATTTTTCAACCAATTTATATGCACTGGAGAATGTGCATGTAGTTCAAATTTGAATTATGCACATAAATGCCTTGAAAACTCAGTTAATGCATAAAAATGTCCAAATGAACCCCGAAAAATCACAAAAATTCGCACAACACTCCTGTTGTTCTATGTTGACACTCGAAATTTTTTAAAAGCAATAAGAGGCAACGGATATTGTTTCGTCCCCAAAGGTGGCACGTTCCCTACTAAAACCATCACACTCGTTGTGAGAAGCTCTGGTCTGTGAGAAGCTTATACCCAAACCTTCCCCAGATGGGGCAAAATTTGTACCACGACATGTTGATGCCGCTACATGATAGCATGCCAAGTTTCATGAATTTCAGACAAGTTTTGGATTTACTAGAATTTAAAAGCTAGTCATCTCAATGTTTTGCGGCCAAGTGACGATGGCAGGGAATTTGAAATTCATTCCCATTTCTTGCATGGGACCTAAGCATGCAACCAAGGACACGTATTTGATTTTTCAATAAGTTTATATGCACTGGAGCATGTGCATGTAGTTCAAATTTGAATTATGCGCATAAAATGGCTGGAAACCCCATTTAATGTATAAAAATGTACAAACGACCCCTGAATCATTCCAATTTTTTTGACGACACACCTATAGTTGCATGTTCACTACAGATAAAAGTTCTAACAATTCAAACACCATCCTTTGTAGCTGTGACCCCATTACGTAATTCAAATGATCAATACGATAAATCAAGTAGATTGCACACGGTTTATTATCACCAACCGTGTGAGATGCATCACAAAATATCTTGGAGCACCGTCGGTCTGATGACACTTTGCGCGCCAGTTTTTTGGCTGAAGCTATTTCAAACTTTTGGCTTCCATGGAAATATCTACCTTCCCGCCCCTCCCCCTTACCAAAAGCCACATTTCCCCTCTTTCCGTTCCTTTCCAATTTGAAACCTTCACTCCTTGCTTGCAGCGCCACCGCCTCCTCGCCGGCAACCCTCCTTCACGCTGCTCGGCCTCGCCTATCCAGGCAGGTAATCCACACCCGACCCCATCCTCCTCCTCCTCCTCCTCCTTATACATCCCACATGCCCCCGACCACTGGCGTGACACCTTCCACCCAAATCACCGACCCCTCCACCAAATAAGCACCGACCTAAGCCATGGTGCATGCAGTATAGCCAGGACCTCAAAGAGCATTTGACAGCAAAGAAGGAAATCGCGGACGCACACGCGGATGAGGTCGTGATGGCTACCATTCGTGCCGACCCGTAGGTCTTGAAGGAGCACCTTGCCATTTGCTAGCTACGCCGGTTATGCATGCTAGGTTTACCCGTTGCGTGTGCTGCTCCTGCCTTTCCTTCACAAATTCTAGTGAATTGTGCTATCTATTTTTACCATGCAATATGTTGCTCTAGTGTATATGTTCTATAGGTCATGTAGTGTGGTGCTTACTTATTAACTGTTTTGTTAATTAGTTGTAGTCTTCAGTTAACTGTTTGGTTCAATTATGCAAATGTGATGTTCAATTCTTCAGGATGCAATTTTGTGTTGTCTTCCATGTGAGAAATAAATCGAATTTATCTTTACAAATTGTGGGTGCATTCTATTATTGTATACCATGTGAGGAATAAATTGAATTTGGATGTAGTAAATACATGAGAAACAAATACAAGTGCTACAATTGGCTGTAGTTAACTGTTTGGTTAACTGTCTGATCTTCTATTAGGAGTATGTTATATTGTGCAATGTGGTGCTAAGTTAATGTTTGGTTCATTTGTTGTGGTGTTTAGTTAACTGCTTGGTTCAATGTTATATTGTGCAATGTGGTGCTCAGTTAATATTTGGTTCATTCATTGTGGTGTTTAGTTAACTGCTTGGTTCAATTCTGCAATGCGATGTCCAATTGTTGTGGGTAGAATTTTGTATTGTTGTGCATGCGAGGAATAAATCGAATTTGGCTACACTTAATAAATGAGAAACATATACAAGTGCTATATTTCCTAGTTCTTAATCATGCTTGGTTTGGATAAATGGGTTTTCCCTGTGGCTTGAATTAATCTGATGAATCTGCAATGTGATTAATTTTCATCAACATATTTTACTAATAGCATGCGAACCCTTACTTAACCTGTTGACTAACTACATTATATGTGTTGCACGGAAACAATGGGAAACACTGAGGTTTACAATCGAGGTTAGAATGTGCATGGTTCGTTGTCTAATAGAACATTATTGTGCAATTGCAGGAACCATTCTAATATTTAGGTTTTTAACAATTTGGTCTTGCACATGTAGGTCCTGCTGTCAGAGGTTTTGACCCACTGTTCGACCCTTTTTGCATATGCGGAAATGAGTTGTCCATGAATATCAGTTAAGTCAAGAAACTCAGAAAGATTGTTAGGATAAAGAAATTAGCGACAAAAAATGACAAGATCTTTGTCTGCACAATGAAGAGGACATCAGTTCATTACAGGACGGTACCAACTACTATACCTTGCCTTTTTTATTCCTTTGCCCCATTTCCAATATAGAGAAGATATTTATGCACATCCTTGTTTTCAGGCCTTTCCAAAGCAGTTCAGTGATGATTACCTCTCAAACCACCTGTATGGTCAGGAGGCGAGGAAGGTATTCATACAACACCCACGGTTCAATATTGAAGTGTTCCTGAAGAGGACGAAGGATGGATGGTCAATCATCCACAGGCACTGGCCCAAAGTTACAAAGACCTTCAACATCAATGAAGGATCAATATTCGCCTTCTGCTTCAACAGTTTTCCAGATGAGATACATCTATCTATCTACCGTCTATGATGCTAATTTCGAAAGGTTATAGATGTTGCATGTGAAACTTGGTACTGGTGTAGTTGTGCAATGGGGTAGCTGAGTGCTGAAGCTCTATGATGTTGTACTCTGATGTATTTCAATTATGAAAATGAAATACATTGTGTGCTTAATATGAACTATCAATTAGATTAATGAATGGATTATAAATAATCGGATAATTAGCCTGCTAGTGGCGAATTAGCCTCCTAATTGGGTTTTGCTATTGCAAACTGTTGTTAAAAAAATACCGTGGGAGATGACCTCAGGCAATGCACACAGTTTCTAGGAATAAACCGTGTTGAATCAATGAACAATCACACACGAATTTCTCTTGAAAATTGTTTGTGTTAGGCCACCTTGCGCAAACGTTTACCACATGAAAACTATGTGTGATGGACAACCTTTGCCACCCAGTTTCTTTCACGGACCGTGTGTGATATATTCAATAACGCAAGTGATTTAATGGGAAAAAATGTGTGTGATGTATCTATGAACGGAAACATTTTCCTTCGAGCGACTGTGTGGGATGTACATACGAACGGAAACGTTTAGCGAGGACTAACTGTGTGGGATGTACTTGCGACCGGAAACAATTTCACCGTATAATTGTATTTTCTTTAGCTCTACTGTTGTACCGCCCCGAACACACCCGCCGGTGGTCGTTACTCCTGGCGGGATATAGACTGGCCCCACAGATCAATACTAGTCTTTTCTGCGCACTTTGTCCTCACTTGTGCGTACCCGTGAGCAACTTCCCGGTCGGTCACCCATCCTGAAACTAGTCCAAGTTGAGCATGCTTAACTTTGGAGTTCTTTCCGAATGGGCTCCCGGAAAAGAAGGAATTCCTTATTGATATGAGTAGTCTATCATCCCTAATATGCCAGGTTATCACATACACCCCCACTCAGAGGAACCAACGTCCTCGTCGGGACACAAGAATGTTCCCTCTTGGCACATACGTTTGTGCATCCAGTCCGGTACATGTGCCATACCGTGTGCCACGACGGGTCACAAACGTCATGAACAACATGACCGCGCACCTCTCCGCACACACCTCATTTTGCCAAACGTGTGTGCCAGGAGGGCATATCCTCGACGGTTTCTGGGTCGTGTGGGAAGGACCCCCCTATCGCCCACACTCACTTGGCGACAGTTCTAGATGCCGTCGCGGAAAGGGGTTTTAAACCATTTGTTTAGGAGCTCGCTGTACTAGTGTTATTTTAGTTTAGTTTAGGTTAGATTTAGTTTAGTTTAGGGTTTTTTTCTTCTATTTTTTGAGAATAAACAAGAAAGATGAGAAAAAAGAAGTAAAAGAAGAAGAGGTAGAAGAAGAAGAAGAGGAGGAAGAAGAAGATGAAAAAAAGAACAATAAGTAGAAGAAGAAGATGATGAAAAAAGAAGAAGTAGAAGATGAAAAAAAAGAAGTAGGAAATGTAGAAAATGAAAAACTATCATATAATTAGTTTATTTTCCTCCAAAATGACAAAATAATCGTACCTAGCTCCAAAATGACCGATTTCAACTAGGATAGCTCTAAAATGACCTACACTTCCCATTTTGTCCTCCAAAATAAATAAATATTCTTAGTTAGCTCAAAAATGGCATAACTACCAAGGTTAGCTAAAAAAGACATATACTTAGCTTCTTTAGTTCATTTATGACATACTTAGCATACTTAGGTAAAAATGGTATAATAACCTTGTTTAGCTACAAACTGTCATATCATTAGTTTATTTTCCTCCAAAATGACAAAATAACCTTACCTACCTCCAAAATAACCGATTTTAACTAGCATACCTCTAAAATGACCTACACATACCATTTTGTCCTCCAAAATGAATAAATATGCTTAGTTAGCTCAAAAATGGCATAACTACCTAGGTTAGCTCAAAAATGAACTACACTTAGCTTCTTCAATTCATTTGTGACCTACTACTTAGGTAAAAAAATGGCATGATAATCTTGGTTACCTCCAAAATGGCATAGACTTAGCTTATTTTCCTCAAAATGACATAATAACCTTACTAAGCTCCAAAATGACCTATTTACCTAGCTTGGCTCTAAAATGACATACACTTAGCATTTTTACCTAGCTTAGCTAAAAAATGGCATAATTACCTAGGTTACCTTAGTTAGAAGAAGAAGATAAAGAAGAGGAGACGAGAAAAAGAAAGAGAAGAAAAATTCTCCTTCTTCTTGTAGCTAGTCTTATTCTTCTTCTAACTTTCTTCTTTCCCAATTTGCAGATTGGCTTTAGATGAGGAAGCTTGAGTTGATGGAGTCTACTCTTCTCCTTGTGCTTCCTTTTTGTTTTGATTTTGTAGGATGAACAATGTGAAACTTGCTACCTGTATATGTATGTATGGATGAAACCATTGTATGCTTGTTGTTGGATATGTTGTTTAGCTATATATGTTGCATATTGACTTTTGATTTGGTATGTATATGTGTTGGGTGATCATATCCATATGGCAGGGATATGATTTGGTATGTATATGTGTTGGTATGCTTGTTGAAAGTATTTTCAAATGTGTGTGTGTGTATATATATATATATGAAATTCTGTGAAATTGATTGAATTTAAGAAAAAACATGGGCTATACATGCACTTTGCCATCTACTCGTAGACGGCAAAGAGCTTTGCCATCAGCCAGCAGACGGCAAAGCTGCCACGTGTCAGCTACCTGTGCAACCTGGGGTGCACCGGGCTGGCCTATATGGCATGCTTTGCCGTCTGCTGGGAGACGGCAAAGATGCAAATGTCTTTGCCATCTGCCAGCAGACGACAAAGCACGCCGTTAACCCCTTAACAGACCTAAGCTGCCGCGTGTGCCATCCAGGCCCTTTGTCATCTGCTGGCAGATGGCAAAGACCTTTGCATCTTTGTCGTCTGCCAGCAGACGACAAAGAGCCCTTTGCCATAGTTTGTTCGGCCGGATGTGTTGTTGTCCGCCAGGTGGTAAGTCTCCAATGTATCTATAATTTTTTATTGTTCCATGCTATTATATTGTCTTTTTGGATGTTTTATATGCATTAATATGCTATTTTATATGATTTTTGGGACTAACCTATTAACCTAGAGCCCAGTGCCAGTTTCTGTTTTTTTCCTTGTTTTAGAGTTTCGCAGAAAAGGAATACCAAACAGAGTCGAGACGGAATAAAACTTTCGCGATGATCTTTCTTGGACCAGAAGACACCCAGGAGACTTGGAGTGCAATTCGGAAGAGCCACGAGGTGGCCATAAGGGTGGAGGGTGCACCCAGGGGGGTGGGGTGCACCCCCAAGCTTGTGGGCCCCTCACTGGCATCCTGACCTAGATCTTCCTCCTATATATACTCTTATACCCCCAAAACTTCTGGGGGAGCCACGAAACCACTTTTCCACCGCCGCAACCGTTCTATACCCGTGAGATCCCATCTAGGGGCCTTTTCCGGCATCCTGTCGGAGGGGGACTCGATCATGGAGGGCTTCTACATCAACACCATTGCCTCTCCATTGAAGTGTGAGTAGTTTACCACAGACCTACGGGTCCATAGCTAGTAGCTAGATGGCTTTTTCTCTCTCTCTTTGATTCTCAATACCACGTTCTCCTCGATGTTCTTGGAGATCAATTAGATGTCATATTCTTTGCGGTGTGTTTGTCGAGGTCTGATGAATTATCGATTTATGATCAACTTATCTATGAATATTATTAGAATCTCCTTTGAATTCTTATATGCATGATTTAATATCTTTACAAGTCTCTTCGAACTATCGATTTGGTTTGGCCAACTAGATTGTTTTTTCTTGCAATGGGAGAAGTGCTTAGCTTTGGGTTCAATCTTGCGGTGCTCGATCCTAGTGACAAAAGGGGAACCGACACGTATTGTATTGTTGCCATCGAGGATAACAAGATGGGGTTTTCATCATATTTCTTGAGTTAATCCCGCTACATCATGTCATCTTACTTAATGTGTTACTCTGTTCTTATGAACTTAGTACTCTAGATGCACGCAGGAGTCGATCGATGTGTGGAGTAATAGTAGTAGATGCAGAATCGTTTCTGTCTACTTGATACGGAAGTGATGCCTATATTCATGATCATTTCCTTAGATATCGTCATAACTTTGCACTTTTCTATCAATTGCTTAGAAGTAATTTTTTCACCCACCATAATAATTC